>NC_090277.1:104925892-105237199 GCF_040414725.1 Anabrus simplex | reverse complement strand
TTATTATTATTATTATTGCCGCCCCCGTGGTATAGGGGTAGCGTGCCTGCTTCTTACCCGGAGGCCCCGGGTTCGATTCCCGGCCAGGCCAGGCATTTTCAGCTGGATCTGAGGACTGGTTCGAGGTCCACTCAACCTACATGATTAGAATCGAGGAGCTATCTGACGCTGCAGCCAGTCCCTGCTATGAATGGTGTGAAAATGTTGGTCATAGGGTCGGTTGGTGCATGCATTTCAGTGGGCTTGGCAGACTGATATGTAATAGCAACTTCTGGCTCGGTGAGGAAAGCAACGGGAAACTACCTCACTCCTCATTTCCCTAGTACGCCTCTTCAGTGATGCCTAGGCCATCTATGACAGCTGATGGCAGAGCTGTTGAGGATCCAACCAGCCTTAGGGCTGAAGACTGAACATACTGTACATACATACATCTGACGGTGAGAAAGCGCCCCCGGTCTCGACAGCCAAGAATAACGGCCGAGAGGATTCGTCGCGCTGACCACACGACACCTCGTAATCTGCTGGCCTTCGGGCTGAGCAGCGGTCGCTTTACAATTTGCTTCACGTCGCACCGACACAGATAGGTCTTATGGCGACGCTGGGACAGGAAAGAGTTAGAAGTGGGAAGTATTCAGCCATGACCTTACCTAGGGCACAGCCCCAGCATTTGCCTGGTATGAAAATGAGAGACAACGGAAAACCATCTTCAGGACTGGCGACAGTGGAGTTCGAACCCACTATCTCCCGAATGCAAGCTCACAGCTGCGCGCCCTTAACCGCACGGCCAACTCGCTCGATTATTATTCTTTAGGAGTTCTGTGACATCATCTTTTGCCAGAGAAAACACATAAATAAGAAAATAAAACAGAAGAATGCGCAAAAATACCAACGAGAAGATAATGATAATCAAAATAATGTGACGTGCGCTGGAATTAGACCGACGTCATAATTACTTACATAGCGTAACTAATAGAAAATAAATCTCTCTTCGGTCGTACACATAATAGGAAAAGTCGCCGACGCAATAAATTACCCAAAGAACAAGCATAGGAAGGCTTGTATAACAATGCTCCCCTCTCCTCCGCCAAACCGATGGTTCCCCCCTCCACTTCCATTGAACGAAACTAACCTTCCACACTACACCAGGAAATCTCAGCCCACTTATGAACCAGTAGGTTGCGTGAGTGCTTGAGTCTAATACCTGAGTTCGTATGTGTTTCACTGAAAAAGACGGCAACATGGCAACAGAGAAAATACAACTAATGCCGTAGGTTCGCGTTCTAAGTTGAGGAGGGTCAAAGGCATCAAGCAAGGTCTCCGATCACTTGACTTCAATAAATATCAAACTTGTTTCCAGGGACGAATACAAACAGACACTCGCACAATAGACGGGCGGAAAACAAAGCAATATACGCCTGGCAGTACCCTCAACTTACCGCATGTTGTCCGTTCCTTGCTCGCTTACTTGGCACTCGTGAATCACATCATCATTCGGCGTGTACGCACAACAGCAAGACAATAGTTAGCAACCTAAAACCATCCGCCAACACTGCAGTCAGCCATGGAAATGAAGGAGCTACTTCAGCAGAATGCGGTGAGTGATAGATTGGCACACTTTTTAATATGACCTACCTGGAGTATGAATAAGCAAGTAATTAGGGTAAAAAGGGGTAATTTGAACGATTTCAACATGTTTGATCATTGTTTTGAAATACAACTCAAAATCTCTTCAGACTGTCGAACACACAAGTTAAATATACCTGTAAAAAACACACTATTAAACAAAGAATTACAAGTTTCGTTCTTAAAAAGGACATCATCAGGTTCTACAAAGGTACATTTAATATTTGGAAATATTTATGTTTATTTCTGTCCAGACATCCATGAATTTGAAATTGATCTTAATGGCGTTCCGTGGTGGCGATAAGGTCCCCGTGGTTTCTGAAGGGCCCATGCTGTTTTTTCCGCTTTCTGGTTCGATGGTACGAATATCCTCCTTGTGCCTACGTAGCGGTAAAGAACAGACTAGCTAACGTCCGAATTACATCAATTATGTGGACAAAAATATCCTTCCACTTAACGCTTTTTATCTGAAATTTGGTTCTTGATTATTCTGTTTTTCTCTCTCGTAGAATACGTTAGTGAAGCGATTAGTCACTGTCGCTTTACCGCTGAAGCCCGGTTTCGATTCCTGGTCGTTCATAAGCAGTTTTGCTGGTCAAAGCGGAAGTTTTTCAGTCGAGTGACCAGAACTTTGGTCTTGAGTTCGATTTCCGAAAGATCATAGCCGCGAATGGTAAATTCTTCTTGCCCGGGAAATTGATGTTAGTAGGCTATCTGTCGTACTTCATCCCTCTTCATCTGTATGCATAACAAATGATAGCACAATAAGACTAAAAGCTCCAGTGCTATATAAACTTTATTTAAAGCGTAGGCGATGCACGTTTCCCGGTTTCATTCTGCCCATACACTGCATTACTGGCTAGTTTCACCCACTTCACTACTACTCTCTACGGAAACCTACAATGTGAATCTCATCTCAACATGCTACTCCCGAATTCATATCCGAAATCGAAGTGGTAAAAAGAACATTATCAGCTTTAACCCACTTATGCCAGAGCGTCGTGTACTGTCTGGGTCTATCAATTCCCTCGGGAGACTGCGGGTTCAAATCCCACGTTGGCTATCCTACAAATGCCTTTTTCATTTTCATTACCGGGAACGATACACTTACGAGGCGTTTTCTTTCCGAAGTCTTCAAAAAATCTGAGCTAAAAAAAAGAACCACGAACAAGAGAATCGGTGCCTTAAAAAAGCGGCATTCAAATGTATTCTTCTTCTTCTTCTTCTTCTTCTGCTTCTTCTTCTTCTTCTTCGAATAACTCTTTTGAGGGTACGATAAATCAACTTTGGTTACTTTTCTTTGCATTTAACTTTCTTCTTTTTCTGAGAATGATGTTCCTTTTCCTCTTGAGTCCATTTTCTTCCAGTTGTTAATTTCTTCCCCTCCTGAAATCCTATCTTTCGTGTTACTTATCTGAAACGTGTTCTATTTTACTTCCAGCGTTTTCCATATCCTTTTAAATTTCAATAAACCACGTTGGCTTGGATTTGTAACTCTTCAATAAGCTGAAGGATGTTTAGTTACTTTATTGTTATTCATTCAATAAATGCGTCCAAAAAAAATGAGTCTTCTGTTCCTCATAACAGTTATCAGTTTTTCAACTTTTAAATATATCTCTCTGTTTGATCGTAGTCTAAATTCGGCATTGTTGTTTCTTATAGGTTCCAGTATTTTTCTCAAAATTCTTCTTTCAACTTTTCTAATTTTTCAAGATCCCCAATTCTTGTAAGTTTGAGAGATTCTGTTGCATTTAAATTTCTGGCCAGCCCACTGTTTGATGTCTTTAATATTATTATTATTATTATTATTATTATTATTATTATTATTTGCAACCCTTGTAAGGCAGACCCTCCGATGAGGATGGGCGGCATCTGCCATGTGTAGGTAAATGCGTGTTATTGTGGTGAATGATAGTATTATGTGTGGTGTGTGAGTTGCAGGGATGTTGGGGAAAGCACAAACACCCAGCCCCCGAGCCACTGGACTTAACCATTAAAGGTTAAAATCCCCGACCCGCCCGAGAATGGAAACCCGGGACCCTCTGACCTGAAGGCCAGTACGCTCACCATTCAGCCAACGAGTCCGACATTATTATTATTATTATTATTATTATTATTATTATTATTATTATTATTATTATTATTATTATTATTATCATTGTTGTTGTTCACTGTAATATTATAGAACCTTGTACTAAAAACCTTGTACTTATCAGGAAACAAGGGGCCCATTAACAATTACTGCGGGGTGGGGGGTGGGGGAGGGAGCTCCTTAGCGCCGCTACTGAGGACGTCCTGCCTTGTTTCAATTCCAGCATTTTTTTAAAAGTAAGCTTCATTAAGATAGGTTCCATATTTTCAATTCATATATGTTTGGACAGTCTGCCTCTGTGGTGTAGTGGTTAGTGTGATTAGCTGCCACGAAATTTGAAAAGTGGTACCAGGGCTGGAACGGGGTTCACTCAGCCTCGGGAGGTCAACTGAGTAGAGATGGGTTCGATTCCCACCTCAGCCATCCTGGAAGTGGTTTTCGACTTCTCCAGGCAAATTCCGTGATGGTACCTAACTTAAGGCCAGGACCGCTTCCTTCCCTCTTCCTTGCCTATCCCTTTCAATATTCCCATCCCCCACCAAGGCCCCTGTTCAGCATAGCAGGTGAGGCTGCCTGGGCGAGGTACTGGTCATCCTCCCCGGTTGTATCCCCCGACCCAATGTGTCACGCTCCAGATCACTGCCCTTCTCTAAATATTTTAAAATCCATACTTGATTTGAGCGCCATTGAAGTTCAAAGTAGCTCCATGACTTTTTTCTCTTTGGATCCTTAGAAGAAGGAAATCTCGTGATGTCTCGCCATTTGCTGGTAAAGCTGAGCATGCTGCGTTATTTACTTCCCTAGGTCTGTCTACCATTCCAATTTCTAACGTGACTGTTCATACTGTTTGAGATTAAATCTACGTAAATCGTGAAGTTATCAAAGCTCATCGAAGACATTAGTGTTAATATGTCAGATGCATAATACTGTATGTACTGTTAAAAAGGTGGAAGTTAGTTTCCTTTACGAATTTCAATAATTATCCTATTCTCTGAACGAAACTACCCAATCTAATTGAAACTGGTACCTAACGTTTGATTTTCTAGTATTCATGAACGGTTTCTTTTATGAATTTCAATAATTATCTTATTCTGTTAATGAAACTAATTATAATCTAATCGAAATTGGTGTATAACTTTGAAAAGCCATTTGAGACCCAGATAATAAAAAAGAAGGCTGGAATATCAACAAGTGGAATACTGATAGAGAAGATATAGCGTGGCGGACCGATGGCTCAAAGACTGTGGATGGTACAGGAAGAGGGATAAACGGCGAAGACCTGAGAGATCAATCCAGATGAGCCTGGGCAGACACACTACAGTCTTTCAAGCTGAAGTGATAGCTATCACAACATATCTTGAAGAAAATCTGAAAATTAACTATAGGAATAAGAACATTTTCATTTTTACGGACAGCCAAGCGGCCATTAAGGCACTAGAGACAGTTCGGATAATCTCCAGAATTGTCTGGTATCGCCACTCACTTCTCCTGAAGCTCTCTAAGTACAACATTGTCAAAATAATATGGGCACCAGGGCATGCAGGTATAGAAGAAAACGAAAAGACAGATAAACTGGCTAAGAAGGGGGCAGAAACACATTTTGTAGGTCCAGAACCTGTATGCGGGATTTCCTATGGACAAGCCCGACACTACATAGGAAAATGGGTACAAAAGAAACAAATGGAGAACTGGAAAAATACTCCAGGATGCGGGCTTGCAAAGGAACTGATAAAAGGACCAAACAAGAACTGTTAAGACTCAGCAGAGAAAATATAAGATGGGTAGTAGGACTGTTGACAGGACACTGCCATCTGAAAAAAGACCTACATAGAATTGGAGTAATAAGAGACAGTAGCCTATATGTAGGAAATGCAATGAAGCAGAGGAATCAGCTGAACACATACTTTTCGAATGTGAGGCACTGGGTAGAATCACTCTCTCCACTCTGAGACTACCGGGTGAAAGGAGAGGGGGGAAAAAAAGTCCAAGACGACCCAATAAGAACAACTTGCAGGTTTGTGCAGGGAGAAGGTATATCTAGGTGGGAATGAAGGAATAACATGGTAGCAAAAGATCTTAGAGGTCGACGCTAATTAGGAACTAATATTTAGAGGCCCCATGCAGAAAAGAAGAAAAAGAAGTTTGATTTTCTAGTATTTATGAACTGTTTCTTTTATGAATTTCAATAATTATCGTATTCTGTTAATGAAACTAATTATAATCTAATTTAAATTGGTACCTAACGTTTGATTTCTAGTACTTATTAACTGTCCCTTCTTTTTTTTTTTTTTTTTTGAAAATTCCCGTATTTTTAGGTTAATGTCTCTTATATCTTATATCAAAAAGTGGCAACCCTTGTGAGGGGCCCATGACTGTTTCTTAATTCAGTAACTGAAGGTTGATAAAGCTACAGCACACAACACAGTGTATTATTTGTATTACACAGAGTTATTCCAAACTTAGCCCGTCGTAGTGCAGAGCTTCTTTCGTCAATAGGAGTATGTTTAGTCCACAGCCCGAAGGCTGGTTGGATCCTCAACAGTTCCGCCATCAGCTGTCATAGATGGCCTAGGCATCACTAAAGAGGCGTACTAGGGAAATGAGGAGTGAGGTAGTTTCCCGTTGCTTTCCTCACCGAGCCAGAAGTTGCTATTACATATCAGTCTGCCAAGCCCACTGAAATGCATGCACCAACTGACCCTATGAGCAACATTTTCACACCATTCATAGCAGGGACTGGCTGCAGAAGGAATGGCATTACTAGCATCACTCATACCTCAGTCACTTTCATTTTGTCAAAGCCAAGGATAAAGCTGAGACAGATCAATAGGAATAGGAGTACGGTAGTTATTTCTGAAAGAATGTGGATTTTCCAACTTCTTCCAATGATATGCATTCGTTGCAGCCAGTCGCAACAATCAGCAAGGCTTTTGAAGTAACTAGCCTGTTCTGAAAACCCAGACAGGAATATGCGATAACAAAGATATCCTTATCTACACTCTAAATACTGAAGTATCGAGCCTGTTTATAACTCAAGGCAGTGTAGCGAAGTTGGCCTACTATTGACGGTTGAGTTGTAAATTGTTTGGTCCTAGGGACGAGATTATTTTTTAATATTGTGACGGTCAGCGTGTTTTGGTTACTATTGGAATATGCATTTGTGTGTGTGTGTGCTCGTACCATATAAGGGTATTATTTTAATTCTTTGGGATTTTAAAACTGTAATTATGATTATAACCGTTGCGTCCTTGTTGTTTATTGTAATAATATACAACCCTGTGCTACAAAATAAACTTGTAAACTTCCTATCAGGAAACGAAGGGCCCATTTTCAATTTTCAATCACTGCGGGGAACCCCCGAGCTTCTTAGCGCTGCTACTGATCTCACTGTGTGCTTTCTTCCTGTAACTAAGAGTTTCAGAAAATCTCGTATTAAGTGAAACCCATTCTACTCCTCAGTCCAGAATTATAATCCTTGGACTGGCCGGTAAACGAACCCAGGGTTTTGGAACAAGAAACAGACAAGCTATCTGTACACCACAGGACTGGCTGCTGCTAATAATAATAATAATAATAATAATAATAATAATAATAACGTAATGAAATTACAGCTAAGACTGGGCTCCAAATACCGTATGAAAAAACTCAGTACATGGAAGGATCATCTCGTTATCTGGATGGGAAACTTCTAAAGACTAAATTTGGCAAAATTAATCAAGTGAATAAGTTCAAGTACCTCGGAGAAATAATTCAGCTTGAATCGTGAAGCAAATAAGGAGAGGGTCTGAAAATTACAGAATGCTTATACACCCGCCTGGAACAGATATAACAAGAAATCAATATCCAAGAACGAAAAATTAAGATATTCCAACTCAGTTATTAAACCAGAAGCACCATACGCCTCGGAAACCTTGATCATTGTAGACAGATCACTTATTAAAGGCAGAGAAACAGGAGAGGGAAATATTGAAGGAAATCTTCGGTCCACTTTACTCGGAGGGAATCTGCATGAAACGGAAGTTTCGGAAGTTTTATTAGCATTCTGAAATGATCACCGACACCGTCATAAAAGCAGATAAAAGTGATATGGCCACATTCTCAGAATGAACAATGGCGAGCTCATCAAAAGGATTCTGAACCTTGCTCCCTCAATGAAAGTCAAGAAAAACTGGTTAAGTGAAATAGAAAAAGACCTTCAGGAAATTGGCATCCCACCGGATTTTTTCAAGATCGACTCTTTAAAAAAAAAAAAAAGCCGCCAACAACCATCATTTTGCTGAGAAAAAGAGTACCGGTACCAGGACCAATAGATCATGGACTGACGAACGGACGAAAATTTTCAGTGCCCAGATAAAGATATTTTCGGAGAAGAAAAAATCAACATGATCTAAGTAAGTTCTATCGGATTCCACAGATAGGCATAACGCTGAAAAAAAAGTATTACGAGATCTAGAATGTCTCACAATTCATCAGCCTTACCATCCTTTTGTGGATGCTCTCACTTTTCTTTCCTCTGTGGGTAAAATCACGCAGTCAAATGTTGCAGCGCTATCCAGAAAGGAGTAAGTTAAGGTTATATCCGCCCCACCTTTTCGTATATTATTATCAATGAATAAATGAATCAATGAATCAATCAATCACTACTGATCTGCATTTAGGGCATTCGCCCAGATGGCAGATTCCCTATCTGTTGTTTTCCTAGCCTTTTCTTAAATGATTGAAAAGAAATTGGAAATTTATTGAACATATCCCTTGGTAAGTTATTCCAATCCCTAATTCCCCTTCCTATAAACGAATATTTTCCCCAATTTGTCCTCCTGAATTCCAACCTTATCTTCATATTGTCTTTCCTACTTTTAAAGACACCACTCAAACGTATTTGTCTACAAATATCATTCCACGCCATCTCTCCAATGACAGCTCGGAAAATACCACTTAGTCGAGCAGCTCGCCTTCTTTCTCCCAAGTATTCCCAGCCCAAACTTTGCAACATTTTCGTAACGATACTCTTTTGTTGGAAATCACCCAGAACAAATCGAGCTGCTTTTCTTTGGATTTTTTCCCTGTTCTTGAATCAAGTAATCCTGGTGAGGGTCCCATACACTAAAACCATACTCTAGTTGGGGGTCTTACCAGAGACTTATATGCCCTCTCCTTTACATCCTTACCACAACCGCTAAATACCCTCATAACCATGTGCAGAGATCTGTACCCTTTATTAACAATCATATTTATATGACTACCCCAATGAAGATATTTCCTTACATTAACACCTAGGTACTTACAATTATCCCCAAAAGGAACTTTTACCCCATCAACGCAGTAATTAAAACTGAGAGGACTTTTCCTATTTGTGAAACTCACAACCTGACTTTCATACCACTTGTCCGGCTTCATGGCTAAATGGTTAGCGTGCGGGCTGGCCTTTGGTCCAGAGGGTCCCGGGTTCGATTCCCGGTCGGGTCTGGGATTTTAACCTTAATGGGTTAATTCCAATGGCTCGGGGACTGGGTGTGTGTGGCGTATTCAGCATTAGAAGTCATCCTAGGTAGGACCCTCACCTTTACACACATGCAGGTCGCCTAATAGGCCGTCTACGAGAAAAAGACCCGCACCAGGCCTCTCCGGGGGCCATACGCCATTATATTACCATACCACTGACTGCTGTCCATCTCACAGCATTATAGAGGTCATGTTGCAGTTGCTCACAATTTTGTAACTTATTTATAACTCTATACAGAATAACATCATCCGCAAAAAGCCTTACCTGAGGTCAATCGCGATACAGTCCATTTGACCTCCTGAATCTAGGGTATCTCCTATATCTTGCTGGAATCCTACAAGTTGAGCTTCAGTGGAACAACCTTTCCTAAACCCAAACTGCCTCTTATCAAACCAGTTATTAATTTCGTAAACATGTCTAATATAATCAGAAAGAATGTTTTCCCAAAGCTTACATGCAATGCATGTCAAACTGACTGGCCTGTAATTTTCAACTTTATGTCTATCACCCTTTCCTTTATACACAGGGGCTACTAGAGCAACTCCCCATTCATTTGGTATAGCTCCTTCATGCAAACAATAATCAAATAAGTACTTCAGATATGGTACTATATCTCAACCCATTGTCTTTAGTATATCCCCCGAAACCTTATCATTTCCACCTGCTTTTCTAGGAAATGAAGTCTTAAGGGAAGTAGATGAAAATTGTTACTTAGGTAGTAAAATAACTACCGATGGCAGAAATAAGGAGGACACAAAATGCAGACTAGCACAACCAAGAAAAGTCTTCCTTAAGAAAAGAAATTTGTTTACGAATGATGTTTTTTGAACAGTGGGATTGTATGGAAGTGAAACATGAACGATAACTAGCTGAGAAAGAATGAGAATAGAATTTTGGAATGTGATGTTGTAGAAGAATGTTGAAAGTGAGATGGGTAGATGCAATCACGAATGAAGCTATACTGGATCGAATTGGTGAGAGGAGCTGACGAAATTTAACGAGAAGAAGAAATATGATGATAGGACACATCTTACAACATCCAGGACGTGTTCAGTTGGTTTTCGAGGGAAGTGTAGGCGGTAAGAACGGTAGCGGTACAGGAAGGCATCAATATGACAAGAGATGTAAGATGTAGCAGTTATGTAGAAAGGAAAAAATGTTAGTACAGAATAGGGTGGCATGGAGCGCTGCATCAAATCTGTCTATGGACTGATGACTCAACATCGACAACACTGCTGGAATAATCAATGAATCTATATCGGTTATAGTAAACTTGACTTACTTTCGTTCGTATATAATCACGAGTTAATTGCCCGCAACCAGGGATACAGGGAAACAAAAAAAATCGACAGCCTGATAAGTATCAGAAAGGTACTGTCGAGACACCACAGCCCTACATTATGTAAAGCAGAGCGAATTCAAAGAACAGGTGGAGTCAAGGTCGACCTTAGCAGTGGGCAATGGGAAAGCCCTCCTGCACGTTTCTGTAAAGGTAACTCCCTCTTTCGACGTCACAGCAGCGGAAGCACAGAACTCACGGGTAAATTAATGTTCTCTTTCCTAATTCAATAAATGATACACGCAAATAATAATAATAATAATAATAATAATAATAATAATAATAATAATAATAATAATAAATTATTATTATTATCATCATCACGAAGGATTATCTACAGCGATTGGAGAGACGACCTCAAGATGACGAGGAATGTAGCAGCAGTTCGTGCTGTGTCCGGCAGCTCCATGGACAGTAACCGTTGTAGGCGAAGCCTCAACGAGACCGAAACACTTGCACACGTCCTTGGTTCTTGCCAGGTCGGTAGATGCAGAGGGGGTCTCGGGCCCGTAAGTAGAGAGCCCTGCACGGATGCGGGAAGTTAGAGTCTTGGCGGATACAAACTGAATGGCAGTGGGGATGATTTTGCTGATCATTTCTAAGTAATGAAGTTTATTAAATTTCACTCAGGTATGCTCTTATTTTTGCTTGTGGTTAGGCGACTTTTGACAGTGGTATGCGAGAATGGTGATGTGCACAGAAATTTGAGACCATAAGCCGTAAATCTGACCTAAGCCTAACTGACTCCTGCCCGCAATTAATGCAAGGAAGGAACAAAGGTCAATACGTCGGTAGTTATCGCAAGAGAAAATCCTTCATAAACCTGTGACTGCAAGGGTTCTGGTGCCACGTATCAGACCTATTGTACTATGTTAATAGATCTATCCGTTTCAATACCTTGGGTGTAATATACTGTACTGTACCTAAATATTTAGAATATCCGCGGATAATCATTCGGGGATGCAGATGAAGGAAGCGCAAGACTCTACCCATGAGTGGCTACGGCTGGTCCGTGGTCCAACAGCTCTGCATTCTGACCGGCCAACCGAGTAGAGGAGGGGTGGCCACGGCTCTACCGTGGCTCTACGCCTGTGTATTCGGGAGACGGGACACGGCTGGCCCCAACCGTCGGCTGTCCTGAGAATGGTTTTCCGTGGTTTTCCATTCTCCTGCACTATGGCGAATGCCGGAACAGCTCCTAGTATAGGCCACGGCCGCCAATCCCCTGACCTTCTCCGAGTATCTCTTTCACCGTAACAAATCTCCCGGCCTGAGAGACGGCGTCGCCGTCTAAGAGGCCCGCCTCCCCCTTCAGTGGAGGAATGAAAATATTTTAGTAGTAGTAATAGTGCGCCGGCCCCCGTGGTGTAGGGGGAGCGTGCCTGCCTCTTACCCGGAGGCCGCGGGTTCGATTCCCGGCCAGGTCAGGGATTTTTACCTGGACCTGAGGGCTGGTTCGAGGTCCACTCAGCCTACGTGATTAGAATTGAGGAGCTATCTGACGATGATATAGAGGCCCCGGTCTAGAAAGCCAAGAATAACGGCCGAGAGGATTCGTCGTGCTGACTAAACGACACCTCGTATCTCTGCTGGCCTTCGGGCTGAGCAGCGGTCGCTTGGTAGGCGATGGCCCTTCGGGGCTGTAGTGCCATAGGGGGTAGTAATAGTAGTACGGCGAAACTGCGCATCGCTACGCATCATCAAATAAGAACCACTATCGTCCAGGCCTTCAGAAGAACCGGATTCACCGCCTATTGTAAAAATGTATGTATGTATGTATGTATGTTTATATGTTTATTCAGTCCGTCAGCGCTAAGGGTACGTCCAAGATGCACGCTGGTTTTCTGAGTCAGACAGTCGGCGCTGAATGTCTGACTCCGAGTGGCAGGTGGGATGTGGCCATTATGAAAGCTGATTGTCAGCGCAGACAGAGCTGTCACAAAAGAAAATATATGAAATACAACTGATCAGTGAAGCATCGAACTAACAAGAGAACAGGCTGCAGCTCTATTGCTGCTAAGTGACAATGTTACAAAACGAATGAGAAGTGATATACATCCAATTAATGAATTAAGATATATTTACGGGGAGTACAAACACCTTTTTTCACAGTTACTTGTCGACGAAAACAGATTTTTGAATATTTCAGAATGAGTTCGGATACGTTTTGTTTTATTTGGTTAAAATTTGAACACAGGCTTACGAAGAATTGGGCGAATTACCACATTCAACACGAAAATCAACAGCCTGCGCGGCAGGTTGTCTGAAACCAGAATGAACGAATCATTCCGGTAAATACCTGAGTCAGACTACCAGTGCGCAGGCTTCCTGCGCGTAGGTGCATTATGGCCAGTGCTGGGGCTGTATCTTAATTAAGGCCACGGCCGCTTCCTTCCCACTTCTAGCCCTTTCCTGTCCCATCGTCGCCATAAGACCTATCTGTGTCGGTGCGACGTAAAGCAAGTAGCAAAAAAAAAAAAAAAAAAAAAAAGTGTCCTATCATTCTATCTCTTCTTCCCATCAAAGTTAGCCAAATCGGTCTCCTCCCACCAATTCGATTCAGTATATCTTCATTCGTGACTCGATCTACCCATCTCACCTTCAGCATTCTTCTGTAACACCACATTTCAAAAGCTTCTATTCTCTTTCCTCCTGAGCTCGTTAGTCTCCATGTTTCACTTCAACACAATGCCACGCTTTTAAAACGTCTTTCTAATTCCAATATCAATGTTCGAAGTGGGCGAATTTCTTTCCTTAAAGAAAGACCTTCCTTGCTTGTGCTAGTCTGCAGTTTATGTCCTCCTTACTTCTGCCATAGTTAGTTATTTTGCTGCCCAAGCAACAATATGCGTCTACTTCCTTTAAGAAACAGTCTCATGGGCCCCTCATAAGTCATGAGTCCCCCGCCCCGCGGGTTCCTTATCACCGCCACTGAATGTGGCTGTGTCGTAATGACGCTCCATCGCATTTGACTCGCCGTGTCAAGCAGCTCGTATGGCGGCAGCGGTGCATCTTCGCGCATGTTAAATAATAAAATTATTCAGACCAACAAACCAGACGATAAACGATGGGGTGCATTACTTCACTGACAAGTGTGTCTTAATTAATGTGTGTGCAATTACGGCGGCTTAATAAACAAGCTGTGGATATTGCCTGTAAGAAACAAGGACAATGGGTGATTTCCGACAAAAGAGTTGCGTTACGAAAATATTGCAAAGTTTTGGCAGAGAAGACTTGGGAGAAAGGAGACGAGCTGCTCGACTAAGTGGTATGTTCCGAGCTGTCAGTGGAGTGATGGAGTAGAACAGGACCTCTCGAACGTCCAAAATCTCACGCGTGCAAACAGCCGCGTAGAGTTCCTGTGCACAGTGCATCGGTGCCGCTCGGCTCGGCTCTGACCAACGCTTCGTCTCTGGGCTACTCGGCTAAGCTCGGCTCTACTCGGCTCAACTCAGCTCGGGTTTGGAGCGCTCCGGAGCGAGTGAGGAAGAGGCAGACAGGGGGAACGAGCGAGACAGGCGTGGGGAAAGTGAGAGACAGCGCTATTGCTCCAAATCGAGGAGTGGGGGTCTGCACTCTGGTCAGCCAAGCAAAGTCGTCTTTTGCACCGTGCACAGTGCATGCACCAGGCGCATGCACCCTGAGAGGACCTGGCGTAGAATGACATTAGTAGACGAATAAGTCTGAGTGTTTTGTTGGCTACTGAGTGTATGACTCGAAGCAGTGTATCGATTCATTGAAGTGTCCGACTGAATCGAATCAGAGAAACGGCGAGCTCACGGCACACGATTCAGCTGACTTGCAGCAGACAGTGCTGAGTGGCTCACTCACTGATCAGTGAGACACGACACACACACACACACACACACACACACACACACACACACACTGGACATTGGCGGGGAGCCGAAATTCTGCTGCAGCGAGACATACAGAGCCATGGCACACTGAAGTAATCGTACACTGTAACAGATTCGCGCTCTCAGCTCATTTTAAAATTATACCCAGTTGTATTCACTGTCCTCTTTTTACAGGGATGTTTAAATAATAGTTGGATTTATTTTCAGTGTTAAAAAGGTAGTCGAAACATAATTGCAAATTAGCTAGTAAGACGGTAGGCTATTAGATTATTCTATTTATTAGTTTAACGAATATTAGTATTATAACTTAGTTGATATTCGACAATTAATCCAACTTAGATCTCTAGCCTACCCTACGACTATGAGTAGGCCTAATGCTCATGATCACTCAAATTTATCTGATTTATATCGGGAAGAACCGCTCGGCATTCTCTCAGTTCGTACGTCGCATCATTGGACACGATTTCATTAATCGAATAACCGAGATCCCTGGTGTACGTGGACAGTGAGTAAGTGAGCCGTCTGGCGCAATAACTCAACTAAAGAGATGCTGAATCAGAAAACCGTGAACACAGTGAAATTTTTATGTTCTATGAAATCATTTGAGAAAAGACTATGCAAACAGTTGATAGGGAATTTGCCACCTTGGCGACAGCACTAAATACAGATCATTGATCTTTATGTGCACATATATTTTTTCATCTAATTCTATATACTTATTCAATGGAGTTGTCACTGTGGGAGGAAGGCTTTGTAACATCAAAACTTGACGCGAAGTGGTGGCTGCAGGAGAAACCTGAATCGGAAATCTGGATGACGCATCGGAAAGCAGTTTGTAGAATCAACACCAGCAGCAGCGAGCATCGAATACTCTTGCTGCTGTCGAAACAGTACACAGATGTAATAGGAACGGTGACTCTCATGTACAATGAATCGGATCAATCTATCGATTCAGTAACGTGAACAGAATCAAATGAATCGATTCAGTAAACTGAATCGAATATCCTATCACTATTTGCGTGGTGTTTTTAAAAATAGGAAAGATCACAATATGAAGATAAAGTTGGCATTCAAGAGAACAAACTGAGGCAAATAATCGTTTATAGGTAGGGGAGTTAGGTATTGGAAAAACATACCAAGGGAGATGTTCAATAAATTTCCAAATTCTTCGCAATCATTTAAAAAAAAAGGCTACGAAAACAACAGACTGGAAATCTGCCACCTGAGCGACTGCCCTAAATGCAGATCAGTGTTGACTGATGGTCTCCATGAGTCTCTTTTCAAATGAAGAAACTTGTGCTTTCGCAAGGAGCATTATCTCTATCTCCGTCTTTCATACACCCCACTTCCCCTCCCTTCCCTAAAACACAGCAGCAGGCGCAAGTAACAAAGTAACCTCACTTACTCGAAAAGAACATTTTTCTCCGTCAATCCGACTGCGTCGTCGTTCTTTATATAACACGAAGAACATCGCTGATATTTTTTCTCGGTAATGAAATGAAATGGCCGGGAATGTCCGAGGACATGTTCGGCTCGCCAGATGCAGGCCTTTTGATTTGACACCCGTAGGTGACCTGCGCGTCGTGATGAGGATGAAATGATGATGAAGACGACACATACACACAGCCCCCGTGCCAGCGAAATTAACCGATTAAGGTTAAAATTCCCGACGCTGCCGGGAATCAAACCCGGGACCCCTGTGACCAAAGGCCAGCACGCTAACCATTTAGCCATAGAGCCGGACTTTTTGTCGGCATAATTTCGATACACTCCGTATAATGACCTGACGCTGTAATCCAGAGCTACATTAATTGTTAGCCGCGCAACACGGCTATTTTTAGTTCAAGATGACAGCACTACTGGATCACCTGAAGGCGTCATGCAAAGGTACCAAGCGAGTTGGCCGTGTGGTTAGGGTCGCGTAGCTGTGAGCTTGCATTCGGGAGGTGGTGGGTTCGAATCCCACCGTAAGCAGCCCTGAAGAAGGTTTCCCATTTTTCACGCCAGGCAAATGCTAGGGCGGTAACTTCCCAGTCCTTCCGTCACCGAAAACCTTTGACGTGTTAATGCAACGTTAAACCACTAGCATACAACATACAAAGGTCAGATTCGTCACTAGATACCTTCGATCTTCAGCTTTAAAAATGAGATACAGAACACTGTCTCTCGACGTGTTCTCCACTAGTTAGACCTATTCTGATTTTAAGACTGGGTTTCTTCAACTTTCTATTCAATTATACTTAATGTTAACTAACAATTGTTACTAATTTAACACTTCAGTTAAAAGTACCCAAATTCAACAACACATTTCCAACATTTGTTACGCAACAATTGTTAAAAACAAATGAACACGTTTCCGTGAGATTTCTGAACGCGTTTGGCAGTGAGCATCTTTTGTTTCTTTACACAAAGCACTCCGAGCGGTGTGTTGAAATAGTATTTTGTCACACATGGTTGACACTGTTATAGGTTATTGTTAGTGGACACCGCCAAGACGTAAATATGTCAAGTAATAGGCAACTAAAACGTTATTATGATGAATGCGAGACACATATTGTTACAGACGTAATTTGAAAGTATGTGAGTGTGCTTGAAAAATGACAGAACGGGCTGTTAAATCACAGCAGTATGAATGCAATCTAAGGCTCCTACATCACCGGGAAAATGTGATAATTGGTATATCTTGAATGATTTTCGGGCATTGTTTTACTGCGGGAAAAATATAATGCCTTGTTAATGTTTCGATGACAGCAGGAATTCTTTGCAGAATTCTAAACTGTCTTTGTCTAGCATTCAGGAACATAGGCCTGGTCGCTCATAATTACATAAAAATAGTATGAAGCATAATAATCTAAGAAACTGTTGCACTGGGGACATTGATAAGTTTCAAACTGTAGGAAACTCTATAACCTATTTTCAATTTCTTCTAGTACCTTGTTCGTTATGATTTTGGTAATCAGGCATCTTTGTAGGAAACTTTCTTCTGACAACTCTAAAAAGTCGTGTTCTCTTAGTATGGGCCATCCTTTGCCTTCTTCAGTTTATAAAATGTCCTTAAATAGCAGTAAAGTTTAAAAACTTACGTCGTCTACATGCTATCATTTTGAAATTTTAACAGCTGTTAGGAGGCTGAACACAGGGCTGCTGCCATGTTAATTTAACACAAGTATTAACAGTTTGTTGGAGTTAACAATTCTTGATGATGGTAATTTTGTTAAATGATGTGTTAAGTCTCCTTAACAGCAGTGTTAACACTTAACATTCGTTGAAGAAACTGGGTCTAAAACTTTTCTTTGTAACGTTCACTGACGTATTATATGTCAAAAAAAAAAAACACTGAGGATTGGGTACTTTCGCTGTCTTGCATCTCGCACCCCAATTTCGAACCTCCTAGCCGGAGGTCTGGAAATGTTCTATTCGACAAGAATATGTCTTACGGCTGAGCGTCATACGAAAATTTCTGCAACGCGACAAAATGCGTGACGGAAATGACGTCACACTAGTCGTTACCTAGGCCTCGGACGCCAAAGATGAAAAACATAATCATGATCATTAGCTTTTCGCAAAGGGAAACATGTCTTAGCGGTCAAGGTAGGAGTCTCCACACTACGAAAAACGTAAAATTAAGCAATTTCCTCAATTGTGCCGAAAGTTGAAGGGCTAAAGGGCCCGGAAAGATTTTATCAAACTAAAATAAACAAATTTCGAAAATTACTTCCGGCCTAAATATAGTTCCGGAAAAACATCCTAAAATAGCTTATTTCTTTACTCTTCTTTTTTAAATAAAAATCCCAGCCAAATTAACTTACACTCATGTTCATAAAAAACAAAACACCTTGAAAGACTAGAGATAGGAAGCTCATATTAACAGGACATGTTCATTAGTATGTTCTGCAGAAAATATTAGCATTTCAGTCACCTAGGTGTCCTGTTGCCTAATAGGCTCTGGGTCCTCCATAGGCAGTGATAACTTGTTTCATACGAGATGGCATCCTGAGGTATAGCCATTCGTGCTGCATTCACCTGGTTCCACAGTTCATCTTTGGTGGTTGGCATTGGGTCACAGCGCCGCACCCGTCGTTTCACCATATTCCACACATTTTCGATTCGCGACAAGTCCGGTGATCGGGTGGGCCAGGGCAACAGTCTGACATCCTGTAACAACAAGAAGGCAAGTGTTCGTGCAGCAACATGTGGTCGCGCATTGTCCTGCTGAAATACAGTATGGCGTTTGGGGTGTCGTGCAGAAAGGGTATGGCTACGGTTCGCAGGATGTCATTCATGTAGGTCAAACTGGTCATAAACACCAACTGTGATTTGTGGTTTCACCCAATAGCACCCCACACCATAAGGCCTTGAGTTGGCGCTGTATGTCTTGTCCGAATGCAGTCAATGCGATGCCTCTCCCCTTGTCTGCGGCGAACCAAAATGCGGCCATCATTTTCAAACACACAGAAATTGGATTCGTTCGAGAACACTATCTGCTGCCATTCCTTTCCCCAGTAACATCATTCCCTACACCATTGCAGTCTAGCATATTTTTGCACATTAGTCAAAGTTAGGCGGAGAAGTGGACGACGCGCCGGTAAGCCAGACCATAATAAACGGCGACGGACTGTCACTCCTGGCAGGACACGATGTGTTAACACTGTTCTACTGTTGCGCCGGAGCCGAGGAGGATGCAGATCTCCTGCAACGCTATTCGGATGAGGTGTCTGTCTCCTCCGGGGAGGAGGGGGGGGGGGTCTGGGTGGTGCGACCAGACCCACCTCGTCGTGTTCTATGACCTTCTGTGAACCACTCTGTACACACACGTTACACTGTCGACACACTTCGTCCCACACGAGCAGCAATTTCCCGGATGGATGCATCACGTTCTATCATGTCAATAATGCGCCCCCTTTCACACTCATCATTTGACGGTACGGTTCTCGCACACGTCTGCGAGGCATCCTGCACGTCTGCTCATGTTACACTGATCCATTACCGTAGGCAATTTTACCTGTCGGTGGTGGTGCGCCGAGATATCGATGTGGACCTTGAACCTGAGGGCCGACATTGTTCGAATGCTAATCATTTCTTCAGAACATACTAATGCACATGCCCTGTTAATATGAACTTCCTATCTCTAGTGTTTCAAGGTGTTCTGGTTTTCATGAAGATGAGTGTTTATATAATTATTTCTGTAACGTGTTCCTTGGTTCAATACCCTCAGGCATTTTTTCAATTTTTGAAAAATATCCACACAGGATGCAGTTATATGGGATGAAGTGAAACTCTGCATTGCCTCAAATTAGCGCTCGTAGTGGTAGAAAAAGGCAAGCTTGTAATCTTATCGACCGGATAACGATGACTAAGAAAAGGGCTGTAATTTTTAGGAATAAATAAAGAATATGTCCTCAGAGCCTACTTTATTTAATTTACCTGAAATTGCCAACGGCCGTAGCCGTTTTGAAACACCGGATCCCGTGAGATCTCCGAAGTTAAACAACATTGGGCGTGGTCAAGATTTGGATGGGTTGCCACGCGCTGTTGGTGCGGGTAAGGAAATGGAGGAGCGGAAAGGAACTGGCCACCCTACCGTACGTAAACTCTGGCTCAGGCACACCTCTGCGGAGGTTCGGACCTGCCTTCGGGCAGAATACACCCTTACCTAAAATTCGTAGATCACATCTCGAGGACGTTTTCAACAATGAGTTGCTTGTCTGAAGGGCTAGGACTGTGGATTTTTTTCTGGGAATCTTAAAAGTATAAGGTTCTCCGCAAGTTTCTAGGGCGTATGGGAGTGCCTAATTAATTCATGCCTGTAGATTGAAGTTATAATTTACTGGAGCGTCGACCATGAGGATAGCCTCCTGAACTAAGTCACGCTCTGTTCTAATGAAAACCAGGTCCACGGCCTCCTAAATCGTATACAACCGTACCAGTTCTCTTACAAGAGTGGGTCGCTAGTACTGACCAGCCTGTAACACCAGTAGCATTGAACCTTGAGCGACGGCGAACTGACCTCAGAAAAGCCGGGGAACTAATTGAAGAAGAAAAGAAAAAAAACAATCAGCAGATTCCGATCTTGCTAGAGTGCCGGGAAGATTTTATCTAAAGGAAGGAGTATTAATTACTGCAATTGTCTCGTCCAGTTTTAACAAACAAGTGTGAAACTAAAGGGCACTATCCTCATTTAGGACTCTGTATAGATAATTTCTCTTACTATTATGTGGAGCAATGTGGGATACAGGACACATTTCAGAGAAAAATGTGGCTTCATTAGCAGTTGTGCTACTCGTTAAGTATTGAAAAAACGAAAATCCACAACCTGTTTCCAGTCATTCGACCGGGTCAGGAATGGAATGACTGAAGCCCCCATCTAGCGGCGAGGATAGGAAATGTGCTGGCTGCCGAAGCCTGTCGCACTCCTCTGGGGGCAATGACAAATGACTGACAGATAAAATGTTTATGGAGAATGTTGCTGGAATGAAAGATGACAGGGAAAACCGGAGTACCCGCAGAAAAAGCTGTCCTGCCTTCAATTTGTCCAGCACAAATCTCACATGAAGTAAGCGGGATTTGAACCACGGTATCCAGCGGTGTGAGGCCGGCGCGCTGCAGCCTGAGCCACGGAGGCTTCCATTTAAGAATTGCAAGCCATCAATTTGAACGGATCCTCTGTCAGTTACGTCCTCTAGGGGAAATGGATTGCAAATAGCGAAAGAAAGTTTCAAGCAAGAAGACGAAATTATTATGCGGAAGTTGAATAAAGATTTGAGAAAGAGGGTTGCAAACTGCTTATGTCCGGAGCATTGTGTTACATGGCTTTAGAGAACTGGACGTCAAGAAAGAACACGTGAAAAGGTAGGAAGCGCTGAGGATATGGATATAGAGGAGATTGGAAGCAGGGTAATGGGAAGACAGGGTAAGAAATGAAAAGATGATGCGAAGAGTTGAGAAAATTCTCAAGAACTGGAAAAAAATCCAAAGAAAAGCAGCTCGATTTGTTCTGGGTGATTTCCGACAAAAGAGTAGCGTTACAAAAAATGTTGCAAAATTTGGCCTGGGAAGAACTGGGAGAAAGGAGACGAGCTGCTCGACTAAGTGGTATGTTCCGAGCTGTCAGTGGAGAAACGGCGTGGAATGACATTAGTAGACGAATAAGTTTGAGTGGTGTCTTTAAAAGTAGGAAAGATTACAATATAAAGTTGGAATACAAGAGGACAAATTGGGGCAAATATTCATTTATAGGAAGGGGTGTTAGGGATTGGAATAACTGACCACGGGAGATGTTCAATAAATTTCCAATGTCACTGAAATCATTTAAGAAAGGGCTAGGAAAACAGATAGAGAATCTGCCCCCTGGGCGACTGGCCTAAATGCAGATCAGTAATGATTGATTGATTGGTTACAAAAATCAGTTGACAGTGATCAGAATCGAAGGTTAAGTAAAGGAAGCAGGAATCCAGAAAGAAGTGAAGCAAGGCTGTAGTTTGCCCCCCCCCCCCTTCTTTTCAATATTTATATAGAACAGGCGGAAAAGGGAACCAAAGAGGAATATAGAAAAGGAATCACAATCCAACGAGAGGAAATCAAAACCCTGAGACTTGTCGATGATATTGTTATTTTTATCAGAGTCTGCAGAAGATCTAGAGAAATCCCTAAATAGTGGCCACAGTCTTGAAGGAGTACAAGCTGAAAATACATAAATCGAAAACAAAAGTAATAGAGTGCAGCAGAACGAGGTCTTAAGTCTTAAAGGAAATAGACTAATATTGCTACTTGGTTAGTAGACTAATTAATGAAGGCACGCGTAAGGAGGACATAAAATGCAGACTAGCACAAGCAACGAAGGCCCTTCTTTAGAAAAGAAATCTGCCCACTTCGAACATTGATATACGAATTAGGAAGATGTTTTGAAGTCTTTCGTCTGGAGCGTTGCGTTGTTTGAAAGTGAAAGATGGACGATAACCACCTCAGAAAAAAAAAAAATATATATATATAAACATTTGAAATATGGTGTTACGGATGAATGCTGAAGGTGAGAGGGGTAGATAGAATCACGCAGCCGAGATACTGAATCAAAATGATGAGAGGAGGAGTTGGCAAAATTTGACGAGAAGAAGAGATAGAATGACAGGGCACATCTTATGACACCCAGGACATGTTCAGTTGGTTTTTGAAGAAAGTTGAGGCGGTAAGAATGTTACGGGTACACCAAGGTACAAATATGACAAACATATTAGTGTAGATAGAGGATGTAGGAGTTACGTAGAAATTAAAAGGTTTGCACTGGATAGGGTGGCATGGAGGGCTGCATCAAACCAGTCTATGGACCGATGTCCTAAACAATAACATTAAAAGTATTTTATATATATATATAATTTTTTTTTGCTAATTGCTTTACGTCGCACCGACACAGATAGGTCTTATGGCGGCGATGGGATAGGAAAGGCCTAGGAATGGAAAGGAAGTGGCCGTGGCCTTAATTAAAGTACAGCCCCAGCATTTGCCTGGTGTGAAAATGGGAAACCACGCAAAACCATCTTCAGGGCTGCCGATAGTGGGGTTCGAACCCACTATCTCCCGGATGCAAGCTCAACGCTGCACACTCCTAACCACACAGCGAACTCGCCCGGTAAAAGTATTATTATTATTATTATTATTATTCAATAACAATGATAGTGCATCCATGATATAAATGCTGTGAGAAATGAATTAGCACCTGTGTTTGGCGATCTCATTATGAAGAGGGAACATGACGCCTACCAGTATTTTAAATTGTTAACCAGACGAAACACCACTTAATGGATTGAGTTCGTATTACGCACTTGCTTCCACCGCAAACGATACTATTAACTGCGGCTGAATTTCAAGATTTATTACAGCCATTCAATCACACGGGAGATTACTTACACGAATGGTATTTCCTCGACAGCACTCGGCGCAAGGTTACTTCAAAATCAATCATGACCCTACATCCTGGTCAGTAGCGGCGCTAAGCAGCTAGCCCCCCTACTTCCCCTCGCAAAATTGAAAATGGGTCCCTCGTTTCTTGATAAAGAACGTTAAAAGTTTATTTCCTAGTACAAGGTTGTATATTATTACAATGAACAGCAACGACAATAATACTACTACTAATAATAAGTTAAACAATTTAGTTTTCAAACCCAAAGGGATTAAAATAATGCACACACACACACAAAATGCATATTCCAATCAGTAACCAAAACATGCTGACAGTCACAATATTAAGAAATAATCTCGTTCCTAGGACCAAAACAATTTACAATTCAACCGTCCATCGTAGGCCTACTTAGCTACTACACTGACTGCCGCGAGTTATAAACAGGCTCGAAACTTCAGTACTTAGAATTTAGATAAGGGGAGGATGTCTTTGTTATCGCATCTTCCCTGACTATCGAGTTCTCAGAACTCCAAAAAACTTGTTGATTGTTGTGAGTGGCAGCAAGGAATGGTTATTATTGGAACAGGCTGGGAAACCCATGTCCTTTCAGAAATAACTACCGTACTCCTACTGGTGAAAGAAGCTCTGCACTAGGACGGCCTAAGTTTGGAATAACTCTCTGTAATACAAATAATACTGTGCTTATCGCTGCCGCCAGTCTACCACGAACTTAAGACCACATGATGTCTAATATCGTGCAAAATGGCGAGCCAAGATTAAAACAACGGACCCCGCATCATCGGGAAAACGCTAGGAAGAAGAAGACTTACTTAGCTTATGGCATTTTTAGTGCCGGGAGTGTCCGAGGTGAAGTTCGGCTCGCCAGATGCAGGTGCTTTGATTTGACGCCCGTAGGCGACCCACGTCTCGTGACGAAGATGAAATGATGATGAAGACAACACATACACCCAGCCCCTGTGCCAGTGGAATTAACCAATTATGGTTAAAATTTCTGACCCTGCCGGGAATCGAACCCGGGACCCCTGTGACCAAAGGCCAGCTCGTTAACCATTTAGCCATGAAACCGATTCATTTGAATCAATTCGCCAAAATGATTCCTTCATTTCATTACCATATTACGGAGAAGCGAAACTATGGACTCAGATGAACCATTCCGTTATGTTATTTATAACTGCTACAGCTTTACAAGTTACAAGAAGAGAAATGTTGTAGGTAATCGCTAGCATTTTAACTAGAGTAATATCCTTTTTAGAGGTTAGAGTTGAAAAATGCTACACCACTGTCGGACTAATCCTTTCCAAACTTAAGAAACTACCATTCAAAATAGTCCCCTCTGATCAACATTCTAGCATGCACCAACACCATCATGCTGGTCTACTTCCTACTTCACTTCACTAATAAGATTAACGAAGACTTAGTTTTAGCCAAGATACTCCAACCAAGTTGTTAATCTACTTCAACATTTAATCCCATCGCTATGGACTACGCCAATATTAAATCATAATTTACTTTTAGGACTACTAGGCTAACATCACAAGCCTAAAATTTTCAACCTATAATTTCTTTCTTTTTTAATTTTACAACATTACCTTATTACAAGAGAGAAATAAAGAGACTAAGAAGGAGGTACAGACTGGAAAGAAATAGATTTAGAAATGGCTGTGGAAGTAAGGAGAAATTGAAGGAACTTACTAGGAAATTGAATCTAGCAAAGAAGGCAACTAAGGATAACATGATGGCAAACATAATTGGCAGTCATACAAATTTTAGTGAAAAATGGAAGGGTATGTATAGGTACCGTACTTGTAGGATTCCAGCAAGATATAGTATCTTGGATTCAGGAGGTCAAATGGACTGTATCGCGATTGACCTGTCTAAAGCATTTGATAGGGTGGATCATGGGATACTACTGACAAAAGTGAGTGCAATTGGACTAGACAAAAGAGTGACTGAATGGGTTGCTATATTTCTAGAAAATAGATCTCAGAGAATTAGTGTGGGCAAAGCTTTATCTGACCCTGTAATAATGAAGAGGGGAATTCCTCAAGGCAGTATTACTGGACCTTTATGTTTTTTTTTAAATATATAAATGATAGGAGTAAACAAGTGGAATCAGAGGTAAGGCTTTCTGCGGATGATGTTACTCTGTATAGAGTAATAAATAAGTTACAAGATTGTGAGCAACTACAACGTGACCTCGATAATGTTGTGAGATGGACAGCAGACAATGGTATGTTGATAAATGGGGTTAAAAGTCAGGTTGTGAGTTTCACAAATAGGAAAAGTCCTCTCAGTTTTAATTACTGTGTTGCTGGGGTGAAAGTTCCTTTTGGGGATCACTGTAAGTATCTAGGTGTTATATATGGGGTAATCACATAAATGGGCTTGTAAATAAAGGGTACAGATCTCTGCACATGGTTATGAGGGTATTTAGGGGTTGTAGTAAGGATGTAAAGGAGAGGGCATATAAGTCTCTGGTAAGACCCCAACTAGAGTATGGTTCCAGTGTATGGGACCCTCACCAGGATTGCCTGATTCAAGAACTGGAAAAAATCCAAAGAAAAGCAGCTCAATTTTTTCTGGGTGATTTCCGCCAAAAGAGTAGCGTTACAAAAATGAAAAAAAGACGGACTGCTCGACTAAGTGGTACGTTACAAACTATCACTCTCATGTCATGTCTCAACATCACATTTTATAACTACTATTCCTTATTTTTAACCTTAAGAAATCACAGTTCAATTTTTATAAATTATAAATGTCAATTTCCTCTGAATAAAGTTTGTTTTAAGATTAAACAAGGCTGATGAAGCTCAATAAAAGAAGGGCGAAACATGTCCCCTTAAAATTTACAATTTCTATGTTTATTTAACCGCATAACGTGGTATTAATTGTACTGAATAGGTGGGGTAAAAGATATACTACTTTTGCAAACTAATTAAGTGGTATGTTCCGAGCTGTCAGCGGAGAGATGGCGTGAAATGACATTAGTAGATGAATAAGTTTGAGTGGTGTCTTTAAAAGTAGGAAAGATCACAATATGAAGATAAAGTTGGAATTCAAGAAGACAAATTGGGGCAAATATTCATTTATAGGAAGGGGAGTTAGGGATTGGAATAACTTACCAAGGGAAATGTTTAATAAATTTCCAATTTCTTTGAAATCATTTAAGAAAAGGTTCTGAAAACAACAGATAGGGAATCTGCCACCTGGGCGACTGCCCTAAATGCAGATCAGTATTGACTGATCGATGTCTAAATCAACAATTCTCATATTGCCTGACTGCTTTTCCAAACATCCCAGAAAATGAAATATATTAAAAACTCATATTTAGGCAACTGCTGCAAAACCCCATTCCAAGTTCCCTTGACACAACCATTATCAACAACTAACAGTTGTTGTTGTTGTCATCATTCACAATGCACCAAATGTATTTATCCGACCTCTCTTTTCATCTGCACCTACTTTAAGTTTGCAAACAATTTAAGGCACTCCAATCAAGTTTTACACCAAAGTTAAATCACCAATTACCTATTGCAAAGCAAAATTCTCGAACCTAAGACTTCAACCGGATAGTTTTTCTAATTATCACGACTTTACTTCTGAACAAGGTGTCTCATTTAGCATTTTCTCTTTCTTACGACTTTACCTCTAAATAAGGTCTCATTTAACATTCTCTCAAGTTACTGGAATATTTTTCCTAACATTCCAAATAATGTAATATTTAAATTTTCAAATCAGACCACTGCTACTAAGCACTGTATATTGTATTATTTTCCTTAGACTGCTCCTATTGTAAAAATGTTAATATTAGATCTTAGTAATTATACTTCAATTTTAAATCAGGTGCCTGATTTAATCTTAAGGAGATACAGCGACTGATGATGCCTTCTATGAAAGGCAAAACATGTCTCACACTCTTAAGGTAACAATGACCAATTCTTAATTGTATAAAAAATTTAATGTATTGAATAGGTGGTTAAATAATAAATTAATTAGCATCCTACAAGTATGGTATCTTCAATACGGAACCATAATGATTTTTATCTCTTGCAATGAGGAGGTAGGTGACTGCTGGAAGCAATATATTGAAGATCTACATGAATGTCAGGAAAGATAACATTCGGAATTATGTAGAGGATGAGAGCCTGATTGAGGTACAAAGAAAAGGCCCACCAATTACAAAAAGTGAGTTTAATATGGCTCTACACTTATTAAAGGATAAAAAAAAAAACGTACTTCTTGATAACATTTCAGCAGAGCTCCTAAAGAACTGTGGAGATATCATGAAAGAGAGATTGTTTGATATCATTACAAACTGCTAAGAAGAAGGAATCATAACATCCGATTTTATAAAGAGCCGGACAATAACACTCCCAAAGAAAGGAAATGCCAAGAACTGTTCAGATTACAGAACAACAGCCATTCTATTCCATGCTTCTAAAATCCTACTGACAATACTTAAAGGCCGAATCAGCAGAAAAATTGAACAGAATTTAGATGACAACCAATATGGCTTCAGAGCAGGTAAGGGTACTAGAGAAGCAATTCTAGCTCTGCGTCAAATCCTGGAGAGAAGACTGGAAGTTGACAGGAAAATGTATGTAGCTTTCATTGACTTAGAGAAAGCATTTGACAAGGTTGACTGGAAGTTATTATTTCAAACTCTGAGAATGCTGGGTCTTGATTGGAAGGACAGATGTTTTCTTTTTAACCTGTATAAAGCCCAAAGCACAGAAATAAACCTCATTGGAATGACAAGAGAAGCTAAAATAAGAAGAGGAGTGCAGCAAGGCTGTCTCTTATCACCTTATCTGTTTAATATCTTCATAGAACTCGCTATTAGAACAGTAAAAGAAAAAAACCAAAGGGATATATTTTAATGGTAAACAAATTAATTGCATTCACTTTGCAGACAAGATTGCACTGATAGCTGATTCAGAGCACAAAATGACTTGGATGCTCAGTATTCTACACAGCACCGTAGAGAAGTTCAAGCTAAAGATAAACACAAAGAAAACAAAAATTATGGTAGTTCAAAAGAAAAAGACTGAATTGAAAACAAGCATTAAATTAGGCTGTGCAAAAATAGATCAGGTTAAAGAATTTTGTTATCTGGGTAGTGTTATTACCAATGATAATCAGTGCCAGACAGAGGTCAAAAGAAGAATTGCTATGGCAAAACAAGCGTTTCAAAGCAGGTAAAATCTATTGTTAAATAAAGCACATAGGAATAGAAACCAGGAAGAAATTTGTTAAAACCTTTGTTTGGAGTGTGCTAACTTAGGCCCAGTTTCATCAACACATGTTGGTACTTAAAAGGTGTTAAATCATTTTAACATACAATTTAAGAAAATTTGCGTTTCATCAACAACTGTTAACGTTAACATACGTTAAACTGCGTATTAAAGTTAACATCAGCCATTTCCCATGTTAAATGGCTAACATTAGCATTTAGCAACCTGTTCCAAAATGGCTGCTCTGAATCTCCTTTTAGATGCGGAATTGCTCTATTTAGATCTTTTAAACAATAATCCTGATCGAAAAAGTGTTCAGTGATGTAATCTTTGAAAATCTGATGGATGCAGAATTTCTTCATAGATATAGTTTATCGAAAATAGTCATTACTAAGGTTGTTGACAAAATTCGAGTGAGGTTAGAATATACTATGAAGAGAAACTTACCTCTTTCTCCAATGTTGCAGGTACTGATAACATTTCGATTTTTTGCTACTGGTTCGTTTCACATAATGGTCGGAGACAATGCTGGAATTTCTAAAGCCGCTGTTAGTAGTTATTTGTTGAGTGTCTGAAGCAATAACATCCACGAGAATGAGGTATGTAACATTCCCTTCAGTAGAAGAACGTCAGCAAATTAACCATGACTTCTATGAAATAAGCAGTTTTCCTGGTGTTCAAGGTGCAATAGATTGCACACATGTAGGAATCCAGTCACCCGGAGGCAATAGGGCCAAAATATATCGTAATTAGAAGGGATATTTCTCTATTAATGTTAATGTTCAGGTGATTGGTGATCCTAACCTCCAAATCAGGGATATAGTTGTGGCCTGGTCCTGTACACGACAGTACAATATTTAATAACTGCCATATCGCAGCACAGTTTGAAGTGGGGACAGTTAACGAAGGGATTTTGTTAGGTGATACTGGATACGCGGTAAGAAAGTAGGCTATATGTTAACCCCATTGAAACCCTCGCAGACTTTCTCCCACGCCTCGTCCTTTTCTTTTATTGTCAAGCCATCTGTGCGCTTGCACTCAACTTCTCTATATTTACTAATTCAATTAACAACTCCTTTTTGAAGGAGGAAAAATTAGAACTACGACTCCGTTTACTTCACGTGCCATATTTAACAGCTGTACTCAAACAAAAGCGCATCGGAGCATGCTGTAAAACAGCATGTTCGTACCACTGCCTCCTTGATTCGCACCAGTTCGTAATGTTGGGAGAGTTAACAGTCGATTAATTACCATTTCACAGGAAAAGTTTGATGAAACGCAAGAAACCTAACAAGATGTTAAATTTTTAACTTAGTAACTACTTGTTAGTATATAATTAACATGTGTTGATGAAACCGGGCCTTAGGGTTGTAAGACCTGGACTTCGGGAAAACAAGCACAATCAAGACTAGAAGATGCAGAAATGTGGTTCTGGAGATGACTGACAGGGACGAGTTGGACAGAAAAGAAGACCAATATCCAAATCTTGGATGATGTTAATGAGAAACAAACCTTAATTCATTCAATAGAGCAGAGGAAAGTTAAATTTCTTGGACATGTCCTACAACATATGACACCTTTCTCCAGAATGTTTTCAAAGGCAAAATGCTAGGCAGGAAGTGTAAAAGGAAGACCGCGTCTCTCATACCCTAGGAACATAATCGCTCAACTGGGTTTTGCTTTCTAGGTCACAATGAAAAGGACTGCTGAAGACTGTGGAATGTGGCTGCAGTGACAAGGCTTAGCCGTTAGTGGATGGATGTATTTTGCTTTTAATAAATGGTTTGAAAACACCTAATGGTTGATTGATGCCCACATCTTACCTTATACTCTGCATGACAAAAAGTCCAGCGTATAAAGACTCCTCCAGCCAGCCATATTTCATAATTAGCATTGGACTTTAACTACCAAGAGGGAACGTAACTCTCCATTTGTTCCCAATTTAGAATTTTATCAAGATTGTGAAAACCAATCCATGATGTTCTAAAAAACTTTTAGTATTGACACATTAAACTTTAGCTGAAGATGACCCATAAAGGGTTGAAACATGTCCTAGTTTTGCTAGTTTTATGATTGTACATAACATTTAGTTTTAAGTGGTTTGTATCAACATTGTATTGAAAATGTGGACCAATACAAATACAAGGTGAAGGGGGAACTCCACCGACAAACTTTCGTAAGGTTGTTCAGGGATACCTTCGGAGTATATTGGTACAAGGGACCCGTAGTCTCCGGTGGCTCACAGCAAGGTAATTGCATTCCATTTGGTTTGTTGCGCCAGTGAGCTTTGTGTCGGTATTGCACCGAAAAAAAAAAAAAAAAAAAAAAAAAAAAAAGGTTTTACGTCCATTCTAAAGGCTTGTTCTTGACAGACGCTGGGGTGCCAAAATTTTGTCTCACAGGAGCAGCAGGACTTGCAAGCTTTCATCTTTGCAGACGACGTGGTGATCTGGGGTGAAACTGAAAATGATATGGAGGAAAAGCTGCAGAAATGGAGTCAAGAGTTTAAGAGGTATGATTTAAATATCAACAAGGCTAAGACGGTGGTGATGAAGTTACAGCGGGAAGATGACAAAAAATCAGAATAAATGGCACTAAAATGGACAGTGTTCCAACGTTCATTTTTTTGCTATTTGCTTTACGTTGCACCGACACAGAAAGATCTTATGGCGATGATGGGATAGGAAAGGCCTAGGAATGGGAAGGAAGCAGCCGTGGCCTTAATTAAGGTACAACCCCAGCATTTGCCTGGTGTGAAAATGTGAAACCACGGAAAGCCATCTTCAGAGCTGCCGACAGTGGGATTCGAACCCACTATCTCCTGATTACTGGATACTGGCTGCACTTAAGCGACTGCAGCAATCAAGCTGAGTTTCTAACGTTTAAGTACTTGGGTAGTATAGTATCAAAAAAGACAACCTTGCAAAATATGAGGTGGACAGTCGAATTAGCAAGGCAACTCAATTTTACCACCAAGTAAGACAAATGCTGTGGGATAAACAAGTACAATTAAAAGCAAAGATGACATTATATAAATTATATTATACCCCTATCCTCACGTACAGCTTGGAAACTACCAATGTTAACGAGACAACTCAAAACTCCAGGCTGAAGATATGAAGTTCCTACGCACCATGATACAGAAGACCAGGAAGGACAAATTCAGGAATGATAAAGTCTGAGAGGAGGTAGGAATAGGAGACTCCCTACTACAGAGGATTTAGAAAGCAAGACTGAAGTGGTTTGGCCATGATGAGTGCAAGTAGGACTGCAAGAAGAGAACATGAAAGAGAAGTAAAAGGAAAAAGAACAGTGGGCAGATCAGAGGAAAATGGACAGATCTGTTGAAGAAAGATGTCGAGAAGAGAGGACAAGATTACGAGAAGATTATGAGAGAACAGTGGTTCATGGACAAAGAAGGAGGGGGCTCGTACACCACACCCGGGCAACTAGAGATGGTCAACGATGATGATGAGGAGGAGGAGTTGTTTAACATGCCAGAAGCCAACAACACTGAGTTATTACCCGCAAGGGAACAGTTCTGCATTGTACAGTACACTGACAGAACGAGTTGAACACACTGTGACAAAAGTGGTTTTTTTTTTTTTTTGCTAGGGGCTTTACGTCGCACCGACACAGATAGGTCTTATGGCGACGATGGGATGGGAAAGGCCTAGGAGTTGGAAGGAAGCGGCCGTGGCCTTAATTAAGGTACAGCCCCAGCATTTGCCTGGTGTGAAAATGGGAAACCACGGAAAACCATTTTCAGGGCTGCCGATAGTGGGATTCGAACCTACTATCTCCCGGATGCAAGCTCACAGCCGCGCGCCTCTACGTGCACGGCCAACTCGCCCGGTGACAAAAGTGTACATAGGCCTACTTCGTCTAAGGGTGGTTGCAGTACTCTGTGTTTTGTGTTGTACGTTTTGGTTATTGCACCTCACATACTTTTTTTTTTTTTTTTTTTTTTCTGCTGTGAAGGTATTTTTACAGAAACAAGGATGACTGGGATAACAAACCGCATATACGGGACATGTTTTTTAAGTAAGGGCTGTTTGAAAATAACTACACAACAAAAGACTATTTTCAGAATCTACATACTTTACTGTATTTTTCAACATAGCCACCAAGTTTGTTTAAACACTTATCACAACTTACAACTAAGTTTTGAAGACCCTCTTCATAGAAACTCGCCATCCACTTTGATAGCGTCAGGAAAGCCATTGAGAGAGCTGTTATTGCGAAACGTCTGTCCTCACGAATCTTCACTTCAAACTGAAGCCACCAAATTGTCTGCAATCAGAGATGGGCAACCGGAGGGGGCCTCATCATGGACGTCACATTATCACGGCCATCTTTGAAGTCTCGTACCCACTTATGCACTTTGCCTTCACTCATAGCATTAGCACCGTACACTTCGCAAATCTGTCGGTGAATGTCTGTGCCAGACAGGCTCCTTGCCGATAAAAACCGGATCACTGACCGAACCTCGCACGGGGCGGGCGAGTCGATAATCTTGAACGTCTGAGCACCGTTGTTTCCGAGGCATGCCGGCACACGATGCACGCGCTCGTTGTGACATGGGCGCGAACTCCTAGTGTCTACAACAAAACAGCCCTTGCTTAAAAAAAGCACGCCTCATACCATAATTACATTATTACTCTGTAACAAGCCCCGGAGACCATGGGTCCCTTATATCAATATATTCAGAATAACCTCCAAAAATTTGTCAGTGGAGTTCAGCTTCACCCTGTATGTTCTTCTAAAGAACTGTATTATTATTATTATTTTTTTTTTTTTTAGGAGAAACAAGGCAACAGCTCGTAGTTTGATAACCCATCGAGTGACTTAACAACTGAGTGGGCTGGTATACCAAGCCTGCAATTGCATTTAGAGTTTAGATTGACGCACACACCTCAATGTTCAAATATCGCCCACTTTGACTGAGCAGTAATGAGTCTGGTACGAGTCTATCCAGACCCATTCATTAACAAAAATTTTTCTGTTCGTTCTAGCAAGCAGGCTCATTCTCTGACCAATCTAGCCGAGTGGCAGTCGTCACACTTAACAGTGGGCAAAATGCCATTGATCAGGGCTGGACAAATCCCAGGCACCTGGTCACAATGGCAACGAAAAGAAATGTGTAGGTGCCTACAGTTTCCAAATCGTAATTGCTAAATTCCAGTCTGAGGAAAAAACAATATTTTTTGAATTTATTTCCACACTGGAAAATAGCAACATACACAAAATTAATTTGCTGGTATTTTAAAAATTTTGACGGTAAAATTCGCTCCTAAGCTGTTCTGTTTCTTCTTGTTGTTACTGCCGTGTCTCCAACATACCTAAATACGGAGATTTAGAAGTGGCTATAAGCATCGGTTACATCTGAATATTTATTTGAATTGATATGAGCGTTCGAAATGCAGTATTCTATGATCGCTCATAACCAGAGCCGAGTTTAACTAATACAACACCTTTGGGCTCAAGGGCGACTAGCCAATATTGCAATTATTATTATTTCTATATAACAAAAACAATAATTCAGTAAAATACCTCTAAGGTAAAATATCAAATTATAATTATAATGATAACTCATTCTTCTACCGTTCTTCCCACATTTGCAGGGTCCTGGGTGTGAACTGTGCCGCACAAATGGATCGGGCCTAGTTTTACAGTCAGATGTCCTTCCCTATGTGGAGGGGTGTAATCCGATTGCGTATTTCTGTGGCGGTTGATGGTGTTGTGTGAATATGAAGAGAATAGTTTTGGGACAAACACAAACACCCAGTCCCCGAGTTAGAAGAATTAATCAAAGGTGATTAAAATATCCGACCCAGCTGGAAATCGAACCCGGGACCCTATGAACCGAAGACCTGAACGCTGACCATTCAACCGAGGAGTCAGACAATAATAATATTATACTGCTGACAAAACTACTTTACTCAATTAACAATAATACAAATACAGGACTAATTAGCAGGATAGTGGCTTACGTCTTGCTCTCCTCCAAATAACATTTTTGTTAGGAATCGTTTGTCTGGATACATCCGCACTGAATTACAGAAAAGGTCCTTATTCCGTTTCACACCTCATTTAGCATAGCAATCCCTAATAAAATCATTCATAACCCAAAAACGAGGGTCATTGTTTGGTTTTAAAATATCTTCATTTGGTACCAGACTGTCTTCATGATTTTCACTTCCAGTTCCAACAGTACATCCAATGAAAACACAACTAAAAGTGAGCGTGCATTCATCAAAGTTTCTGTGCCGGTGCCATCATTCTTATTTTTCGTTATTGCATGAGAGAAAGCAGTGTGAGTTAAAGTCTGATTCCTGTGAAAAGACAGAATCTAATTTTGGTCTTCGAGACAACAATTTACATGTTGTGCCATTTAATAGTTTTCATTTCATGTTATCAATCTCATTCTGTACTGACAGTTATCACATTACAAATCAAAAAGTCTTATATCATCCCTCTTTTCAATACAGAAAAACATCTATATCAGATGGGATAATATCTATATATTTTTTTCAGCCTATCTCAGTAGAAGCTGGTATTACATTCATGCAAACAAATAAAAACACTAATAAAGTGTATGGAATTAATTCCTTCAGATAGGATGAAACATGTGTAGATATTATCCCATCTAATATAGATGGTTTTCTGTATTGAAAATGAGGATAATATAAGACATTTTTACTTGTAAAGTAATTGTTTACGACCATCAACAGTCTTCAGCAGTCCTTTTCATTGTGACATAGGAAGCAAAACCCAGATGAGTGATTATGTTCCTAAGTTATGAAAGATGCAGTTTTCCTTTACACTTCTTCCCTAGCACCTTGCCTTTGTTTTTTTTGTTTTTTGCTAGTTGTTTTACGTCGCACCGACACAGACAGGTCTTACGACCTTGCCTTTGAAGACATTCTGGAGAAAGTTGTCATGTTGTAGGACATTTCCAAGAAATTTAACTTTCCTCTGCTCTATTGAATAAATTAAGGTTCGTTTCTCATTAACGCCATTCAAGATTTGGATATTAGTCTTCTTTTCTGTCCAACTCGTCCTTGTCGGTCTTCTCCAGAACCACATTTCCGCAGCTTCTAGTCTTGATTGTGCTTGTTTTCCCAAAGTCCAGGTCTCACAACTGTAAGTTAGCACACTCCAAACAAAGGTTTTAACAAATTTCTTCCTGGTTTCAATTCCTATGTGATTATTTAACAATAGATTTTTCCTGCCTTGAAACACTTGTTTTGCCATAGCAATTCTTCTTTTGACTTCTGTCAGGCACTGATTATCATTGGTAATAACACTACCCAGATAACATAATTCTTTAACCTGATCTATTTTTGCACAGCCTAATTTAATGCTTGTTTTCAATTCCGTCCTCTTCTTTTGAACGACCATAATTTTCATTTTCTTTGAATTTATTTTTAGCCTGAACTTCTCTAACGTGTTGTGTAGTATAACGAGCATGCCAGTCATTTTGTGCTCTGAATCAGCTATCAATGCAATATCATCTGCAAAGAGAATACAATTAATTTGTTTACCATTAAAATTTATCCCTCTGGTTTTTTCTTTTACTGTTCTAGTAGCAAATTCTATGAAGATATTAAACAGATAAAGCGATAAGGGACAGCCTTGCCGCACTCCTCTTCTTATTCTTGCTTTAAAAAAACCCTCATAAGATGAATAAAAAGTGGGTTTCACTTTCCCTGACCTTTTCCAGAACTCGTGGTATTATCGATTCACCCACCATCACGATATTGTCTCTTGTCTAAGTTCCAGCTCGATGTCTAGCATCTTGATACCCATTTGCAGAAACGAGGAGGGTGCGTTTCAACATTGTGGCTGTACATAATATTATTACCGGCCGCATTCAAGTAAGGGAAATAAAAATTCCGTTATTCACATTGGGAGCTTTTGCTTTGGAATACTACGAAGGCGCGTCCCTTCTAAAACCTGGTTTTAAAACTATTAGACCATTTAATTTTTACAAGTAGCTTTGCTGGAACAGTCCGACGTACTTAACACGCACCGTACGAGTAAAACTCGATCATTTCTTCGAATAAATATTTCAACAGGGATAATAACGCCCACTTGACAGTCTTTTGGATCCAATTGATTACTGTACTAACATAACTAAACATCAACATCAGCTAGCTTTGACACCTCAACATTTTATCATTAGCAACGTCTCCTACAAGAAGTCCCATCTTCTTTTCTACGACTTTCTGATAAATCAACCGTATATATTTTAACTCATTTCGGACCGTGGACGGCGTAAGACGTTTAATGTTCCGCGCGAAGCAATGCTGTTTATATTCGTCATCTATGCATTCTTACACCTTAGTCAGCGTTACTGCTTGTAGCAGGAAGTTGGTTGACCTTTTTGAGATAACCGTCGCGTTGAGTGGGGTTATATTTATCTTAGCTGTTTTAGTGCGAATATCTCAGCACTTCCTCGCGCGTCAAGACGGTACTTGAGATTTCAATGCAGTGCATGTCGTTCCTACCGAGTGTAGTATAATGGCATATAAAACAGTTTCTTACGGAAGAAAAAGTATTAAGTATTGTTCACAATGATTATTCTGGTGATGAACTTATTCCTGAAATAGACTCAGATAGTGAAAGTGAGAGTGACGAGAAAATTCCGATTCCTGAATCCGATAGGCCTATAGAGAAAAGTGAAGTGCCTGATACATATCATCCTAGTTATTGTCCACCCGTTCCACCATTTACAGAGAATTCAGGTATAAACGTTCAAATAAAATATAAGCAGGATATTTTGAGTTACGTGAGTATTTTCATGAATGACGAATTTTATCAGTATGTGTGTGAGCAGACCAATCTATACGCGAGTCAAGTGATAAGTGCGGCGCCGCGGCCTTTCACATAGAATTCGATCAAGCAATCGTGGAAACCGATTAGTCCAAAATCCTGATATAAAAATATACTGGACCGAAAACCCTGTTTTTCATACTCCGATATTTTCTAATACAATGTTCCGAATACGCTTCCTTCATATTCTTTCATTTCTTCACTTCGGTGACAGCAATCATTATGCCGAAAATACAGATAGGCTGTATAAAATTAGACGTACGGTATTTTGAAACCTGTGACACCAGATATCACACCCTAAATATTTACTAGTGGTAAGCACAAAGTATCGTTTTTCTAACATTTATAGTTTAGGAGTAATCGTAAATTGTATTAAGTGATGCAAGTCAAGAGGGCCGGGCATCAAAATGGCCGGTCCAGGCATTCAAGTGTCCCGCTCAGAAGCAGGTACTGAACGTGTTAACACATTTGATACGTTCACACTTCTATTCTGAATAACTGACATTGATCTTACTATCTTGAACTCACGTTATGGGAGTGGAACAAATATCCCCCTTGGATGATTGTGCTTTTACACTCAAGTCCGTCATAGTCCTAATGGTGTACAAGAAGAGGATCCATTTTGGTTTTAAACGCTCAAATATTCGAGATTAACCACATTATAATCTTCAAAACTGTTTGTTCACCATGTGTTAGTGGAACACGGAACTTGATTGTCGGCCCTGATTCAAATAACTTGATATATGACATAGTTGAAATGAAAGTATGTTTGACAATGAAAACATTTAGAACTTGCTGGTTTTAGTTTACTGATCTTGCATTATGTTCTTATAATTGAATATATTTTTACAATGTGTTGAATGGTGGAACATCCCTCAAACTCTATCTTATTAATAGGCTGATGATGCCTGTAAAAAAAGGGTGAAACATATACCTATGACTTAAGTATTATGTACCGGTATAAATTTTAACCACATGAAATAGTGGATTGTATTATACTGTATTGAACAGGTGGATCTATAAATATTATAATATTTGTGATATACAGTTAATTTTTCCCGACCTGGTCCCGGGCCCATACGGCCTATGCCTAAATAAGGCTCGGCTCGTAACCATTACATCGACAAGCTAAACCTCCGCCTTCAGCTGGTCTTCACTTTACACTGCGACAAAATTCAGTGAAAAGGTGTTAATTTAAAATAATAATTGAAACTAAAAACGGTGTTAACCTAAGAAAACAAAGGAATGAAAAAACAAATGATGCAGATGGAAATGAACAATAGTAGCACATGGTGAGGTTGTGGACCTCATAGTTTACAAAATATTGTTTAGTAACAATAACAAACAGGTTGAAATCACTGTCGAAAATCATCCTTGTAGAAACTCATCATATTAAATTGGTCAGGAGAGGAGCGCGAACAAACATTTTTGAGAAACCAAGCCTGATATAACGTGCAGGCGAAAAGCCTGTGACAAGGAGAAAAAACACCAATGAAATTTAAAGCTTAGAAACAGCAGCATTCTCAATATCTTCTCAATCTAGCGGTCCCTTTCTTGATTATTGTTTCATAATGTTGGCTGGTGTCTTGCCTTATTATAAAGGGTCGGAAGGGCCACAATATAAAATTGAGAAGCTGAGAAGCTGGTCTTGGCGCCAGATTTTTTCCATTATGTTCTTTGTGTCTTGCACTACTATGTAATAAGCACTGCTTGAGGTTTAGTACATGTTAGAGTAACAAATGTGATTTAAGAGTGATTAAGATGAAGTGAGAGATCAAACTGGTTAGTATTATATAGGTAAGAAAATTATTTTTATTTTTAATGTCTGGTGTCTTAAGAAATTTGACTGGCTCATAGAATGTTTTCTCATTTGTCTTTGTCTAGCCCTGCCTATGGTGATGACAATGATGATGACTTTAGTTGCTTCAAAGATGAATAATCCCCCCGACCAAGCTATCCTCTTGACTTTCTCTAATAGATTCTTGAAATTTGGTCCTTCAATAAGCAAAGGTGTCAGATGTCATTTTTTAATAAAACTTGAGCACATCTAAAAAAAAAAAATACTTAAAGGGATTGCAGCATATGACACTTAATAACAAGTAATCAGGTACACGTAAATACAGATAGGAGAGCAGAGACTCACCGTCAAACAGCACGTTCTGGTAGTGGATGTCGTTCCTCTCCCGCAGCTCCTCCTCCTGCTGTTCCCACTTCTCGCGCAGCTTTTGCAGTCGCAAGTCGTTCAGCATGAAGTTGGTCTCACCGGCTTCACCTTCGGGCAACTTGCTGAGGGATTTGGCCAGCTTCGCATCTCTATTCTTAATTAAATCCATGTCGCGTCTGAGGCAACGTCTTGTACGGCCCAGACAATCAGTATAATCCACCCTAAGAATAGGAAAAAAGTACACGAATTATGAAATGCAAAAAATATTCTGGAAACTAACAAAATTAGAAGTAATTTCTTACAATCTGCTTTACGTCGCACCAATACACATAGGTCTTATAGTAACAATGTGACAGAAAAGTGTTACGAATAGGAAGGAAATTGGTTAATATAGGTAGTTCAGAATATGAATGTTCAGCCGGAGGATAAGATTGATATCATTCTAATGAACTTACCATGTTTATAGGGAATAAAACAGTTCGATTTGAGATTATACTTTCTCAAATAATGAAAATAAGGAAGATAATTCCAATAAAAGAGATAAAAGAGATGGCCATGGCCTCAATGAAGGTATAGCCCCAGCATTTACCTAGTATGAAAATGAGAAAGCATGGAAAACCATCTTCAGGGCTGCCAACAGTGGGATCCGAACCCACTATCTCCCGGATGCAAGTTCACAGCCGTGCGGCCCTAACCGCATGGTAATTAGAAGTAACCTTTCACAATATTTCATAGATCTAACAAAGTCATATGATAGTGTTCCCAGGGAGAAGGTTGGGAAATCATGGTCAAAACAAGGACTGGGTATGCAAACTGTAGAACTGCTGCAAGCAATGTACAACTGTGTCCTCAGCGTGCCGAATCCGGTTGGAAAGACAAAATAGTTTAGAAGTGAAACTGGACTAAGACGGAGGAGTGTGCTTTCGCCTTGTTTGTTTCTAATGGTTATGGATGAACTTTTAAAAGAAACAAAGGAAGCATATGAGAAGAGAGAGATGAAGTTATTACTATTTGCAGATGATATTGTGGTCTGGAAAATGAACAACAAAGAAGTACAAGAACAATTCGATATACTGAACAAGAAAATTGAACAGTATGGGATGAAAATCAGCGCAGAGAAAAGCCAGCCTATGGTGATATCAGGAGGAGAAAGACAAGGGAAACGCATTGTGATAACTGGTGGTCAAAGCCTTGAAATCATTGACAGTTTCAAATACTGAGGGATGTGAATTAATGCAGAATACAAGGCTGGGCATGGAAGTTAGCAAGAGGGTACAACAGGGCAATTGAACAGGGCTGAAACGTGGAAAATGACAAGTAAGGAGGAGAGTAGAATTTAAGCCAGCGAAATGAAATACCTAAGATGTATGATATAAAAAACATGGGAAGACAAATTGAGAAAGATGTCGGAACGGAAAACCTAAATGAGAGAATTGTAGTTGTTCCGACATAATTCCTTCTTGTTATCACTCCTAATTTTGGTCACCTAATCCTCAATTTCCTCTAAAATGTCATCTAACACGCAACGAATAACGTCACTAATAAGTTTTACTCGCTGTTGATGGCCGATCGTCTTATCTCTGATCTAGTTGACGATGCAAGAACTTCTGAATCAATTGCCATTTGTCACTGTACTAAACGCTGCCTTATGTTTAAACTAGCCTACGTGTGTTAAGTAGTGACTTACACTTACTACTGTACTAAACACTGTCTACGTGTGAACCAGCCATAAGGTTTTCTCCAACCATACCTTAGCTACTGAGCAAGAATCCATTCTCATTACACAGCCATACCATTTCAATTTTGATCTGATTATGGTATCACATAACGATCCTCTTATTTGAATCCTTTGGTGAATCATCTTGTTGCGGACCTTATATCTCCTTGTTTTTTGTAGCAATGTCTTGAGGAATTTCATTTCTGCATTTCTCAGTAAGAATTTTTTGGGTGCTATTTCTGTTCGAAATGTATTTATTTATTATCCATGAAAAATCCCTACTTTGTCTAACCTATTAGGGCTGCAGGTTATAACTAGTTACCTTAAATAATACAAACATATAATTAAAACATTTTGAAGTGAGTGATTACACACACAAATTAACTAAACTGGTAAAAAGGAAAAAATTCTTAATTTTTTCTAAAATAAACAGATTTCGGAAGGGACGATCATGTGTGGAACAAATCTGGAACCTCAAGACAATACTGAAGGACAGAGTTGCCAGGGGCAAGAAGTATGTAGCAGTTTTTGTTGACTTTCGAAAAGCATATGATTCAGTTGATAGGAGCACATTGTTTAACATCCTTAGAGAAATGGGTACAGATAACAAGACATTACAGCTAATAAAGGAGACCTTAACAAACACATACTCAAAGGTTAAGTTTATGGGAGAGATATCTGAACCCTTTGAAATCAAGACAGGCGTTAGGCAAGGAGATTGCCTATCCCCACTACTGTTCAATTGTGTCCTGGATAAAGTCATCAAAGAGTGGGAAAAAGAACTCGCAGAAAAAGGCATTAAAGACCAAATAAGAATAGGATACAAGAAAGAGAACATCACTGTCAACTGACGATCTTGTACTGTTGTCAGAAAATATTGAATCAGCGATAATACAAGTTAACACTTTAAAAGAGGTAGCAATGAAAACTGGCCTGCAGATATCATTTGAAAAGACACATTTCATGACCAACATTAAAGAAGCCCCAAGATACATAGTAACAACAAACAATGATAAGATAGATAAAGTTGTTAAATTCAAATACCTTGGTGAGATTATACAACCTAATGGGCTTGATAAAGAAGCAAACCGTGAGAGAGCCAGAAAAATGGAGCTTGCATTCCACCTTACAAAAAACACATACAACAAGAAAGCGATCTCTATTAGGACAAAACTACGCCACTATCAGGCAGTAATTCAACCAGAGTGCTTGTATGCTTCAGAATGTCTGGGATTAACAACCAGGAAAGACACTGAAGAAATTGAGAAGAAGGAAAGAAAGATTCTAAGAAAAATCCTCGGTCCAAAGAAATGTACTGACACATATCGATTACGCAGTAACAAAGAAATATATAAAACATGCAGTAGGATTTCAGATGTCATTCAAAAGCGAAGAGTTAAATTTTTTGGACATATTTCAAGAATGCCTGATGACAGACTTGCCAAGAAAATCTTTAACCACTTCAATAAGCCCAATAGGAAAGGCAGCTCTTATGAAAAATGGTTTGTTAACACGAAGAAGGATTTGCAAGAAATGAACATCACACATCAAGACATCCGCAATAGAACCACCTTCAGAGAAAAGCTACACTCATTTAAGGGTTTCCTAGAGCCAGAAACAGCGACCAAGAAGAAACAACAATGGACGGCTGAAAGAAAAGAAGCAGCAAGCAGGAGGATGAAGGAGTACTGGCGCCAAAGAAAGTTTAAATCATGAGGAGTTATTTACGTGGTCTACAGCTGGCCAAAATCGATAAAAGGAGAAGAAACAGCACTAACTTAAAAAATTCATTCAAACAACAGATCTTGTGAAATATTCTAAAAAAAGGTTTGACTAACATTACTGTACAACAATTTAAGTGTTGTTCCAAAATATATCTTGCTTTGCTGAAGAATGGACAATCAAAAATAAGGCGAGTTGCAGTTTCTTCATCTCCACAAACACAACTGTTATTACCACTAATTTTGAATTTATATAAATAAAATTTTAATTTTCTGTGACCCAAAAGAAACTGAGTGCTAGTGAAATTTTGGTTTCAATAAACTGCAGTCCAAACGGTCCTGTACCGTGGGAAAAAATATTGTTTTTGTAACTTCACCCTTATTACTTGAGTTCCAAGCTTTGACCATTCACTGATTGTGAATTTATATAATTCACATTTCACTTTTGATATAGGGGCTCTTTTGTATACAGTTTCATTGTCACTAAATGCTGCAAGTTTAGCAAGCTCATCTGCTCTTTCATTACCTAATAGACCTTCATGACCTTTAACCCACTTAAAACAGATATGTCTTCCATACTGTGAGAGATCTGTTCTAATGCTACGTGCCAAAGAATTTAAATTATATTTGTTACTTATAGATTTCAGAGCTGCTTGCCAGTCACTATGTATACATGCACTAAACTTTCTTTCTTTTATCCATTGAACTGCATATTTTATAGCACAAAGTTCTGCTTGAAAAATGGAACACTGGGAGGAGAGTTTCATAGTCTTAAAATATATTTCTGCTTCATCTTTATACACAACAAAGGCACTTCCTAGTACAATCCTCTTTGGGTGTTTTGGAGCCATCTGTATAAACTTGTACCTCATGTGAGAGAAAACATTCAGTGATAACATAATCATAATGATATGCTGAACGACCACATTCAAGGATATTTACTTTTTGCTCATTATCATATTCTTGTATTACCTTATTGCATTGTCTTCCTTTTTTAATGTTAGTCAATTCAGCTTTGGCTATGGCTTTCAGATGCAAAGGTTCTATACCTGCTATAATAAGAGCAGCATCTGTGGATATTGTTCTATAACCTCGTATTATTCTGAGTATAGATCCTCTCTGAATTTGTGCAAATTTACATTGAGCCTATTTCTTCTCCAAGACATTTTGATATGCTGAAGCACAATATCATTGGCTCAAACGATCCATGATATATTATGCGTAAGATATCTGAATTCAGACCCCAAGATGGTTTACAAGCAATAGATAATCCTTGCAAGAATTTACCAGCCTTTTCAGCTAAGCACTGAAAATGAGCTCGAAATGTTAATTTACTCTCTATTATGACTCCCAAGTAAGATATTTTGCCTGCAAATGTTAATTGTTTTGAGTTCAATCTGATCTTTGGTTTCTTCACTTTTCTCTTTCTTGTTATTAACACTGCAGTAGTTTTGTTAGGATTAAATTGTAATTTGTTATCACATCCCCACTTATATATGATTTCTAAAGCAGAGTTTGTTGAAATGTTGAATTCCTTCACAGTATTAGCCTTAACCAAGAGAAGAGCATCATCAGCATAAGCTATAATATTATAATTCTGTGGAAGAGTTTGTTGCAGTAAATCAGCATACAGTATAGTGCAGAAACCTGGACTGCATACTGAACCTTGAGGACATCCCTTAACTAGAGTCCTAGTTATTGTTCTGGTACCTATTGTTAACTGTACACTGCGACTACTAAAATAACTCTGTGTTAACTTATATAAATTCTTTGGACAGGCTTTAACTTTTAGTTGATAAAGGATTTTGGCCCACTATGCTTTATCAAATGCACCAGAAATGTCCAGAGATACCAGTACGCTAACTTGCTGATGTAAGAACATTTCCTTAGCCCAATCAACAACATATGTTACTGAGCCTTCTGTAGATCTTTGTGGAGAAAATCCAAATTGTCTATCACTCAAATAATTGTTTGCATGAAGAAAATACATAATATGATCTATTAACAGCTTTTCTAAAATTTTTCCAAGCAAAGCCAACAGATATAATGGTCGGAATGCATTGATGGCAAATACATTTTTAGCGTTTTGCTTAGGAATGACTGACTACAGATTTCTTCCAGCAGGTGGGAAAGAAACATAACTTGAGGCACTTATTAAAAAGAATTATAAAAAGAGACGGAAGACAGTAATGAATATGTTTAACAATATTGGCTGAAATTCCATCTAGTCCAGGAGCTTTTTTAGTCGTTCAAGTTAGAGATAATTTGGTCCACCTCCTTATTCGTGAAATGTGGTTATGCACCCGTAATAAGCATGGAACTCGTAATTTGTCAACTCAGACTTAAAGCATATCAAATTAAACCATTTTCATGTGTACCTTAAGAGTTTTCCCATTTAAGTTTGATGAATAATATGTGAACTGCTTCAGAACGTTGAATTGAGACATGGACTCTGAGAAGCACACAGTTACGAAGTTGGAGGCTTTTGAAATGCGGTTACCGAACAGGTGGCTGTGCAGCTGTGAGCTTGCATTTCGGAGATAGTGGGTTCCAATCTCACTATCAGCAGTCCTGAAGATGGTTTTCCATGGTTTCTCCATTTGCACACCAGGCAAATGCTGCGACTGTACCTTAATTATGGCCATAGTCGGTTCCTTCTTACTTCTAGCCCTTTCCTCTCCTAACATTGCCGTAAGACCTATCTGTTAATAATACAGATGTTGACTCCCATAGGGAATTTATCTAAGTCCCAACTGATGAGCCTAACTTAGCACACGAGGGCGAAACGCAGGCAACCAAGAATGAGTTAGCTGGAAAATTAATAATGTCCAATAACGGACCATTATATTGGTATTATAAATTTACTCATTCAGGACAAATATTTTAAATTCCCTATGGGAGTCAACATCTGTATTATTTGATGGCCAGGCAGGCATCAATTTTTGGAAGTGAGACATAGCTCTCTTAGTGCATTGGCACAGCTGGTGGCTTCAAGTAGCCTATGCAGTGGCCTCCACGGTATGCACTAGCCTTGCGTCTTGGGTGGTGTGCTAAGTCCCAACTGATGAGCCTAACTTAGCACACGAGGGCGAAACGCAGACAACCAAGAATGAGTTAGCTGGAAAATTAATAATGTCCAATAACGGACCATTATATTGGTATTATAGACCTATCTGTGTCAATGAGACATAAAAAATTGAAAGAAAAGAAAAAGCTACACAGAAGATTGTTAAAAATCTCCCGGTTCAACATTTATATGCTACGAACAGGTTATACAAAATGTGTACACAGTAAATGTAAACAACTGCTAATTACCAAAAGCAGAAAGACAGCCTTCAAGGGCCAGGTACTTCGTGGTGAAAAATACAGGTTTCTATAGCTTAGTTTGAAGGGCATAGAGGAAGAGGTAGGAGACTAACATTTTGTCTCTGTGTTTTCTGTCTTAACTTCTATTATGTGGTTCACATGCTGACTAACACAAATATTTGTCCCTTATCACATGAACTTTTTAATTAATTACCATTATTTATCAGCAGAAAGCCACACTAAATGATAATATTGCACACTGTCTTTAAGTTATTTGGATGTAACAGTTACCAAAAATAAGGGTCATTTTTGATTTTCGAAATGTCACAAAGCCTACTTAAACCAATACTATTATTAGAAACGACTCTAATCATCCAGGTCAACATAAAAAGGTAACATTTTACAGCTTAATTAATAGAGCTAGGAATATACCAATGTCTAAAAACAATTATGAAAAAGAAATAAATATAATCCATCAAACTGCTCGTACCAATAAATATTCCAGAAAATGTATTAATAGAAAATAAATAAAGCGTAAAATGAACTTAAAACAAAGGAGAAAAAAGAAATTGGCAGTTTGGACTTCAAGAAATAAACACTCTTAATCAACTGGCTAAAATGTTAAAGAAAAAATAACATTTATATCACCTACAGAACTATTAATAATACTAATAAGATAATTTTTTATTCAAATATAACTGAGGATAAAAGTTAGTGTAAAATAAATCAGGTATTTACAAATTGACATGCTGAACATGTAAGCAGCATTACATTGGACAAACAGGAAGAAGGCTGGCTATGAGATATAAGGAACTGTGTTAATGCTATGAAACATAAGACACATTCAGCACATGGTAGAAAAATAATCGTAAATTCACAGACACTACCAGTGACATGGAATTAATAAATTAGGCTCAAAAAGATAAATTCATGAGTGTTTTGGAAAATTTAGAAATTTAGCTTATACAGAAAAATAATTTTGATTTGAGTTTAAATGAAAAAAAAAATACAGCTGAAAATTCATTATACGTGCATAAACTAGCATAAAAAATTGAAGATCTTGAGTATATTTAAGAAGTGAATTTCATTTAACGCCATCTTAATATGGACTGTTTTATATGACAGTAGTTTCCTGATGTACCATTAATACTTGTTTATTCACTGATAATATAAACTGTGAAAGAATATTTCTTTATTTTTGCTATTTGTTTAACGTCACACTAACACATCGAAGGTTTTCAGCGACGGAAGGGTGGAAGATTGGGAAGGTAGCGGGCGTGGTCTTCATTAAGGTACAGCCCAGCATTTGCCTGATGTGAAAATGGGAAACCACGGAAAACCACCTGCAGGGCTGCCAACAGTGGGGTTCGAACCCACTATCTCCTGAATGCAAGCTCACAGCTGTGCGACCCTAACCACACAGCCACTTGCTCGGTCTTTAAATTTAGGCTAAAGAAATGAAAATTGTTACACTGCTTTTATACACTGATGATATAATGATATAAAATATTTGTTTTTAGTGTGACTTTGACAGTTGAAATGAGTTTGTATGGTCGCTGATGAAGATGATGATTAATGTTCTTGAAACATGTACGATCAATAAATAAGGTTCCTTAACAGAAATTGTACTGACTAGGTAGATTTAACCAGAATATTATTTTAAATAGCTTTTAATGAATATTGCACATCTCACAGCTAACTGCAGCTCTTGCCGTACGTCTCCGGCGAATAGTTAATGAAAGCTGTCACAGCAAAGTGTTGCTGGTAGTACTTGCACGGTGCCTGCAATGACTTGACTTTTCTTTATAAATTAAGCAGACAGTAAAACAAATTTGGGTGATACTGTGCTGAAGGAAAGGCAGAATACAGTTACAATGGATGGACCTGGTTGAGAACAGCCTGAACTGGAACATGCAGATGGATGAAGAGTTGTGGAGAGAGAGAGATGAACCACATTTGCTTCAACCTCTGCATAACAGGAGATGTTAAACAAAGGTGAAAGCTGGGTGGACTAAGAATATCTTATTCATACGCTGGAAGTAACGGATATTAGAAATCAGTACGGGCCAAGATTCCTGGGCCCGATCTGAACCTAGAGTTGCTGCATTGTACTCGTGTGATCACGGGGCACACGAATAATAATAATAATAATAATAATAATAATAATAATAATAATAATAATAATAATAATAATAATAATAATAATAATGGTGGTGGTGGTGACATTGGTTCAAATGCTGTGTTTCATTCTTCACGTCAGAGGATTTAGTAGTAGATGTGGTGGGAGACTACGAGTATCCCGGCAGATGTCGGTAACGGAAGTTCCTTACTTGCTGTGAGGTGCTTCACAGATAAACAGGATTACTCCTTGAAGGAAGTGCCCTGATGTTTCAAAGATAAACAGAATTAATTCCTGAAGGAAGTGACTTGACAATAATAATTTATTTCTTTTGAAAGTTCGAGACTAGCTAGAGACTTTGCTTTACGAGAGGGAAAGATGGGTTGAATCATTCTTGGGCCCGATCTGAATTTACCGTTGCCACATTGTATTATTTACTTGATACATTGTATTAAAAACGTTGATTCTCTTGTCAATTTATTTCTTATAATTGCACTTCAAAACGGAATAAAAATGATATTTATAGCTTATAATGACACATTGTACTCGTGTGATTCCGGGACACACAAATAATGATAACAATAATAATGGTGGTGAAGTCGGTTCAAATGCCGAGTTTCATTCTTCAGGTCAGAAGAATTAGTAAAAGATGCGGTGAGAGACTACCAATATCCCGGCAGAAGTAAAAGACATCAAAGTACCGAAAGGATTGCTGGTGCAAACAAGTGGAGAAACTTTTTTTTACAATCTGCTTTATGTCGCACCAACACAGATAGGTCTTATGGCGAGATTGAGATAGGAAAGGGCTACAAGTGGGAAAAAAGGAGGTATGGCCTTAATTAAGGTACAGCTGCAGCATTTTCCTGCTGTGAAAATGGGAAACCACTGAAAACCATCTTCAGGGCTACCGGCAGTGCAGTTTGAACCCACTATCTCCCCAATGCAAGCTTACAACTGCGCGTCCCTAACCGCACAGCCAACTTGTTCAGTAAGTGGGGACACTGTCAGGAGGGTACTTGCAATAAGGAGGTGAAGGCTCACCTCATCGTTGCCTTCATGGCTGCTGAAACGCGACATTTTCTTGAAAGAAACACACCACAAAATAAGCACAGTTCCATGTAGATTAACCTCAAACAAACGTTTGACGGAACATTCTAAATTCAATCGTACACATGCTGCCAATATACACTGCCTGGCAGAAAATCTGAAGCACCCAGAAGAAATAGTTGGATGTCAATGTTATTTCATACACACCATCGGCAGGTACTCCATAGCGTAACGGTTAGTGTTATTAGCTGCCGTCCTCGGGGGCCCGGGTTCAATTCCCGGTACTGCCAGAAATTTAAGAATGGCGGGAGGGCTGGTATGTGGTTGAAATGGTACACGCAGTTCACCTCCTATGGGGGTGTGCCTGAAAAGAGCTGCACCACCTCGGGATGAGAACACGAGTTCACTTCATCAGCAGGTATGCAAATGATTAGAGTTGCAATTCTCTATGACAGGTAGAACAGCCAACATAATGCATTAGTGTTGTTCGTGTTATCGTATTCACAAAGACGCACACGAGAGATGCTGTCAATTGTGTAGACTGTTTCATTTACAAATTATATACACATTAATAATTGCACTTCAAATGAACCACCATCTTGAACTCAAACACTTGACTGTCACATTAGCATATCAACTACGGAGCACTAGACAATATCACATGTACCACCACAACATAACCACAACATGAGTTCACATAGGCCTATTTAACTCAACCAACGTCTCTCACTAACAATTCAACTACCCAAGACCGTCCTTTTATATACCTTGCCTGGCCAGGCCAGGCTTCCAGAAAAGTATGGCACAACATGCTTTCTCGTATCTTCTCGAGTCTCCAATAACCTATGTTCAAATGAACAGAACATTCTATAAAACTCTAGTGACAAAGATGCCTTGTTCTAGACTATTACCCTGTGTCGCACAACATTACATCGAATTTATACATCATATTTACAGGTAATAATAAATGATATACTATTAATTAAGTGTTCTTTCTGTGTTGGTGCGACGTAAAACAAATTTTATAAAAAATTACATGTTCTTATGTCAAAGTTGTATTAATAAACATACGGCAGAAGTATCGTGACATAACCTCATCTGTTCTGTTACACAAGACAGATCATACAACACACAAATAATAAATGATATGACCACGATTTATACCAAAGAAAGTCCGTACTGACAACCTGACGTACGTAACTACATAGATGATGATGATGATGATAATAATAATAATAATAATAATAACAACAACAACAACAGTAAGAGTAATAGACATAAACAACATCATAGCCATACCTCACTAATAATAATAATAATAATAATAATAATAATAATAATAATAATAATAATAATAATTTCATCCCACTGTCGGCAGCCCTGAAGATGGTTTTCCGTGGTTTCCCATTTTCACACCAGGCTGTACCTGAATTAAGGCTACGGCCGCTTCCTTCCAACTCTTAGGCCTTTCCTATCCCATCGTCGCCCTAAGACCTCTTTGTGTCGGTGCGACGTAAAGCCACTAGCAAAAAAAAAATTATTGTAATATGTATTTATGGTGTTGGAGTTGAAAAATATATTGCGATTTGTGTTCAGAGTTCTATAAGCAATATTGAGATCATACTTCTTCATCGAGTCCGTGACTTGATATAAGACTGGGTTTGTATAAGTAAACGCAGTAAATTTTATCTTCTTAGATTTATCTGGAGTTAACTTAATTGCAGTTCTTAGTTTAATGTATAATGTATTGAACAGGTGGTTACAAATAAAATTGTATATAACTTTTATTTATACTAACTTCAATACAGTCGCATTATGAGATTAATCACGTGCAAGTTTCTATTGGCTGCTGGCCTTTCTCATCAAAGTATCTGTTCTTAAAATAACTGGTCCAATTTCCTGCTGTAGTTTACTGAAAAAAGAATGTTTAGACATTTTGAAGAACTGGAAAAACGTACCCGGTTGATTGCAAAGTTTGTGATACGAGAAATTAAACTGCCCACAATTTAGTCGACTTTTACAATTGGATGTAACCGCATTCTCCACGTTTTTGTTTTTCTCCTTTTTCTCTGCATCACCGCATGAATGAATGAATGAATGAATGAATGAATGAATGAATGAAGTACAGCCTCCTCTTCAGAATTCATACTGTGAATGACTGAATTTCCACTTGCCAAACGAAATTACTCCATACGCGGTGAAGCTGGCCAGGCCACAAAATATGGTCATACTGAACTACAGAAGTAGTCAGGTCAGCGACAAAGAAGCATATTTTTGTAGTGAACAATGATGATAGGAAAACACTCATGTGTAAGGGCCTTACTGGCACAAGACCTTAACACCTGGAGAAAAGTTGTGAGTATGGTCAAAAGTCACCCTGACTGATAGCGCCTCAGTAAGTATGATGATGATGTTGATGAGAATACTAATGGACCTTGGATTAGAAACACTGCAGCATAGAAGTACAGAAGAACAAGAGAACGGGGAGAATGGATAGAAAAATAGGTAACAGCAACTTCTTATAGTCCTTTACCTGTGTGTAATGCTACAGCTTTTTTTTTGTCCCAGAAGACATTTCCTTTAGTTTTCGGACATATCGAGGTGCAGATTCTCGAAAGAGCAAGGAAATCTACGGATATGAGGCTCATACCCCTGGACTGAGCATCGATCAAGTAGGGCTCAGAGAGGCAGCATCTTACCGTAAGAGTCATTCAGCCCAGGTGAGTTCTTTGTTTTCCCATTCCTTGTCTGTAACGAGGCCCGGTGAGGCAAAACTTGCCAAAAGCAAAGAAAGAACAGGGGAAAAATAATGAAGAGTCTACAAGCTAAACAGTTACAAGCCACACTTTACTCACCAGTCATCCTCGGGATCAACATTCGTGTCGTACTCGTCACTATCGTGCTGTTCTTCGACATCTGTTGAAGAATCTGGAGCAATTCTGCTTTCTGACTCAGCTGCTTTGCGTTGAAAATCGACGAGATATCTGCTGTCTGCATCAGGATTCACAGTGGAAGAGGCTCCGTACAGTTGTTCGTACAGCCTGGATTTGGCTTCAAGAACAGCCCTAGTAAAATAACAAAACAATTTATGAAATCAGAACCAAATAATTGACAAAAAGAAAAAAAGAAGTATTTACCTTTGCGAAAAGCTAATGATCATGAATATGCCTTTTAATAAATGAAACTCAATGTTATGTCGAGGAGAACTGCAACTCTACGTAAGAGGAGCTGAACTTGTAGCCGCAGAATCTTTAAAAGTATTAGAATCATTCCGTATTGACGGTTTTCAATTTACAAAGGAAAAAATTAAAGGTTTCCTCCTATTCAATACATAATTCCATCATTAGATAGAGTGATAAAATTCAAACATGTTTCGACTCGTTCGAGCCATCTTCAGTGAAATAAGGGAGTTTAAAGTAATACAAGCTAAAAACGTAATGAAGGAACAACTGAAAAACAAAAGAGACATGACAGAAATAAAAACAATACAATATACAATATTTACATCATTAGATGGAGCAATAAATAACTCGTTGAGACAAATTCAGTGAAAAAAAGGTTAAAATAAAAAATAATTGAATCTAAAAAGTGTGTTAAACCTAAGAAGAAACATGAAAACAATGATACAGACGGAAACCAACAATAAGTGCTTATAGCGAGGTTGCGGACCACTTAGTCTAAAAATTTTCAATTTGATTTTTGCCTGCAATTTATGGAAGGAAGGAAAAAAGGTTCGGAAAGAGAACTGCTCAATATGTTGGTAGTTGTCGCAAGAGGAAATCTCTCTGAAACCTGTGACTGTAGGGAGTTGGTGCCAGGTATCACACCTGATGTATTATGTGAACAGGGTCACCCTTTAGTCGCGTTTTATGACAGGCAGAGGATACAGTGGGTGTATTCTACCATCTCCACCCTCAGAGGAAGCTCTAGTCGAGTTTCACTTAACAGACTATACCAGGTGTATCCGGAAGTCTTTTCCGGTTCCACTAAGAGATGGCGCCAGCGAACAGTAAGCAGAGTATGAATTTATAATACCAATATAAATGGTCCGTTATTGGACATTATAAATTTTCCAGCTAGCTCATTCTTGGTTGCCAGCGTTTCGCCCTCGTGTGCTAGGGTGGGCTCGTCAGTTGGTACCTAGCAGTTTGTTCGCCTGACATTAACTTACCAATACGCACAAGTTGAGTCGGCCAAACACTGGTGTCTGTGTTGTATCCGTCAGTGATCATGCCGACGTTTGTGCCTGAATAAGAACATTTGTGGCACGCATTGCTTTTCTTAATTAATCAAAAGAAAAAGGCTGTGGAAAATCATCGCTTGCTCATAGAAACATATGGTGAACACGCTCAATCGATTAGAAGATGTGAGACAATTTCAACGTGGTGATTTGTGTCTGATGGGACCAGAGCGGTATTGTGTATTAAGAACTCTTGAAGCCCAACGAAACCGTTAATGCACAACGCTATCGCCAACAAATTATTCATTTAAATCACGCATTGATCGAAAGACTACCAGAATGGGCCAGAAGACATGGCAAAGTGATTTTGTTACACGACAATGCGCTGTCTCACATAGCAAAACTATTGTTAAGAGAGGTTTATTACGTTTTAGTTCAGTCTATTCTTAGCTACAGAATTTTGGCATGGGGAGGAGCCTACAAAAATGTAATCAATAAAATACAGGTTGTTCAAAACCTTATATTACGAATGATGTACCAGAAAGGAAGATTATACCCAAGTAGTCAATTATATGCTGAAGCAAATATATTTAATGTAAAACAGCTCTATGCCCTTGAAATATACAAATATATTAACAAAAACAAAAATATAATTGAGAACATTAAACATGAATATTCAACACGCAGTAAGATGAACCACCGTTGTATGTTATACAAACCCAAACTTAGCATAACAAAGCGCAATTTCTTGTACTTCATTCCAAAATTCTTTAATGTCCTTCCCGGTTCTTTACAAACTACTTTATTAGGTCAGAAAATGAGTCTGAAGTGTCTTAAATCTTTTGTCAGGGATAATAAAACTGTTATGGAAGAAATAACTAAATGAGAATATCACGTCACCATATCCAATTTCTATTCAATGCTCCACCATGTGCTGTTGATCATATCCGTCATTCACTCATACCCATACTCGTATTTCAGGCATCATTTAAAATATATTTCTCACTATGTAATTAATATTCTAAATTACCACACACAAGGTTTCACCTTACGTGGTATTTTACTGATATCTACTCGACTCTGTTGAGGTTGGTGTGATTTTGTATAATAATAATAATAATAATAATAATAATAATAATTATTATTATTATTATTATTATTATTATTATTATTATTATTATTATTATTATTATTATTTATTTAATGTGTGCAAGAGATAGTTAGAAATTCAATTTATTTTAAGTATTAATATGTTGATAATAATACTACTACTTCTGTAATATATGTGGTTTAGTTATAAGATTAATATTTCTCAAGTAATAATGTTATTAGAAGAGTTATGTATATATAAAACAGAGTCCTGTAAATATGTAAACGACATGATGAATGAATAAATACTACTGCTACTACTACTACTACTACTACTTGAAACTACTTGGATGGGACATTCTTCCGCACGTGCCATATTGCCCCGACCTGGCATCATCTATCACCTCTTCGCACCAATGGGGCACGCGCTCGCAGAGCAGCACTTCAGCAATTTCAAGGAAGTTGGAAAATGGCTCGATGAATGGTTTGCCATTAAAAACAAGCAGTTTTTCTGGCGTGGTACTCATAACGTACCTGAAAAATGGGCAACGTGTGTAGAAGCGGACAGACAAAATTTTGATAAACAAAAAAATCTATTTCTATTGAAAATTACGTGTTCTCTTTACCACAAAAACCAGCAAAAACGTATACATTAACCTGGTATAAAGAGGCATTATAATTGCCTTGACATAATTAACAAAGATGACAAAGCAAACAAAGGTAGCAGCCAATATCACTGCCTCCAAACCTTGACTTCCTATGCGCATCCTCTTCTACCTTCCTCTCTTCAGCATCCCTCTCGTCTCTCTGCTCAACACCTCGGTTCTTCTTGGTTAAAACAGTCTCCTTCTTTGGTCGTGGCACTGGGTGGATGAAGCCAGATCCTGCGGCAGCCTTGGCCTTGCTGACCTCTTCATGCTTCCTCGAGAGCTCAGCCTTCAAGCTCACGAGCTGAAAACAAATGCACAAAATGAGTCAATGAATACCTACACATTGTTGAAATCAGTTTCCTATGCAGCACTTCAAAGCACTGTGTCCATAACCTTCAAAACAGTGCAGTGAAATCTTTGTATTTTTGTCCAGGTTTAATTTATACACACTGTATAAGATACCTGAGGTGCCTAGTATCAAAAGCCACCAAAACTATTTTTTAACAAAATGGAGTTATACTGACTATCACTATCAAACACTACTGATCTGCATTTAGGGCAGGAGGCAGATTCCCTTACCTGTTGTCTTCCTAGCCTTTACTTAAACGATTTCAGAGAAATTGGAAATTTATTGAATACCTCCTTTGGTAAGTTATTCCACGCCATCTCTCTGCTGACAGCTCAGAACATACCACTTAGTCGAGCAGCTCGTCTTCTTTCTCCCAGTTCTTCCCAGCCCAAACTTTGCAACATTTTTGTAATGCTACTCTTTCGCAGAAATCACCCAGAACAAATCGAGCTGCTTTTCTTTGCATTTTTTTCCAGTTCTTGAATCAGGTAATCCTGGTGAGGGTCTCATACAATGGAACCATACTCTAGTTGGGGTCTTACTAGAGACTTATATGCCCTCTCCTTTACATCCTTACTACAACCCCTAAACACCCTCATAACCATGTGCAGAGAACTGTACCTTTTATTTACAATACCATTAATGTGATTACCCCATGAAGATCTTTCCTTATATTAATACCTAGGTACTGACAATATTACTGCACTAAAAAAAAGATGATGAGTTAACTATTTGAGAGAGAAATGTATTAAAGAAATAAATTGTCCGTCCTCGAACGAGGTTCACCCTTCAGATCTGCAATACAGTCAGGTTATAATTTCAATGAAGTTTAAAGACATCAAAAAGTAGACATTTAATTGGTAATGCTATTACCTTCTTTCTCCTAGGGGTAGTGGGGAAGGAATGTTAATCACATTCTCAGGTATAGAGGAAATGAATTATTTGTAGAGAGTCCCTCAGTATCTGAATTACTATTTTTTTCTGTTTCACAGAATGGAATTTTTGAATTATAAAATTATTAAAAAACCTGCTTCCCATGACTTCCCAGTATGCATTGTGTGTGTGTTTACAGCTACTCCACATGTCACACCACTGAAGCCTTTTTTCTGTGTGAATGACACACAATTAGACCACATATTTTAAAGTGATGTGTTCTCTTGAAACCTGCCAAAGTAAGTTACGCGATATGTCAAAAGTACTATCAAAACATTTTGGAGAAGAATGAAGGAATAATGAGCCACTTCAGTTTCACTACACTTTAAAACAAACACGCAAAGATCTGGACTTCATATTGAAGAAAATGAAGACTTAGTACTTTATGAGGAGGAAATAGACACAGATTTAAAGTAAATGCAAGTAAAGTGTAAAAAACTAAGTTTTATTTTGATACAGTAATGATTCCAGAAACATGCTGTATTCAAATTACACCTTCCTTTATAAGGTGGTAATAAAACATGGTTGTCAGATACCTGAATTAATTTAAACTAGTAACCATTAATTACCAGTACTAAAAGTAATAGTTAATAGCACCTTTCAGAGTTACAAGTATTTTCAAATCTTTCATTCCTTCGTTTCAAAACCCACTAAACACCAATCTCAGCAACAAACCCCACCAAATCCTAATTTTCTCAACTTTGCTTCTTAAATATATATACATTTTTTAATATTCAGTAAAACTTTTAAAATTTTAATGTTAAAGCTATATTAATCAAGATAATGGTTTATTCTGGACAGTTAATTTGCAATTTGCCAAAAATACAGGTAAGTTAAATGGATTTGGTGGCTTTTGATCCTAGACGCCTCATTTACTAAATCACCATGCTGATTTACAAGTACAATGTCCATTTCAGAACATACCACTTAGTTGAGCAGCTTGTTTCCTTTCTCCCAAGTCTTCCTAGCCCAAACTTTGCAACATTTTCCTGTAACACTACTCTTCTGTCAGAAATCACCCAGAACAAATCAAGATTTTTTCTTTGTCCAGTTCTCGAATCAAGTAATCTTGGTGAGGGTCCCATACGCTGGAACCATACTCTAGCTGGGGTTTTAAGGGAGACATACATACCCTCTCCTTTACATCGTTACTACAACCCCTAAACACCCTCATAACCATGTGCAGAGATCCATAATCTTTATTTACTATCCCGTTTATGTGATTACAACAATCAAGAAAGATCTTTCCTTACATTAACACGTAGGTACCTACGGTGATCCCCATAAGGAAGATTTGTTGATTTACTTATTTATATATTTAGGCTATATTAAATACTAAATTGTCTCTCATTTGCTGATGATCTAGCATTATTAGCAAATAGTATTGAAGAAGCTAAATTTCAAGTAGAGGAATTGGAACGATTAGCAGCGAGGTTTGGGTTGAAAACTTCTTTTGAGAAAACAGAAATGATGCCATCTTTTAAAGATGACACTTATGTTAAATAATACTCATAAAATAAAGGTTGTGGACAAATTTAAATACCTTGGTGAGATTATAACTTGGAATGCTAACAAAAAAGGCATCCATAGACAGTGGAACTCAAAAATTGAGAAAAGCACAACAAATTAGCTGGCCGAGTTACAAGAAAAAGTCTCGACGATTAATGCTAAATTTCGACACTATTACTCCATCGTTAAGCCAGAAGCAATTTATGCAAGTGAATACCAAATCAACAACAAACTTCAGAAAGTTGATAGAAGAATTATTTGGACAATTATTAATAAAAAAACACCAGATTGATGGCCAGTGGAGAATTTGCCAAATTCAGTACTTTACAAGGAAAGTGAATCGATCATTGACATGATGCAGAAACGGAGGATTGCATTCTTTGGACACATATACTGCTTACCAAATACGGTACTAGACTTCGGAAACAACTTTTCCAAAAGAAATCAAATAGTATAAAATAAAGAACACATGGTTTAAAGAAATACAAACAGATTTAGATGAATTGAAAATTATTAAAGAGAAAATTAAAAATAGAGAAGAGAAACGTATTCCAAATAACAAGTATATACAAGACTATCACTAAATATATCACGGCGTAAGCAATATGTTATATCTGCAGATGAACGGGACACAAGATCATCCAGAATGAAGAAGTTTTGGGAAAAGGAAAATTTGTCTAGTGTTAAAAACCTGAACTTATACTTTGAAGACTTTGATGTATAAGATTTGATTCTGGTGCTCCAATGTGGTCATAAACAGTGTAAATAAATAAATACAAATCTTTATAGTTTACCTATTTGATACATAAATTGCAAGATGTATGAGTTAAGTAACAGTCTGTCAGGTGAACACTGAGCCCTGCATATCATTAGGAGCAGTGGTGGTGGTTATAGTTTTATTAAGAGGAAGTTCAACTTGACAACCATCCTCTCTAAACACTAACAAGAGGAGAAATGGAAGCAAGACTAAGCTACAGACCCTATGGTCACCAAATACCACTCCCAAATTGAGAACCTCCTTGTAGTTACCCCTTTTATTCACCTCTTACAGCAGGCAGGATATACTGTGGATGTATTTTACCATCTGCGTCCACAAGGGTTGATTTCTGCTTTCTTTAAGGGTAAATACGCCTGGATAAGAATAACTCCATATAATCAGAAGGAAAAAATGAAGGTCAACCCGAGATTTTATAGAAAAGATATAAAGAGCATCCTGACAAAAATCAGTGGAACCATTGCAAGATTCAGCAGGGGTGCAGGGGTCGCTACTCGATGCTCACAAATTGCGAGCCCCTGAAAAACAATACATCTGTTATCTTTTCTTAAATTTTAAACCTACAACCTGTTTTCCAGTCAGTGACCAGGTCAGGGATGGAATGAATGAAGCCCCCATCTTGCAGCGAGGATAGGAATTGTGCCAGCTGCCAAAGTCTGTCACACTCCTCTGGGGCAATGATTAATGACTGACAGATGAAATGATAGCAGAGAGTGTTGCTGGAATGAAAGATGACAGGGAAAACCGGAGTACTGCCTCTGATTTGTCCAGCACAAATCTCACATGGAGTGACCGGGATTTGAACCACAAAACCCAGCAGTGAGAGGCCGATGCGCCACGAAGGCTTCATCTGTTATTATCTTATCATTTGAAAATATTCATGGATGATAAGAACTCTTTTAACTCAAGCATTCCATCATTTTTATAAATTATTCCTAAATGCAACAGGTAATTGGAAGGAAAATAACTGCTGAAGGCTACATAGGCTCTCTGTATTACCACCCAAGAAAACTAAATTTATACTTTTAAATAATAAATCTAATCATGCTGTTTGACATCTAGGAACATCTATGTAATCAGTCTATAGAGAAAAGAAAACTGAACAAAATATAAGGGTGTGTAAAATGAAGGGTTAAAAAAAGGCAAGAAGAGGACTCAAAACAGAACTTATCACCCACTAATATTTTAGTATTATAAACGCACGAGTGCCTAAAGAACCTGATTATTTTTAATCGGTATTTTAAACTCACGTCCGCCTCTGTGGTGTAGTGGTTAGCGTGATTAGCTGCCACCCCCGGAGGTCCGGGTTCGATTCCCGACTCTGCCACGAAAATTTGAAAAGTGGTACGAGGGCTGGAACAGGGTCCACTCAGCCTAGGGAGGTCAATTGAGTAGAGGTGGGTTCGATTCCCACCTCAGCCATCCTCGAAGTGGTTTTCCGTGGTTTCCCACTTCTCCTCCAGGTGAATGCCGGGATGGTACCTAACTTAAGACCACAGCCTCTTCCTTGCCTATCCCTTCCAATCGTCCCATCACCCATCCCTCCACAAGGCCCCTGTTCAGCATAGCAGGTGAGGCCGCCTGGGCGAGGTACTGGTCATTCTCCCCAGTTGTATCCCCCGACCAAGAGTCTGAAGCTCCAGGACACTGCCCTTGAGGCGGTAGAGGTGGGATCCCTCGCTGAGTCCGAGGGAAAAACCGAACCTGGAGGGTAAACAGATGATGATGATGATTTTAAACTCACATAAGTTAATAAGTTAATATTAGTAATGATACCGCTGACTAATTATAATCCTTATTTTTAACATTCTGACGTCTTTTAACGTACATGTTAAATTATATGGAAATCTGAATGTTTTCCCATATGTCTATTTGGACACCCCCTAAGGGGTGCCTATTGCGGTGCCAGTACCGGTGCGCTATGTAGCGCTCCTCACCTGGCCTGCTGTAGAAAATAAGGTATAATAATAATAATAATAATAATAATAATAATAATAATAATAATAATAAAAGAAAAATGGTGAAGTTTTAAACTGTAATTGATTGCGGTTATGTGGGAATATGGTAAAACGCAACATTATCCGCAGAGTGCCATGGCTTTGTTGGAATATATCTAAATTGGTGTGGTGCAGCGGCAGGGGCCGAGTCCGGATGGTGACCCATCCAAGCTCTGACCACGCCCGATGTTTCTTAACTGTATCGGACCCTGAATGATGTTTTCAAGATCGGGAACAACTGAAATACTTTTAAGAGTTTGAAATAGAATCTTGAATACGTCACTGCTTGCTTAATAGGAACAGTAATTGTGTGAAGGTGCCATAAAGGAACAGTTACAAATGGTTTCTAAATTCCATTGATTATTTATCCGCAATTGTCTTAATACGTACGAGGGATCTGCGATAAACATGTTTCGAAATTCGTGGCAAAGTGCCGAAAGAACTAATGGCGCTATCTATTGTGTACTGTGCCAACATGAAAAAAATATATATATTCAAAAACGTGAAAACAACACTGTTTACAAATAGGCGAGACTGCTGCATTTACAATAAAGTACAACTGTCATACAACTAATATGACAATGAATCACCTTTCACTAAATAAAGATACTATTGTGGGGCTTGATAGCCGAGTGGCACAGTCACCAAGACGACCGCGGTTCGAACCTCGGTCATTGCTTCTGGTTGGATTCAAGGTAAAACTGGAGGTATTACAGAAGTCATTTTAAACAACTAGTTTACTTAAAATCTATCTGTCCAAGTCATAAAACAATGAACCACCTTCTATTAGACAAAGATAATACGATACCGGTATAACAGTTTACAATGTTGAAGTTCCACATTCCTTGCGGTGCCGTATCAATGTATTTCGGATTTAACACGTATTATAAATGCCAGCTCATGTAAAAGTCAAACATTCCCTTCTTAGAACTGCGCTAGACAGTCAGTAAGGTTATAACAAACCACCAGACAAGATTTTAAAAATATTATTATAAAGCGATATTTATACACAATGAGATGCATACACAAGCAGTTTCGTCACAATAAATTTAATCTCGAAGACATAATTGTTCGCAATATTAGTAATGATACCGCTGACTAATTATAATCCTTATTTTTGACATTCTGACGTCTTTAGTCTTATAACGAAGCAATATACGCTAACCATATTGTCATACTACCTTGACAACAGTTATTGAATGACAACAGTAAAATGTGTCTAAAACATATAAAGCTCCCTATATTCCATTTGAAAAATAGGAAGTAAGACAAAAATTATACCATCGCCTGTGTGCTCTTTACATAGGCTACAGACAATGAATCACAATGGATTTAAAATATATGGAATTCATTCTACTTACAGAAGATTTACTGACATCAATTTTCTTCGAAGTATTCATTTTCAATGAAAAATTAAGTCATTTCAGTCACTTATAATAAAAACACGTCCCTAACACCGCACCGTCACAAAACCGTTCATTCAAGACACACGCACGCGACTACTAAACATCGAAGTCTTGTCAGCTGTTTGGAAACAGCAGAACTGCGGCGTAGCACCAAACTGTACACATGCGCCACCTAGTAGCAAATGATGACATTATACGACTGCATCGATGTTCACTGAAACCTAGCGGCAGATCCTCGATTTAATGCACGTAATGGACATTGCTGACATTAGATGGCAGCAGTATATACCCTCTTCTGCAGTGGGGCATTCTAACCTCTTATTTTATATTCTTTTTCTTCTATATCCTAACGTAAGTAAAATAAAATGACCATTGTTATGTGGTATGTTGAAATTTAGTCAGAATTTGGAAAGAAGAACATCTTCACAGAAAAGTATGTTAATATTCAGGTGGTTTTTTTTTTTTGTCAAGAGGAATATGAACTTACGCAGTTTGAATGAAGCGCGACAATTTCTTGCCTTCTCTGTCTCCATTTGACGGTCTTTCTCTCTTGCCTACCCACTCGCACCAGCTTCACTGCCTAATAGTGGTAATATTGCTGGTTGTCAGGTAAACGGGTTTATACCTTTCCGTCTTAATAAGACGGTCTTATACTCTTATCTACCCCGCGACTTTATGAATGCAGCAGTAGCAGTAGGGGTGACGAGCAACATCATTGGAATGTTCAAGTTTGGCGCGTCATCCTCTCATCGAAGCTGCAACTACTTACCTCTGAAGGGAACTTAGTTTCGGAACCTAACCGACTGACAACAAGGTTCAGCCATTAGCGCAAGTATTAGGCGCAACGAGCTAGGCGTCTTCTTTCATCCACAGGTGTGTTGGCATTTCAGTATTCTTCTTACGAAGTGTGTGCGAGACCTAAAACGTGTGTTTTCAATTACCGTACCGAATTCGTTTCTCCTTCTTCCTTTCCGCCGTGAATGGGTCACTTAGGACCATGCGGAATCAACATTTGTTAACTTTTCCTCCTTGTCTAACAGTTCTGCATTTTCGTCTATTGTTGTAATTTCTGTTCCTCAGACCACTAGCGGTGATTAGTGGTTGGTGGTGGTGGTGGTGGTGGTGGTGGTGGCGGGGGGGGGGCAGTTGCCCTTCCACTTTCTTCTTTTTCTACCGCTTTTCCCACACCTGTGGGGTCGCACATGTGGATTTGGCCCTGTTTTACGGCCGAATGTCCTTCCTGACGCCAACCCTATATGGAGGGGTGTCATCACTATTGCGTGTTTCTGTGGTGGTTGGTAGTGTGAATATAAAGAGGAGAGTGTTGGGACATACACAAACACCCAGTCGCCGAGCCAGAAGAATTAAGCAGAACCCGGGACCGTTATGAACCAAAGGTCAGTACGCTGACCATTCAGCCAACGAGTCGGACAGTTGCCCACCCACTTTGTGAAGAAAAATTCATTTTTGATTCCGTTTCAGCCTCCTGAAACTGTGATTATAAAAAGAAAGTAATTTTTACAGACCCTGTTACAGCTAATTCTTTCCTGTTATTTAATTATTAAGAAAAATACTAGTCCGCCTCTGTGGTACAGTGGTTAGTGTGATTAGCTGCCACTCCCCGGAGGCCCGGGTTCGATTCCCAGCTCCGCCACGAAATTTGAAAAGTGGTACGAAGGCTGGAACGGGTTCCACTCAGCCTCGTCCCATCCCCTACAAGGCCCCTGTTCAGCATAGGAGGTGAGGCCGCCTGGTCCTCCTCCCCAGTTGTATCTCCCCGACTAATTGTCTCACGCTCCAGGACACTGCCCTTGGGCGGTGGAGGTGGGATCTTTCGCTGAGTCCGAGGGAAAACCAACCCTGGAGGTCAGCGTACTGGCCTTCGGTTCGATCCCCGGCCGGGCCGGGGATTTTAACCTTAATAGGTTAATTCCAATGGTATTAGAAATCATCGTAGGTAGTGCCCTCATCTTCACAGACATACGGGTCGCCTAATAGGCCGTCTACGAGAAAAAAGACCCACCCCAGGCCTCTCCGGAGGCCATACGCCATTATTATTATTATTATTATTATTATTATTATTATTATTATATTATTATTATTATTATTATTATTATTATTATTCATTGTGTCTGTTCAGTTCTAACTAGTGTCTAGTCTTTGTAATACATGTGTAATTATTATTACCACACTTAAGTTGGTAGACTATCAACCCTCTATCGAAATTCGCTCAGAGACGACCAGAAACTTACCATTTTATAGCAGTTTCTTTCAATTTTGATGTCTACCCCCACCCACTCTCCCACCCTGCGATATTCCTTAGATATGGGGACTTTTTGTTGTCTACACATTTTGGCTCCACGGCTAAATGGTTAGCGTGCTGGCCTTTGGTCACAGGGGTCCCGGGTTCGATTCCCGGCTAATTTCGCTGGCACGGGGGCTGGGTGTATGTGTCGTCTTCATCATCATTTCATCCTCATCAAGACGCGCAGGTCGCCTACGGGGGTCAAATCAAGAGACCTGCCTCTGGCGTGCCGAACTTGTCCTCGGACACTCCTGGCACTAAAAGCCATATGCCAACTCATTTTTGTGCCCTGCCCCCCGCCCAACTTCTAATTCTCAATTGTCGTAACTGTCTCCGACCAGGGACGTCGTGTTGGTGTCTTATCATCTTCCTCAAATCCCCTTGTGTGAACAAAATTCCTGACTCTATTCCTATCCTGTAGATTTGGTGATCCTAATTCAGATAGGTGCATATACCACTTTGATCTCGTACGTTTGACTTGCGGTAATTGGTGTATTTGCTAAGTAAGTCTGGAGTTATTCATTCTTTCCTTCCAAAACTGAATTCGTCGCAGTTTCATTGCATCAGAACATTTAGAATTTTTAAAATATATTTCCGAGTTGGATTTGGGGTGTTGTATTCCATTTGTAATTCTGGGCCCTAAGATTTTCTTTTCTCTAATCTCTAAATGTTCCTTGAAGGTTTTATGATGTAAATTGAGCGTTTCTGAAGCATAAAGGGCTTCAAGTTTGATTCTGTTAAGTAATTACGAATTTCACTGTTCCACGACAAGCATTTTTTGTTTTAAACATTCATTGTATGTTGAAAAGCAATTTACATTTACTGAATTCTTGAACCTACTAATGTATTTTCATTGGCATTTTCAGTGATCCATTCACCTTCTTCTTCTTCTTCTTCTTCTTCTTCTTCTTCTTCTTCTTCTTCTTAATCTGTTTACCTCCAGGTTCGGTTTTTCCCTCGGACTCAGCGAGGGATCCCACCTCTACCACCACAAGGGCAGTGTCCTGGAGCTTCAGACTTTGGGTCGGGGGATACAACTGGGGAGAATGACCAGTTACTCGCCCAGGCGGCCTCACCTGCTATGCTGAACAGGGGCCTTGTGGAGGGATGGGAAGATTGGATGGGACAGGAAAGCGAGCGGGAAGGAAGCGGCCGTGGCCTTAAGTTAGGTACCATCCCGGCATTTGCCTGGAAGAGAAGTGGGAAACCACGGAAAATCACTTCCAGGATGGCTGAGGTGGGAATCGAACCCATCTCTACTCAGTTGACCTCCCGAGGCTGAGTGGACGTACCACTTTTCAAATTTCGTGGCAGAGCCGGGAATCGAACCCGGACCTCCGGGGGTGGCAGCTAATCACGCTAACCACTACACCACAGAGGCGGACTCCATTCACCTAAGTACTTAAATTCCTTTACTCTTGCAATTGTCAATTGGAGCATTTTTTTATATTTGCCACAAATTTAGTTTCTTCATATGAGATTTTTAAGTTCTATTTTTGTTGATTGCTCTGCCAGTATAGCAGTCTGTTTCTGTGCATCAGAGATGTCTCTGGCAATTAGTGCCATATAATCTGCAAACGCTAGATAATCTTTGTCATTACCCTTAATTTTGGTCCTAGTCGGTGATATGGTGCACCTGTTTTTTTCCGCTCTCTTACAACTTTTTCAAGAGCACAATTAACGATAAAGGGGAGAGTCCATCACCTTGACATACAATGACTGAGCAAATGTCATGGGATAGCGGAGCACTGATGCGCAGGTGTGTTGTCTGCGCACCACACGCCCTGTGCCAGCGGCAGTTGTATAGGAGACCTTGTGAGCAGTGGCTGTGCTTGTGACAGGTGTAACATGGAACGTCGTCGTGAGCTGACACTGCTCGAACGGGGTATGGTGGTCGGAGCCCGACGGATGGGAAGTACCATTTCGGAAGTGGTGCGGGAATTCGGCTTCACACGATCAACCGTGTCCATTGTGTATCGTGAATGATTGAATGCGGGTGTCACCGTCCACAACAGACGAACGACCAGCCGTCCAGCCACCCTCGATGACCGTGACCGGCGACATCTGAGACGAATTGTCAGTAGTGACAGACGGGCAACCGTGCAACAAATTACGGCTCAGTTCAATACAGGCCGTGCTAGACACGTCTCCCAGTGGACAATCCATAGGAACATGGGTTCTATGGGGTATGGGAGCCGGCGCCGCACACGGGTGCCACTGTTAACCCAACGTCATCGGGCACAACGACGCACATGTTTTCGCCAGTCACCAGGGATGGACACTGGAACAATGGCGTAACATGATATGGTCGGACAAATCACGATTTCAACTGCACCATGCCGATGGGAGGCACCGTGTATGGCGCAGACCACATGAAGCGATGGATCCCACCTGCCTCGAAGGTGTGGTCCAGAGCGCTGGTGTCTCTGTTATGGTGTGGGGTGCATTTTCCTGGTATGGAATGGGCCCCCTAGTTGTTCTGGAAGAGACTTTGAATGGTACGCGGTATGTTGAGCTGCTCGGAGACCATCTCCACCCATTTTTGGCCTTCAAGCGCCCAGACGGTTCTGCGGTGTTTCGAGATCATAACGCGCCGCCACATCGCTCCCACGTCGCCCGGGAATGGTTCCAGGAACATGCAGCGGAGGTCCAACGACTGCCATGGCCACCCAGGAGCCCCGATATGAACCCTGTCGAGCATATCTGGGATGTCCTGGAACGCAGGCTCCGTGCCATTGATCCTGCACCCACGAACAGACCAGCATTGGCGGCCGCTCTGCAAACGATTTGGTGTCAGCTGCATCCAGAGGACTACCAGGGACTTATTGACTCACTTCCACGGCGTCTCACTGCAGTTCGCAGGGCCAGAGGAGGCCCCACACGCTATTAGGTGACTATCACATGACATTTGCTAAGTCATTGTACAGCTGTATTTATTTCAAACTCATCACTACATCCACCCATAAACTTGAGTTTAGATTTCGTTTCAGCCAGTGTATCCTTTATAATATCTCATGTTTTATTTTGTCAAGTCCAATTTCTGTTGAAACATTAAGAACTGGGCGAGCTGGCCGTGCGGTTAGGGGCCCGCAGCTGTGATCTTGTATCCGGAAGATAGTGGGTTCGAGACCCACTGCCGGCAGCCGAGAAGATGGTTTTCCGTGGTTTCCGACTTTCACACCAGGCAAATGGTGGGGCTGTACCTTAATTAAGGCCACGGCCACTTCCTTCCCATTCCTAGGCCTTTCCCATCCCATCGTCGCCATTAAGTCCTATCTGTGTCGGTGCGACGTAAAGCCAATTCTAAAAAAGAAATATTAAGTAGTGAGACGCGATCTATACTATCACAAACTTTTTTGAAATCGACAAATGCCATGACATTTTTTGTTAGATGTGTTTCGACAATATGTTCTGATGTTTTTTAGAGTCAAAATTTGCTCTGCACATAATATCTCCTTTCTGAATGCACCTAAGTATTCGCCGATTTGGTGGTCCAGTTAATTGAATTAGAATTAGTCGAATTTTGGAGATAATTTTATGTGATCTGTAGAAGGGGACAGCTCGATAATTGTTTGGATCAGTTTTACTTCCTTTTTCTATGTATCATTGCCAGTTTCCAATCCTTGAGGATCTTTTCAGATTAGCAAATTTCAAACATTTTTTTTAAAAATGAAACTTTCCTCTGCATTTTTCCAAAGTTCTGCAGTTATTTGATCTTCCCTTGATGCCTTGTTATTTTTAGTGATTGCATGGTATCTCTAATTTCTTGAACAGCCGATGGGGTTGAATCTTGATTATTTTTATAAGAAGTGAACCGATTCTTTTATAGAAAAGGGACTGGAATAATTTACCAAGGGAGATATTCAATAGTCCGCATCTGTGGTTTAGTGGTTAGTGTGATTAGCTGCCACCCCCGGAGGCCTGGGTTCGATTCCCGTCTCTGCCACGAAATTTGAAAAGTGGTACGAGGGCTGGAACAGGGTCCACTCAGTCTCGGGAGGTCAACTAGTAGAATTGGGTTCGATTCCCACCTCAGCCATCCTGGAAGTGGTTTTCCGTGGTTTCCCACTTCTCCTCCAGGCAAATGCCGGGATGGTACCTAACTTAAGGCCACGGCCGCTTCCTTTCCTCTTTCCTCTTCCTTGTCCCTCTTCAGCATAGTAGGTGAGGCCCCCTGGGCGAGGTACTGGTCATCCTCCCAAGTTGTATCCCTCGACCCAGAGTCTGAAGCTCCAGGACACTGCCTTTGAGGCGGTAGAGGTGGGATCCCTCGCTGAGTCCGAGAGAAAAACCGACCATGGAAAGTAAACAGATAAAGAAGATATTCAATAAATATCCAAATTCTTTGCAATTATTTAAGAAGTCAGATAGACACGAGGTAAGAAAATCGCCTTCTCGGCGACTGCCCTAAATGCAGATCAACGGTGATTGATTGATTGATTGATTGATTGATTGATTGATTGATTGATTGATTGATTGATTGATTGATTGATTGATTGATTGATTGATTGATTGAAGTAAACTCATGTCTTTATCCTGAGGTGCGGCAGCTCTTTTAAGACACACCGCCCGATGAAGGTGAGCTGCATGTACAATTTCAACCACATACTAGCTCTCCTGTAAGCCTCCATGGCTCAGGCGGCAGCGCGTCGGCCTCCCATCTAATTCCGGTCACTCCATGTGAAATTTGTGCTGGAGAGAGCGGAGGTGGGACAGGTTTTTCTCCGGGTACTCCGGTTTTCCCCGTCATCTTTCATTCCAGCAACACTCCCTAATATCATTTCACTTCATCTGTCAGTCATTAATCATTGCTCCAGAGGAGTGCGACAGGCTTCGGCAGCCGGCACAATTCCTATCTTCGCCGCTAGATGGGGGCTTAATTTATTCCATCCCTGACCCGGTCACTGACTGGAAAACAGGTTGTAGGTTTTTCACTAGCCCTCCTGCCATTCTTCAATTGCTGGCAGTACAGGGAATCAAATCCGGCCCCCGAGGACGGCAGCGAATAAAATTAACCGTTGACGGAGGTGGACATTGATTGATTGATGCTAAAGAATTCTACCCACTCTTTATTGGCTACTTACGCGCATGAAATTGCTATTTCATGTAAAACTGGAGGATGTTTGCAGAGTTATTGAAAATCAGTTGGGATACTTTCATGCTAAGATCCAGGACAATTACCTGGCTTATGGCAACACATTATTAGTGTTTGAAATACGAAGCATGTTCATTACCATCTTAACTTAGGAGACCAATCACTTGTTTTTAGAGCGGCTCAAAACTAAACAGGTCACTGGCACTTATGTCCGACTCGTTGGCTGAATGGTTCAGAGGGTCCAAGGGTTCGATTGCCGGCCGGGTCGGGGATTTTAACCTTCATTGGTTAATTCCAATGGCCCGGGGGCTGGGTGTTTGTGCTGTCCCCAACATCCCTGCAACTCACACCGCACACATAACACTATCCTCCACCACAATAACACGCAATTACCTACACATGGCAGATGCCGCCCACCCTCATTGGAGGGTCTGCCTTACAAGGGCTGCACTCGGCTAGAAATAGCCACACGAATTTTTTTTTTTTTTTTACTGGCACTTATACACTGGACGAGTCATTTCTCGAAATTAAAGATTTTGACTTGTTCAATGATATATGCAATCTTCCCTTCTCCCTCAATAATTGAAGACCCGGACGTCAGAAAATTGAAGTTTTTCAATGTTACCACCTAGAGGCGGAAAACTATCGATAGCGCTATCGATAGTTATCGATAGCGACCACTATCGTCATACATCGATAGTCAGTTGCCTATTATCGATAGTCAACGATAGGTGTTTTTTTTTTTTTTTTTTTTTTTTTTTTTTTTTTTTTTTTTGTGCTCAGCTGTTTGCAGTTAACTGGTGAGGAGTTTTATTTCAATTCATAGGTGTGCATTTAAGTATCTCTGCGTACCTGCGACTTCAGTGCCGGCAGAAAGACTATTTAGCATTTTGGAAGGTGGGATTCTCCATTCAACCTAACCTTAGTTGAGTTGATACCAATACGGGACAAAAAAAAAAAAAAAGATATTTATATGTTCAATCAATCAATCAATCAATCAATACTGATCTGCATTTAGGGCAGTCACCCAGGTGGCAGATTCCCTATCTGTTGCTTTCCTACCCTTTTCCGAAATGATTTCAAAGAAATTGGAAATTTATTGAACATCTCCCTTGGTAAGTTATTCCAATCCCTAACTCCCCTTCCTATAAATGAATATTTGCCCCAGTTTGTCCTCTTGAATTCCAACTTTATCTTCATATTGTGATCTTTCCTACTTTTATAAACGCCATTCAAACCTATTCGTCTACTAATGTCATTCCACGCCATCTCTCCTCTGACAGCTCGGAACATACCACTTAGTCGAGCAGCTCTTCTTCTTTCTCTCAATTCTTCCCAACCCAAACATTGCAACATTTTTGTAACACTACTCTTTTGTCGGAAATCACCCAGAACAAATCGAGCTGCTTTTCTTTGGATTTTCTCCAGTTCTTGAATCAGATAATCCTGGTGAGGGTCCCATACACTGGAACCATACTCTAGTTGGGGTCTTACCAGAGACTTATATGCACTCTCCTTTACATCCTTACTACAACCCCTAAACACTCTCATAACCATGTGCAGAGATCGGTACCCTTTATTTACAATCCCATTTATGTGATTACCCCAGTGAAGATCTTTCCTTATATTAACACCTAGATACATACAATGATCCCCAAAAGGAACTTTCACCCCATCAACGCAGTAATTAAAACTGAGAGGACTTTTCCTATTTGTGAAACTCACAACCTGACTTTTAGCCCCGTTTATCAACATACCATTGCCTGCTGTCCATCTCACAACATTTTCGAGGTCACGTTGCAGTTGCTCACAATCTTGTAACTTATTTATCACTCTATAGAGAATAACATCATCTGCAAAAAGCCTTACCTCCGATTCCACTCCATTACTCATATCATTTATATATATAAGAAAACATAAAGGTCCGATAACACTGCCCTGAGGAACTCCCCTCTCAACTATTACAGGGTCAGACAAAGCTTCACCTACTCTAACTCTCTGAGATCTATTTTCTAGAAATATAGCAACCCATTCAGTCACTCTTTTGTCTAGTCCAATTGCACTCATTTTTGCCAGTAGTCTCCCATGATCCACCCTATCAAATGCTTTAGACATGTCAATCGCGATACAGTCCATTTGACCTCCAGAATCCAAGATATCTGCTATATCTTGCTGGAATCCTACAAGTTGAGCTTCAGTGGAATAACCTTTCCTAAATCCGAATTGCCTTCTATCGAACCAGTTATTAATTTCACAAACATGTCTAATATAATCAGAAAGAATGCCTTCCCAAAGCTTACATACAATGCATGTCAAACTTACTGGCCTGTAATTTTCAGCTTTATGTCTATCACCCTTTCCTTTATACACAGGGGCTACTATAGCAACTCTCCATTCATCTGGTATAGCTCCTTCGACCAAACAATAATCAAATAAGTACTTCAGATATGGTACTATATTCCAACCCATTGTCTTTAGTATATCCCCAGAAATCTGATCAATTCCAGCCGCTTTTCTAGTTTTCAACTTTTGTATCTTATTGTAAATGTCATTGCTATCATATGTAAATTTTATTTCTTCTTTGGCCTTAGTCTCTTCCTCTATCTCGACATTATCCTTGTAACCAACAATCTTTACATACTGCTGATTGAATACTTCTGCCTTTTGAAGATCCTCACATACACACTCCCCTTGTTCATTAATTATTCCTGGAATGTCCTTCTTGGAACCTGTTTCAGCCTTAAAATACCTATACATACCCTTCCATTTTTCACTAAAATTTGTATGACTGCCAATTATGCTTGCCATCATGTTATCCTTAGCTGCCTTCTTTGCTAGATTCAATTTTCTTGTAAGTTCCTTCAATTTCTCCTTACTTCCACAGCCATTTCTAACTCTATTTCTTTCCAGTCTGCACCTCCTTCTTAGTCTCTTTATTTCTCTATTATAATAAGGTGGGTCTTTACCATTCCTTACCACCCTTAAAGGTACAAACCTGTTTTCGCATTCCTCAACAATTTCTTTAAACCCATTCCAGAGTCTGTTTACATTTTTATTTACCGTTTTCCACCGATCATAGTTACTTTTTAGAAACTGCCTCATACCTGCTTGATCAGCCATATGGTACTGCCTAACAGTCCTACTTTTAAGACCTTCCTTTCTATCGCATTTATTTTTAACTACCATAAAGACAGCTTCATGATCACTAATACCATCTATTACTTCAGTTTCCCTATAGAGCTCATCTGGTTTTATCAGCACCACATCCAGAATATTTTTCCCTCTGGTTGGTTCCATCACTTTCTGAATCAGCTGTCCTTCCCATATTAACTTATTTGCCATTTGTTGGTCATGCTTCCTGTCGTTCGCATTTCCTTCCCAATTTACATCTGGCAAATTCAGATCTCCCGCTACAATCACATTTCTTTCTATGTCGTTTCCCACATAGCTGACTATCCTATCAAATAATTCCGAATCCGCATCAGTGCTACCCTTTCCCGATCTGTACACTCCAAATATATCAAGTTGCCTATTATCTTTAGAAATGAGCCTTACACCTAGAATTTCATGTGTCTCATCTTTAACTTTTTCGTAGCTTACAAATTCTTCTTTCACCAGAATGAAAACTCCCCCTCCCACCTTTCCTATCCTATCTCTACGATACACACTCCAGTGCCGTGAGAAAATTTCTGCATCCATTATATCATTTCTCAGCCATGATTCAACTCCTATTACAATATCTGGTAAATATATATCTATTAAATTACTTAATTCTATTCCTTTCTTTACAATACTTCTACAGTTCAACACTAACAATTTTATGTCATCCCTACTTGATTTCCAGTTCCCTGTTCCCTTATCACCGCTCCCTAGGCCATCCCGTTTCCCTGAATGTACCTCCCTATTACCCTTCCAAACAAATTTCCTAACTTATACGTACCACTGCGGTTTAAATGAAGGCCATCCGAGCGCAGATCCCTATCTCCTACCCACCCATTAGGATCTAGAAATTTCACTCCCAGTTTCCCACATACCCACTCCATAGTCTCATTTAAATCCCCAATCACCCTCCAGTCAGTATCCCTCCTACACAGTATTCCACTAATAACAATCTCCGCTTTCTTAAACTTCACCCGTGCTGCATTTACCAGATCCCACACATCTCCAACTATGTTGGTACTTATATCAGCTTGCCTTACGTTGTTGGTACCAACGTGAAACACTACCACCTTCTCCTTCCCCTCCTCCCTCTCTTCTACTTTCCTCAACATCTGCCTCAACCTAATTCCTGGATAACATTCTACCCTGGTTCCCTTTCCTCCACACACTTTCCCCACGTGTCTAACGATGGAATCCCCCATGACCAGAGCCTCAACCCTACCTACCTCATTTGATCCCCTCCCCTCCTGGTCAGCCCTATCTTTGCTGATAGCTGCAGAAGCTACTTCCTCCTCCCTTTTCTCCTTCCCATGACCCTGTTCCACCTGTCTTTTCCTATCGTCTACTCTACATTTCCCTTTCCTACCTTTTCCCTTCCTCCTACTTCCATGCATCTCAGCAACAGTTCCCTGTCCCTCATCTTCCCTCTGTTGTTCTACCTGGAGTGACTCGTACCGATTTCGCACAGACACCTGTCCTGAATTCTGATCCTGAATAGAGCCCTTGGCCTGCAATCTCCTTCCCCTTAGAACATTAGACCACCTGTCTTCTACAACTCCTCCCTTTCCTTCCCCTCCCTCTGTAACCTGTACATTATTTGAGGGAGTCTTATCTTCCTTCCTGTCTTCTGTGAGAATCCTAATGATCTCCCTCAAACTTTCCAACTCCTCCCTCATACCCCTCAATGCCTCACCACACCCACAATAAGTACACTCGCGCTCCTTAGCCATTCTTTACGGGGGGGAAATTAAAAAATAAAGTAATTTATTTGCAAAAAAAAAATGAACGGAGGGATATATTGTCTGGGATAGTACACAACAATAAGGTAATTAATATAGGACTACACTACAATACTACTTAGTCGTGCTCTTTTTTTTTATCCAACAACCCCTAACAGGATAAAAACTACTGTTAATTACTGAATATCGAAAGTAATACACAATTCCAAACTGCAATTAAGCCTATCCTAATTTCAACAATATTTTGGTGTGAGTTTCTACGGATACCTCTACTACATCAGTACTACACAAATATTTTACAATAATAAAATAAGCACACTAAATTCTAATAGGATATTACTCGTATACTACTGTACAGTACACTACAGTAATTTTTAAACTACTTTCAGACGTATCCTAATTACGATACCGGTACCGTACCGTATGTCACTACTAAGCACAACAGAAATGAAATTTGCAAGAACTACTGTACTCAAAGATTACCAACGAAGCTAAATGCTTAGACAAATTATTATTAGTATTAGGGTCTAATAGATGCACACGAAAGATAACACACGAATATAGCACGCAAGATACGGCACTATCTAAATGTACTGTATCTATACTACAATGTATCTACACTACACTACACTGCGTTTGGTTAAATGCTTAAGTATCAAAAGGATTGCCGTACACGAAGAAAAACACGAATATAACTGGCAAGATACTATCTAATATATTATACCTTATCTTCAATACAATTCTACTGAAATGTGGTTATGTGATTATATTATACCTTATCTTCACTACAATTCTACTGAAATGTGGTTATGTGATTATATTATACCTTATCTTCACTACAATTCTACTGAAATGTGGTTATGTGATTATTACAGCTGGTGGTTTACTATTATTTTCCCTACTCCACGGGACGGAGAAAAAGAAAGTGTCCTTAATTAGGTCTACTGAAAAATACGAGCTTGTCTACAATAATTTCTCAAATATTTCTGCCAAAACTACTACTAGGTACTACTAGTTGTCAGAGACTGTGTGTAGGCGAGAGAAAATAGGCACATTTTAGGTCAAAGACTTCATGAAAGCAACTGAAAAACTCTCCTGTTATCAGTTGAGGATCCTGTAAAACATTTTCCAAAGATATTACAATACCCGAGAAAACGTCGGGAGTTCGCAAAATGAACACTGCAGCTGACCGAGAATTTCTCGGGCTGTCACGTAATGGGTAAGCGCGTGCAGCCCAAGAATGTCTCGGGCGTGCGCCTGAAGAGATTTTTTAGTGATTCCGATTTGATTTCAGAAATTACATAGCATGACATATTCGTGCTTTCTACTGATTTTTTGTGGATCGTCTTCAATAAATGTTTTATTTTCGGGCATGATGATATGATTCGTTCCACTTTTTTAAAACTATCGATTACTATCGATAGTAGAGCTCTTAATATCGGAAAATATCGATGGCGAATACTATCGATAGTTTGCCGCCACTATAATACCGCCTATTGTCGTTTGAGTCATCGGTCCATAGACTGGTTTGATGCAGCTCTCCATGCCACCTTATCCTATGCTTACCTTTTAATTTCTATTTAACTACTACATCCTACACCAGTTCTAAACTGTTTGTCATATTCATACCCCACCGTTCTTACCGCCTACGCTTCCTTCAAAAACCAACTGAACAAGTCCTGGATGTCTTAGAATACGTCCTATCATTCTGTATCTTCTTCTCGTCAAATTTAGCCAAACCGATCTCCTCTCACCAATTCGATTCAGTATATCCTAATTCGTGATTCGATCAATCCATCTCACTTTCAGTATTCTTCTGTAACACCACATTTCAAAAGCTTCTATTCTCTTTCTCTCTGATCTACTTATCGTCTATGTTTGACTTTTGTACAACGCCACTCTCCAGACGAAAATCTTCAAAAACACCTTTCTAATTGCTATATGAATGTTTGAAGTGAGCAAATTATTATTTATTTCGTGTTTGCTATTGGCTTTACGTCGCACCGACGCACATACGTCTTATGGCGACGATGGGACAGGAAAGGGCTAGGAATGGGAAAGAAGCGGCCGTGGCCTTAATTAAGATACAGTCCAAGCATTTGCCTGGTGTGAAAATGGGAAACCACGGAAAACCATCTTCAGGGCTGCCGACAGTGGGGTTCGAACCTACTATCTCCCGAATAATGGATATTGCCCGCATTTAAGCGACTGCAGTTCGGTAATTTCTTTTCTTAAGAAATGAGTTTTTGACTTGTGCTAGTCTGCATTTTATGTCCTCTTTAATTATGCCATCCTCAGTTATTTTACTACCCGAGAAACAATATTCATCTACTTCCTTTAAAACTTAATTTCCTGATCTAATATTTAATGCATCACCTGACTTGGTTTGACTGCACTCTATTACTTTTGTTTTGGACTTTTTTATTGTTATCTTGTACTCCTTCTCAGTAGCTTATCCAGTTCTTCTGCAGACTCAGATAAAATAACAATATCATAGGCAAATCTCAGTGTTTTGATTTCCTCTCCTTGGATTGAATTCCTTTTTCAGATTACTCTTTGATTTCCTTTACCACCTGTTCTTTGTAAACAATGAAAAGGAGGGGAGACAAATTGCAGTCTTTCTTCACTCCTTTTTGGATTGCTGCTTCTTTTTCAAAGCCCCCTATTATTATTGTTCCGAGGTATCTGTGAAACAGCAGAGGTGAAAGAAGGTGCGGGGGTGAACAGGTCTCAGGCTACGAAATTAAAATTAATTTAAAATTTAACAAGATTATATTTTCTTTGCAAAATCAAGAAATAACAAGAATGGCAGGTACAGAGTAGCAAAGCCACTATTCGAGAATGTACAATTACAGAGTTACAGGATTTGGGCTCCGAGAGCCAGACACACAATTCTTGAGCAATTAGTCCAATTTTACGATATACAGAATTCAACAAAGGGGCAGAAGACCCCAATCATGCCCAGGAGCACTTGCTCCCAATTACACAGTAAAGCCTCCTCGAGGCGCGCAGAAAACACAATTTTTATTTTGGAAAGAGCAACCAGCTCTCAAAGTTCTAGCCTATCAAAGGCCACACCAAATTCCACCTTCAAGCTGTCCTCTAAGGACATAAACACAGGGGTAAAATACCCAACCTACTGAGGCCTATTAAGTGAGAAAAGGTTAATTACATGGCCTCTAAAATACCAATTTGAGAGGAGGCGATCTGCACTCCTAATACATTTTGTTTAAAACCTAATCTGGCTCTAGGCCGCTAATGCCAGGGCTAATCCCATACTAAAGAGGTGACTTATAGAAGGAAACAATTTACATTACGTTAAGGAAGAAAGGTTGTGAAAATAAGTTCACCTCAATGCAATATGAGTGGGAGCTCGAGAGGGTTAAGCACTCTCTATACCAATATGTAGTTAAAACAGAAAGAATTGACACCGAGTGTCTTTACATTATTAAGGGAAGTTACATGGAAAAGGCTTCGGACCTGCCCCGAGAGTTAAACTGCTGAGCTAGCAAGAAAAGAAGTTATTAAAAGGCCATTACCTTGTGGTTGAACTGCTGCCCGAAGAAAGAGGCGCTTCCCGCCCCCTGCTACGTACTTTACACACTGAAAGATATTACAGAAGTGGCGCGGAGACCCGAAAATCAGCAGTTTATATACTCTCGCGGGAAGTTCGAGGCATTTCAGGAATGAGAACACCCTCCCACAAAAACTTTATTGGCTAGGGTTAAGCAACATATCCCCTTTGGAGAAGATACACCTGATTGGTCATAAATTAATTAAAGAAATACGGGATTGGCTAGATTCAAAACAAGGGGAAAGAAAGTGTTATACAGCCAACTTAAACAATAACAGAAAGAAATTTAACAAGGAACAAACTTTTGAAATAAAAATTTCTCCAAAAAACAGTTTTTTCACTTCGCACTAGGGTGCACCATTGTAGTTCTTCAGTAGTGTCCTCTAGAAGAGAATGTTCACACTTCTTACTACAGGCAAAACAAAAATACATCGAAAACGACCCAGTTCAGAAACTTCAAAATTTCCAAGTAGTGACATCTTCTGAGAAACTTGAAAATTAACACCTTAGATAAAGTTCAGACTTCCTCCAGTAGGGGAGTTTCAACTGGCGCAAGGTTTGAATTAGCAACGTGGAGGTGTACCGCCCGGTACAATTATCACTGCAGACTGATTTTTATACAGATTATACAGTCATGTTCGTACAAAAACAGAACACCTTGAAAGACTATTTCAGTCACCCAGGTTCAGCATGTGTCCTGTTGTCTTGTAGGCACTGGGTCCTCCATGGGCACTGGTAAACTTTTTCCATGCGTGATGGCATCGACGTTTGGAAAATAGTTCGACGCGTATAAGGCGCGAATGGCGTCCTGGGTTATAGCCATCCATATTGCATTCATATGGTTCCACAGTTCATCTTTGGTGGTTGGCATTGGGTCACAGAGCCGCATCCTTCGTTTCACCCTACCTTAACGATGGCAGAAATAAGGAGGACATAAAATGCAGACTAGCACGTTTCCCTTCTATGGACTGATGACTCAAACAACAACGTACTTTAGAATTTAGATACATTATGATTCATTGGAAAAGCCCAGGCGTCGACGTCGGGTAATTATTGAGGGGGCATGATTAACTTGAACACAGACATTTGAAATGAGGAACAGCTATTATTGTAAACATTCCTATATAATAACAATATTCACAAACAGGACAATAATACAGCTTGTTTCTCAAATACATTTTTGAACGAGTGTTATGTACGGAGTTTTCAATAATATTCACAAGTTAACAGAAAAATAGAACTTGATTCATAAATATTTTGAAGGAGTGTTTTATGTACGAAGCTATCAAAAATAAGCACAAGTAAAAAAATTAGAACTTGCTTTATAAATCATCATCATTATCTAAAGGCTTTGCCTTGTCGCTGCAACCATTGATCTCTTCTCTCTGCGATCCTTTTCATCTCTCCATAACCTTGGCATCCCATCATCTCAACTACCTCTTCAACGATCTTCTTCCGTGGTTTCCCTCTACCTTTCTTTCCCATCACCTTGCCTTCGAACAAGTTTTTTATGAAGTCATTATGCCGGAGAATATGCCCAAAAACTGACGCTTTTCTCCTTTTTTATCGTTGTTATTAAATGTGTCTGGGTGTTTATTTCTCTAAGCACTGTTTCATTAGTTTTCTTATCAATCCAGTTAGTTCTTGTCATCCTCCTCCATAGCCACATCTCCACTGCCTCTAGTCGTTTCACGTCTTCCTCCAATAGAGTCCATCCTTCACAGCCATATACTGTAGCAGCATACTGCAAATGAATGTTTTGATAAACAATTTATTTTGTAGTCCGCCTCTGTGATGTAGTGGTTAGCGTGATTAGCTGCCACCCCCGGAGGGTTCGATGCCCGGCTCTGTCACGAAATTTGAAAAGTGGTACTGCACCCTTGCAGAGCTTCTTCGGTGTTGACCTGAAGTCCAATATTGCTACGGCTGCCCCTGAAAAGAATATACTTACCGAAGATGTGAGATCTCTGTCCCAGGCGCGCTCAGACCCCGTCGTCGAATAGGGATGCATAGGGATACTAAGGATAGTCTACTCACTATATAAATCATGACTCAGACTGATTTTGAAATTTTGTGTATAAAAATTTTATTTATAAAATTTAAGAAAAATGAAGAATTTAATTAATATCAATTAATGTAATGTTAATTCAGATTCAGATCATAATATTACAATGTTACAACGACCAACAATATAGTTTATAAACTGAAATGTGTTACCTCATCACTAAATAATTCTTGGAATAATTAATTTGTTAATTGCTAAATTTGAGAATTAATTACCAAATCTGTTATTTAAAATTTGTAAATATAAACGCAGATATATACAATAACATGGTTATGTGGTATTAATAACCTGGATAAACATAATAGTTAGTGGACATATAATAATAATAATAATAATAATAATAATAATAATAATAATAATAATAATAATAATAATAATAATAATAATAATAATATTTTTTTTTACTAATTGAATATTTTTAGTGGCTATCCATAAATCAATCATCAAAAATGCTAATAATCGTTCACCAGATTCAATAAAGTTTGATAATAAAATATTTTTGAAGTAATATATATGTTAATATTTAATTAATTAAATTACAATTAAATTTTATATTTCTTCATTAAATGCACAACTGACTGCCTTAAATGATTGATATCATGCCTAATTAGGCCTTCCAAATAACCTGTAAATCATATTGGTGACATACTAAAATAATAATAATAATAATAATAATAATAATAATAATAATAATAATAATAATAATAATAATTATTATTATTATTATTATTATTATTATTATTATTATTATTATTATTATAATTTCGTGTGGCTATTTCTAGCCGGGTGCAGCCCTTGTAAGGCAGACCCTCCGATGAGGGTGGGCGGCATCTGCCATGTGTAGTTAACTGCGTGTTATTGTGGTGGAGGATAGTGTTATGTGTGGTGTGTGAGTTGCAGGGATGTTGGGGACAGCACAAACACCCAGCCCCCGGGCCATTGGAATTAACCAATGAAGGTTAAAATCCCCGACCCGGCCGGGAATCGAACCCGGGACCCTCCGAACCGAAGGCCAGTACGCTGACCATTCAGCCAACGAGTCGGACATAATAATAATAATAATAATAATAATAATAATAATAATAATAATAATAATAATAATAATAATAATAATAATAATAATATTCATTATCATAATAATGAAATGCAGGCACTCATGTCCACCATCATTTATTACCATTGTGTATGTGTAGTTATAACTCAGAACATTCATAACATATCACTTCACTGGTGATTACACTGATTTTTCTCTTATTTATATATTTAAAGGAATTTATTGTTTAATATAATAATATCCATGGTCTCTTTCAACTCAAAAGGAAAAAGAACTTGTACACTGTGCAAAGAAAAGATATCAATTGCCTTAGACGTGTTTTTCCAAAATATTATTATTATTATTAATAATAATAATACATATTTGGTCACCACAAAGTTACTGAATTTTCCAAGTATAATTCATGTTCCATAACACACTCTTTCTAAACACATAAATGTTAATTCAAATCATTCGTTCAGTAACCTGACAAATTCAAAGTTTGTTGTTGTTGCTTTAGAATCTAAAACATTCCTTTATTTCGTACGCGAGTCTTTACCCTATCTTATTCTACGTTACACGAAAGAGAAAATACTCTCCCACTTAAGAAAATATCTCCTAAAATATGGTACTATTTACAATAAACGAGAAAAAACAGCCAAAAGTACCAGCCTAACATGCTGATCAAAACAGCAAACAATCATTAATTATTTACAAAATGTACAGAAAAGATCGATATATATATCAACCATTTCTCCAAAAGAAAATTATTACTCAGGTTCACAAAATTCATATAAGGATTGGTTAATTTCAGTGTCCATATAGTATTAATTCACTGAAATTTTACCGTTAACCACGACCATGAAACAATTAATGTCGTGGCTTATTCAATATAGTATACGATGAGAGCATAAAATAGGGTTCATATCATTACTAAGGACCATAATACCAAATAAAAAGGAAATAATTAACTTTTTTGATAATAATAATAATAATAATAATAATAATAATAATAATAATAATAATAATAATAATAATATCCCGTAGTGTCACGCACAAAAATGTATTCCTGAAAATAAACAATATCTAGCACTCTTAATAAATTAATTGGGTGTTCGTCGTGCCAATACAAAATTACAGTGGCATTCTAACTATCCAATAAAATTCTACTTGTCATCAATTGATGTTGTGTCACAATTTACCCATAAAACATCACTTGGTCCTTTCAATCACGTAATATTTTGACTGGTTTATCATCATATATATTTCTCAATATTAAATTATCTCGGCTTCAAATACACCAGCATTCATTATATCTCAGCAGCAACACTGTTCCAGTCAACATGCTAATATACATAAATCTCTCACTTTTCCTCTGAGAATAACATTGCGTATCACTTTGTTCCGTTACATATGGACCTTACAAATTCACTGAGTGCTACCGTCACTCAACATCTCATTTATAACTCAACAATAACTAATTCTTACTAGAGACATACATTTTTATAGCAATTTTTACCACCCAATTATTTATTAAGATAACAAAAAAAGTAACGATCACCATCGCCTTTACTTAAATTATGACGATGAGTCACGCAGATTCAGATTATAGCATTTAATTGTATTCTTACCATCATCACTCGGTATACTAGTCTGCACACAAAATAATATTATTAATTCATCAATAATAATAATAATAATAATAATAATAATAATAATAATAATAATAATAATAATAATAATAATAATAATAAATTTTCCTACGCCGATCCTTCCAATATCTCAAAATAAACATGCTTTCGACATCACACTAAACTGAGGTTATACTTTAAATATTCGTGGTAATTATTACAAAGAACCTGAAGTAACGCCATAATTATAATAATAATAATAATAATAATAATAATAATAATAATAATAATAATAATAATAATAATAATAATATTTCCTAAGAACATGAATATGTATGCAATACCCTAAATAAGTTGACTATGTTCCCGTATCTACATTTACGACTCGCGTAACTTACATCTAAATGATATTAAAGGGATGTTTTAGATTCTACATAACCATATAAGAATGGTACTTACATTAGCAACCAATCTTCACCGCCCGAGGTAGCAGCCATGGTGATTTAGTAACCCATTTTACAAGAATTTTGTTTCTTCATTTTTCTTGAGGTGCACATATTCCTTAATTACTGCTTATAACCAACACATACTACACTTTCACACGATATTTTGACTATAACGCTGGTGTAAAAGACACTAACTGACAGAGCAAATGCAACACCAAGAAGGAGTGGTCAGAACTTTATGCCAATTGCAGGGTAGACTGACGTCACTGAGGTATGCTCATGATGTGAAATGCGCCGCTGTGCTGCGCACGTAGCGAACGATAAATGGGACACGGCGTTGGCGAATGGCCCACTTCGTACCGTGATTTCTCAGCCGACAGTCATTGTAGAACGTGTTGTCGTGTGCCACAGGACACATGTATAGCTAAGAATGCCAGGCCGCCGTCAACGGAGGCATTTCCAGCAGACAGACGACTTTACGAGGGGTATGGTGATCGGGCTGAGAAGGGCAGGATGGTCGCTTCGTCAAATCGCAGCCGATACCCATAGGGATGTGTCCACGGTGCAGCGCCTGTGGCGAAGATGGTTGGCGCAGGGACATGTGGCACGTGCGAGGGGTCCAGGCGCAGCCCGAGTGACGTCAGCACGCGAGGATCGGCGCATCCGCCGCCAAGCGGTGGCAGCCCCGCACGCCACGTCAACCGCCATTCTTCAGCATGTGCAAGACACCCTGGCTGTTCCAATATCGACCAGAACAATTTCCCGTCGATTGGTTGAAGGAGGCCTGCACTCCCGGTGTCCGCTCAGAAGACTACCATTGACTCCACAGCATAGACGTGCACGCCTGGCATGGTGCCGGGCTAGAGCGACTTGGATGAGGGAATGGCGGAACGTCGTGTTCTCCAATGAGTCACGCTTCTGTTCTGTCAGTGATAGTCACCGCAGACGAGTGTGCCGTCGGCGTGGAGAAAGGTCAAATCCGGCAGTAACTGTGGAGCGCCCTACCGCTAGACAACGCGGCATCATGGTTTGGGGCGCTATTGCGTATGATTCCACGTCACCTCTAGTGCGTATTCAAGGCACATTAAATGCCCACCGCTACGTGCAGCATGTGCTGCGGCCGGTGGCACTCCCGTACCTTCAGGGGCTGCCCAATGCTCTGTTTCAGCAGGATAATGCCCGCCCACACACTGCTCGCATCTCCCAACAGGCTCTGCGAGGTGTACAGATGCTTCCGTGGCCAGCGTACTCTCCAGATCTCTCACCAATCGAACACGTGTGGGATCTCATTGGACGCCGTTTGCAAACTCTGCCCCAGCCTCGTACGGACGACCAACTGTGGCAAATGGTTGACAGAGAATGGAGAACCATCCCTCAGGACACCATCCGCACTCTTATTGACTCTGTACCTCGACGTGTTTCTGCGTGCATCGCCGCTCGCGGTGGTCCTACATCCTACTGAGTCGATGCCGTGCGCATTGTGTAACCTGCATATCGGTTTGAAATAAACATCAATTATTCATCCGTGCCGTCTCTGTTCTTTCCCCAACTTTCATCCCTTTCGAACCACTCCTCCTTGGTGTTGCATTGTCACTGTCAGTCAGTGTACTTAAAATCACTTTCATAGTCACTTGGCACTTCTAATAGTTAACTTCACATAAATGTACAGACAAATATTCTTTGTTCACTGTGGGTATCCGAAAAGACAGAGCGATCACGACACGCGTGTTATCTGCAGGACCCCTCTGAAGCTGACTGACGCTCGAGATTGGGGCTGTTTGGTGGCAAAGTTACTTCTTCGGTGGAAGGATACAAGCTCTTGAACACACAAAAATCTCCGTTCGAAGGCGTTGAAGAGCGCCTCCCTAATAAAATGCTTAAGAGATGAAATGCATTACACACAAAATTCCAAAAATACATGTCAATATACTGATGCAGCGTGATCACAAAATTGTTCGTAACTTTTTATGTAATACCGGTAGCGTTAGTTGGACTGTTTCTCCTTACACCTGACTAACAAACTCCATGATGGTGGGGACTTCATATTCGTGTTGCTACCCAAAAGTTCAGTGCACAATTATGTTTACTCATTACCAATAAGCTATTGACTTGGTCCTAAAATTCTTTAGTAAATACTAATATCTTGCTGTCACGAAATCCATATTAATTGTTAGCCTAGATTGCAGACGAGTTAAATACATTTTGTCCCGCTACTTTTGAAAATATTTGAATACTGCAATCTGATTGGATCGCACATATACGCTATTCATTTTTATGGACGAGTCTATTCGAAACCAAGGGGATTTTGGTAGTAACATTCGATATTTTCTCTCTCATTCATCCTAGTGGAATTTTTCACTGTTACTGCGCAGTTCCAATGCTGATGCAACATACCCGGTATGGCTTGTTTAAGTTACAGAGAAAGCGATTTATTCCAGAAAAGAAAGGAAACATAGACTTCAACTGATGCTTTGTTCATAGGCACTGGTCTCTTGAATATCCCAATATTATAATTATTATAGCATATCTGAATACTTTTATTCCATATTAAATATAATTAATTACATTCACCAATCAGGCCCATATGATGGGTGCAGTACGAGGGCTGGAACGGGGTCCACTCAGCTTCGGGAAGTCAACTGAGTAGAAGTGGGTTCGATTCCCACCTCGCCCATTCTGGAAGTGGTTTTCCGTGGTTTCCCAGTTCTCCTCCAGGCCACCCATTCAGTCATTCATTCATCTAGTCCAACACAAACAATCCATGGCGCAACAGCCCCGAAGGGACATGGCCTGCAGATTATGAGGTGTTGTGTGGTCAGCACGACGAATCCTCTCGGCCTTATTGTTGGCTTACTAGAGTGGGGTCACCATCTCACCGTCAGATAGCTCCTCAATTGTAATCACGTAGGCTGAGTGGACCTCGGACCAGCCCTCAGATCCAGGTAAAAATCCGTGACCTGGTCGGGAAACGATCCTGAGGCCTCCGGGTAAGAGGCAGACACGCTACCCCTACAACGCAAGGCCAGCAAAAGTATAAAATGCCACTATAAAACACATATAAAAACACGCACAGGCACATCTGTATAATTATAATGATTTATGATTCCAAGTTCTGAATTTTCATAGTTAAAAGGTGGTAACCCTGACTGTGAGGCTCAATACTGAAAAGTCATTCTGGCCTCTGCCACTGGGCTTAATACATCATTCAACTTCAAGTAGCAATCTGGCAGCTCATCGTATACCCTGCGGCGAGATGCGTAGTTAACTCTGAGTCTTAACCTTGAATTTGTTCCGCCGGAGTCTCTCGTGAAGACAGAACCCAGAATAAGGCCTGTTAATCCTGTACCGTCAAGATTTATGACTTTTTGTATGAGATACAGTTCATAAATGGATAAAGCCTTACTTGGAATGCGACAATATAGCCTCACACTCGCGGAATTTAAGAAAGAAAAACAATTCAGCTAGGCAAAGAATCTTCAGCAGGGGACGGAAGTAATTCTTCTTCTTTAATTCTTCTTCCTTATCTGCATACCCTTCACGGTCGGTTTTTCCCTGGGACTCAGCAAGTACCTCCTCAAGGGCAGTGTCCTGGAGGTTCAAACTCTGGGTCGGGGGATGGAACTGGGTAGAATGATCAGTACCTCGCCCAGGCGGCCTCACCTGCTATGCTGAACAGGGGCTTTGGTGGGGGATGGGAAGATTGGAAGGGATAGACAAGGAACCCAGTCCCAGCCCTCGTACCACTTTTTAAATTTCGTGGCAGAGCCGGGAATCGAACCCGGCCCTCTGGTGGTGGCAGCTAATCACACTAACCACTACACCACAGAGGCGGAAAAAATGTCTCCTCTATTTCTGATTTATGCCAAACTGGGTGGTTTGTTGTAATTAGCTGTAGGCCTAACCCACTAATTTTCAACGTCCGTTTGGTTTTGCATGCCCTGTCTTAGAATATAACCTGTGAGAATTTTGGGACTACAGCACTGTCGATCTTATTCCCAAAGTAAAGTAGCCATAGTTTGGGAAACGCTTTGACAACAAATAAAAATTCGAACGAGCACAGCGACGTGAGGTAGTGCTTATTGGCGAATCTCATGCAACGGATGTCCGACTCGTTGGCTGAATGTTCAGCGTACTGGCCTTCGGCTCAGAGGGTCCCGGGTTCGATTCCCGGCTGGATCGGTGATTTTAACCTTCATTGGTTAATTCCAATGGCCCGGGGGCTGGGTGTTTGTGCTGTCCCCAACATCCCTGCAACTAACACACCACACATAACACTATCCTTCACCACTGCCTTCACACGGCAGATGCCGCCTACCCTCATCGGAGCGTCTGCCTTACAAGGGCTGTACTCGGCTAGAAATAGCCACACGATATTACATTACGCAGCGGATGGTATTTTCCGTATTAAACATCAATGTTAACGAACCACAGACGATCTGGGAGACTACTTTGAAGCTTCTAAGATACGTAAAAATGATTGTACAGGTTGCATGAGAATACAACAAATTAAACAGTGATTTCAAAATGCCATGTTTGTCCTTTTACCCTACCAGAGAGGCCTGCATCCCTACCTCATTTGCTGTCACCTCTAAAACGTCCTTGTGTTACACTTTCAAATGTATTTAGCACATATCCTGTGCAGTGCTTTTGGAAGCCGCCCCACCGCCTTTTCAAAAACACTTACCGTAATTTCACTCTGTAACTGAATAGGCGTCCGCCTCTGTGGTGTAGTGGTTAGTGTGATTAGCTGCCACCCCCGGAGGCCCGGCTCTGCAACGAAGTTTGAAAAGTGGTACGAGGGCTGGAACGGGGTCCACTCAGCCTCGGGAGGTCAACTGAGTAGAGGTGGGTTCGATTCCCACCTCAGCCATCCTGGAAGTGGTTTTCCGTGGTTTCCCAGTTCTCCTCCAAGCAAATGCCGGGATGGTACCTAACTTAAGGCCACGGCCGCTTCCTTCCCTCTTCCTTGCCTGTCCCATCCATCCCTCCCTCCACAAGCCCCCTGTTTAGCATAGCAGGTGAGGCCACCTGGGCGAGGTACTGGTCATTCTCTCCAGTTGTATCCCCCGACCCAGAGTCTGAAGCTCCAGGACACTGCCCTTTAGGTGGTAGAGGTGGGATCCCTCGCTGAGTCCGAGGGAAAAGCCAACCCTGGAGGGAAAACTGATTAAGAAAGAAAGAAAGAACTGAATAGGCCTTAGAAAATGAAATGGCGTATGGCTTTTAGTGCCGGGATGTGTCCGAGGACTTCGGCTCGCCAGGTGCAGGTCTTTTTATTTGACGCCTGTAGGCGAACTGCGCGTCATGATGAGGATGAAATGATGAAGACGACCCATACACTCAGCCCACGTGCCCGCGAAATTAACCAATTATGGTTAAAATTCCCGATCCTACCGGGAATCGAACCCGGCACTCCTGTGACCAAAGGCCAACATGCTAATCATTTAGCCATGGAGGCGGACATAGGCTCTATAGAAAGAGAGGGGCAAATGTAGTGAAGTCGAACTTATCGTGGTCCGCTGTTCGGTTTTTCCCTCGGACTCAGCGAGGGATCCCACCTCTACCGCCTCAAGGGCAGTGTTCTGGAGCTTCAGACTTTAGGTCGGGAGATACAACTGGAGAGAATGACCAGTACCTCGCCCAGGTGGCCTCACCTGCTATGCTAAACAGGGGGCTTGTGGAGGGATGGATGGGACAGGCAAGGAAGAGGGAAGAAAGCGGCCGTGGCCTTAAGTTAGGTACCATCCCGGCATTTGCCTGGAGGAGAAGTGGGAAACCACGGAAAACCACTTCCAGGATGGCTGAGATGGGAATCGAACCCACCTCTACTCAGTTGACCTTCCGAGACTGAGTGGACCACGTTCCAGCCCTCGTACCACTTTTCAAATTTCGTGGCAGAGCCTGGAATCGAACCCGGACATCCGGGGGCGGCAGCTAATCACGCTAACCACTACACCACAGAGGCGGACTATGGTTTACTTACCACTACAAATCATGTAAATAAAAGTCCATTGTACGTTCAAGGAGTATGAATACATAGAGAACAGTATTACATGGGAATATTCACCCTGTAAGGAATTTACATACTGTACATAGTTTTATTTCAGAAAAAATGATACCAAAAGAGATATTCTGTACCGTTATGCAAAGCAAAAGCAAAGTCATCTCCGTACAGGCCATGAAGGCCCCTGGAGGGGTGGGAGATAAAAGCTTCCACTATCCGTAACCTCGGCACTTGGTGGGGTAGAGTGGTTAGCTCTACGCCCGGCCACCTTTGCCTCCAGGAATTAACCTGGTACTCATTTTTGGTGTAGGCTGAGTGAACCTCGGGGCCATGTGCACCTCCAGAAGTGGACATCTCATTTCTTAAATTTTACGACTTCCTGACGGGGATTCGAACCACGTCCTTCCGGGCGAACCGAGCACGCCTTTACCGCCTCGGCCAGGCAGCCCCTTGTGCCGTTATGATAGCTATAAAATGCACTGTGTACTTTGTATGAATCGAATATCCCAGAGTACAGCGTTATAAACTTGGTGTTTCGACAAATTCCTGCAAGGCTCGTTTCTTCAGGATTACTGCATTTGGGGGAAGAGTCTTGGAGATTGTCATAGGGATAGTGAATAACAATTAGAGGAGAATGTCCAAATATGGGCTATTGTCGATATTTTGGCTGCACGATGCTGTAGCCTGGTAGGGGGTGTTGTAGCTTATGAGGCTCAAGGTCACAAGGCAGGAATGTAAGTGATGCCAGTCTGGCAGAGTAAGTGATTCGTACATCTCGGTGGTGTGATTATTTCTTAAGAGGAAGTACAACTAGGCAACCATCCTCTGTATAACACTAATCGGAGGGGAAAATGGAAGGGATCCGACACTTCGAAAAATGAAGATATCGGTCAAAGGAAGACATGGGCCACGAAGGGCGTGAAAATGAAAGACTCCCTAGCCCTCGCAAACCTAATAGCTTCGGGGTCGAAAAAGAACAAGAGAGCCTGGCACAAGTAAGTGGAAGCAATGCCAGGACTCAGCTTAGGGCCCCGTGGTCGCCAACCCACGCTCCAAAGTTCAGAGCCCCCGAGGCCCCTTTTAGTCGTCTCTTACGACAGACAGGGGATACCGAGGGTGTTATTCTACCGCCCCCACCCACAGGGCGATCGTACATCTCGTGTTACAGAGCATAGAGTCGCCCCAGGCGCTGGTAAAAAGTTTGCTTGTCATTCATTGTAATAAGAGATTGTGAGGTATGTTACACGTACTCTTAAATATCAGAGCTTTTATTTGGGGAAATACATAAGTTTACTTTTAATCACTGTAGTCCACCACAATTGTTCAAATATTATTGACGTCATGATCTAAATTTGGGCTACCGTGCACGGTCCGAATATTGACCAGTGAGGAAAGTGGTTTAAGGAGGGTCAAGGGATGTTGTAGTGAGTCCTTTTGACATTGCACTTCTTACATTATCGAAGAAAAATAGTAACCGAGGACCTAAAGCGGCTGGTTCTTCCCTAATATCTGGGACTCCTTACACAAGTCTCGACTGCCCGAGTCATTATTGAGAAGCTGACAGCCAAACAAGAGAAGCAGGACGCTAGATTTTCATCTAGGAACAGGCGGTGAAGGAAGAAGATTGAGGGTCAAAAAAAAAGACAATAACAAGGAGGAAGGCAGGGAAAAGGTGAAGATACACTAGTGTCCAAAAGTTAAGCATAATCACTAAACGAGGCCATGCCGCCTGATAGGAATGTCAGACGGATTGCTGAACAAACGGAAGCTGAATCACACACCATATCTCACACAACTTGTCCAAAAAAGCAGTGTCAGAAAGGTTCTGATAGATAAGGTACACCTTTGACAAAACTAAGAAAACTCGGCAATGTTTCCCACAACGAAATATGCTGTTAATAGGGTGTATGGTTACCCCTAACAACCACACATGCTTCTCAGCGACGTGGCATGCCCTCAATCAGATGGTCCAAGAGTTCTTGTGGCAGTCGATCCCATTCCTCCTAAAGGGCAATGCGAAGATCTTGGTCATTGGTGGAGGCCGACGGGATGCAATTCACCTCCTCAGTGCATCCCAGGCATGTTCTATAGGATTCAGATCCACAGACCTCGCTGGTCAGTCCATGCGATGAAAGTCTTCCCCAGCCAGAAATGCATCCACCAGAGCAGCGTAGTGCGGTCGGGCATTATCGTCCATTAAGAGGAAGTCTGGACCAACCGCACCTCTGAAGAGTCGAACATGTGGTCTCAGTACATAATTAGTGTATCTCCGAGCGTTAACAGTGTTCCTCGGTCCACCCATGAAGATGTCCAGATCCGTACGGCCATTTAGCATGATGCCGCTCCACATCATGATGCCACCACCACCATACTGTCCCGTTCCACGATGTTCCTGTGGTTGTATTGGCTACCCGTTTCTCTCCAGGTTAATGTGCGACGGGAATCGTTCTGCAAACTGAAGCGGGATTAATCTGTGAAGAGCACATGCCTCCATTCATTCATGGTCCAGTTTCGATGTTGACGGCTCCAGAGTAAATGGGCCTGTATCTGTGCTGGAGTGAGCGGGATGCACACCGCTGGACGTCGGGCAAACAGCCCTGCTGTTCTGAGCCTCCGGCACACAGTTTGCCGGGAAATGGCAACCCCTGAGACGGCTGCAAGCTCCGCCGACAATTGTCTTGCAGGAGCATTCCGATTGCGTCGGGCGGTTGGCCAGATATCGGTCCTGCTGTGGGGTGGTTACCCTTGGTCGACTTGGTACTGGGCTATGACTAACATCTCCTGTGTCTCGAAATCGTCTCCAAAGCCTGTAAATGACACTTTGTGGCACAATCAAGGATACGGCGACTTCGGTCTGTGTCTGGTCTGCCTCCAGGCGGCCGAGTATTTTACCCTGCAAAACGGGGTCCAAATGGCGTCGTTCTGCCATTATGTTGTCACGTTCACCACGAAGCTACACTCCGCACACTATAACAGGGCAAACACGACTAAGGGAATTAGGAGGTTCAGGCACTGGCTGTGTTTACCTTGCGGTTACGCCGCTAGCCAAAGGAGGCAGCACTCCTTTCCTATACAGAGCGAACACGTAAGGTTGGTAGGTGCATATGTCGTGCGATTTGCGATCTATTTCGTGTTTCCCTGCTTACTCGTAACGTATGTTTAAGTTTTGGACACTAGTGTATGTACTCCTGTTGTTATGTGACTCCCTCTCAGACTGATTCTGACGGTCGGTTCCGTCAGCTTCCGCTTCGAACACTAGCACTGTACCGAGTCCGGTGTGTCATCTGGCGACAATGAACGTACCACTTCGACTTCTTCTTTCTTCTTCTGTTCGATTTTGGCCACTATGGACCACAGAGTAACAGGAACGGTATCCTGCATCATCATTTCGCTCCCCTGGCTTTGATCTTCTGCCAATATAGCTTCATTCGTTGGCTTATCTGCTTCCTTCCTATTTCTGAAAACAAAACCCACTTTTGAACATTTATTTTCTCCTTCTTCTCGGAAGCCCCTGAAGTCTGAAGCTAATTGTCGAAAGTGGTTCCTGTTTTGGATGTCTTCATGACTAATCCCCATTCTCTCCATAAACCACATGGGAACAATTTTGTCCCCTTCGAAATATGTAGCGAGTTTTTGAGTCAGCCTTTCATGATTCGTACGTAGGAAAGTCCATAAAATTGTATTCGTCTCTTCTTGATCGACACTGTAATTCCCTCAGTATCTTTGTATAACTCTTTAATAGGTCTTAATATTCGTTGTCCACCAACATATATAGATCCCAAAATCTTCCTTAGGATCTTTCTTTCTTTCTTTCTTCTCCAGTTGCTCCAGCAATCCTCTGCATGTTAAATCCAAGGTCTCTGCAGCGTATAGTCCTTCTGGCTTGAACACGGTGTTATAGTGCCTTAGTTTTTTTTTTTTTTTCCTCAGACTTAATGATTTCTTGTTGTACACATCTTACGTCAACTGGTACGCTAATTCCATCTTTCTGATCCATCTCTTTTTTGCCTCCTGTTCTAAGCCATTAGACTGGATCATCTCATCAAGATATTTGAAGCTCTTGACTTTTTCTACCTGTTGTGTTCGTGATTTTTGAAGCTAATTTGATGTTTATCATAGGGTTTGTTTTTTCAAAAGAGATCTGCAAGCCCGTCTTCATAGCAGTTTCACAAAGAATACTGATTCTTCTACTTGCTGATTCGACACTATTCGCAAAGATAGCCAGATCATCTGCAAAGGCAAGGCAATTGAAGTTCACCCCTTATTCCGTGCCCCAACCCTGAATTATTCTTCCTCTCCCTCTAAGGCTCTTAGTTGTCCTTCCCATTCTCTAATGACCTGTTCCAACACACAGTTGAAGAGCATTGGTGATAACCCACCCCCTTGTCTAACTCATGTCTTAATTTGGAACCAATCTGAAGTTTCTCCTCTGAATTTCACCTTCGACACCGTGTTGCTGATAGTTTGTCTAATCAGGTTCCGTGATTTGCCGTCCACACCAAATTCTTCCAAGATCCTCACTAAGGTTCCCCTGTCAACAGAATAATAGGCCTTCTTAAAATCTACAAATACTACTACATAATCCTTGTTCTGGATCATTTACTTCCACTTCAATTATAACGTCTAAATTCAAACCTCATTCCTTGAGAAATCTTTCTAGTGAACAGTCGAGATTTTGTTCTGATGACGCAGAGCAAAGTTCTCTGCGAAACGTGAAGAATTTCGCCTTATTTTCTTGACACGGTATAAGCCCAAAAGCCTATATCATGTCTATTAGTTTGAGTAGTGTTTTTAATAGTAGTAAAGGTCACAATATTAAGATAAAATTGGAATTCAAGAGGAAAAATTGGGGCAAATATTCGTTTATAGGAAAAGGAAGTTAGGGATTGGAATCATTTACCAAGGGAGATGTTCGATGAATTTCCAAATTTTTTGCTATTATTTAAGAAAAGACTAGGTAAACAACAGATAGGGAATCTGACACCTGGGCGACTGTCTGATTGTGAAAATCAAATAATCATAAATATTGAGGGTGGATGGGTCCAATTTTGATTCCTGCAGACGATCCCGTACCGTATTAGTTACCCCTCTGAAAACTTTGTTGAACCTCTGTGTATACTAACTTACATTCTCCCACCAAGTGGAAAGATACTGCAATAAATATAGATAGCAAATAGCAATGAAGACGTAACACGACGATGGCGTCTTAAGGGCTGACAGTATGTCTTGATTACGATAAGAGAGAAGCCCCGCGGTAAACAAATCACGAGCAGTTGTACCTTACCGGGCTCAACATGTGGAGAAGTGGAGTTGACGACACGGAAGCAAAGTCACCTGTAACCGAACGAAGAGACGTGAGTATTGGTAGTGATATTTCTATGAATAAAAATGTCCCCTATCGAAGCAGGCCATAGCCTTCTAATTTGTGTTCTAATGCCACGTCGAAACACAATTGGAGTCATTTTCTTTTCCGTTTTTAGGGATCTTAGGAAATAGCGATTAAAAACAAACAGATACCATCATGAAATTAGTGCAGTTCGCTTAAATTTTTTTAAACAGGTGTTTAATAAATGTGAAGGAATACTAGCGTTTTGTCGATGTAACGTTTGACATAAATATCTCTAATGACATTTTTAAAAGTTTCCAATGTCATTGAAATCATTTAAGAAAAGGCTACGAAAACAACAGATAGGGTATCTGCCACCTGGGCGACTGCCCTAAATGCAGTATAAATTGATCAGTATTACTGATTTCTTGGGTAACTTCTACAACGTGTACACCCGTGTTCATTCAAATACTTAGGCTTCCATATCTGACTACACTCATATATGAATTATCAGTATCATAAAAAAAATCACAGTTCTAGCCTTTCAGGCAAGCAACTCAATGTTCAAAACATTCTAAGGATATGAGCTACGAATTTTTGGTGAATAAAATATAATAAAATATAAAATAAAATATAAAAATTACAATCCTTTTCTTAATAATCGTTATCCGGTCGATTAGATTAGCAGTCTGCCTTTTTCTACCCCTACGAGCGCTCATGTGACAATTTTCAAAAAAAATTGAAAACTCCTGAGGTTATGAAATCAAGCAATACATCACAGAAAGAATTATGTAAATAAGTTAATTTGGCTAGGACATTAAAATCACAACTTGAATTTGATCACCCCACAGTCGTATTGAATGCCGAATGCACTGAAGTATCCATGGAATATTGCGTATGCATGTTTCAGTGCTAACGGAGGGCATTTTGAAAATTTCATGGTTATACATTCTGTTCCTGGGTGTTTCCCGTGATAAACAGTACTGTATCACCACCATCATTATCATCAAATCATATTCTAAAGGCTAAGCCTTGTCATCGCAGCCATAGATGTCTATCTTGAGCCAGTCTTATCAACTCACTGTAGGTCTTGCAGTTCATCGTCAGCAGCAGGTTCTTGAAAGAAGACGTTCTGGGTCGTCCTCTAGTATCAATCAATACTGATGTGCATTTAGGGCAGTCGCCCAGGTGGCAGACTCCCTATATGTTGTTTCCCTAGCCTTTTCTTAACTGATTTCAAAGAAATTGAACATCTCCCTTGGTAAATTATTCCAATCCCTAACTCCCCTTCCTATAAACGAATATTTGCCCCAATTTGTCCTCTTGAATTCTAACTTTATCTTCGTATGTGATCTTTCCTACTTTTAAAACCGAGCTCGATAGCTGCAGTCGCTTAAGTGCGGCCCGTATCCAGTATTCGGGAGATAGTGGGTTCGAACCCGACTGTCGGCAGCGCTGAAGGTGGTCTCTATTCATCTGAGCGACCCCGAAAACTATGGATTCTAATTTAATGTTGGTAGTTTTCTGTTACTTTCATACTTCACCCACTTTCAACCCCCCCCCCCGCCCAGAGGGGTGAACACACGTACATCGATAATCTCGGCCATTTTGGATTTTATCACCCCTTCTCACCCCCGTGCCGATGGGGATGAACTTGGACTTACACGACATGTGGAGTATCACTGTTCATCTCAGCGACCCCGAAACCTATGGAGTCGACATTATTTTCCATTATTTTCATATGCCACCCACTCCCTACCTCCACCCGTAGGAGTGTCTTAAACCAACAGTGCTTTCCTCCAGACAGTCATATGTGTACCAGAATCTCCCATTGGCCTTGCCTACATTTTCGCACGTGCCTACTTCGAACCGCAGACCTTTATTCTACTGTAGAATCCTTGAGCGGACGTTGCCATGGTTACTAGTGATGGGACATTCGATTCATTTTACTGAATCGATTCATTTGATTCCGTTCACGTTACTGAATCGATACAGTGATCCGATTCACGGCTCATTGGTCACCGCTCCTACTGCATCAGTGTAGTATGTGCTGGTAAGACAGCAGCAACAGCATTCAGTGCTCGCAGCTGCCATCTGGTCTTCATACTATGAACTCCTTTCTTAGAAAAAATGCTAGTTACTCTAATACATCGAAGGTTTCCGGCAACGCAGGGTGGGAAAGGTTAGGATTATGAAGGTAGCAGCCATGGCCTGAATTAAGGTACAGAGCCAGCATTTCCTGGTGTGAAAATGGGGAAACTACGGAAAAAACATCTTAACGGCTGCCGACGGTGGGATTCGAACCCACCACCCCCCGAATGCAAACGCATAGCCACGCGATATTAACCGCACGACAACTCGCTCAGTCTTTTTTAAAAAGTATTTTTCTATCAGCTGAGGATTTTTTTAAATCGTCATATTTTGTATAGGCTACTCGAGATGTACAGTAGCCCGCTGGTTTTCTGATTCAACATACTGTTATTGCGTCTGTCCACATATGATTGAAGTCTTGTGCAACGATGTGACATATGAACTGAGAAAATACTGAGCCGTTCTTCCCAATATAAAACAGGTACTTTTGAGTGGTCATGAGCATGACTCATAGTCATAGGGCAGGCTAGAGTCGAGTTTAATTGTCAAAAGTCAATTAAGTTATAATACTAAGATTCATTAAACTAATAAATAGTATAACCTAATAGCCTACCTACTTACTAGCTACTTCAGAATTATGTTATGACTACCTTTTTAACACTGCAAATAAATCCATCTATTATTTAAACCTCCCTGTAAGAAGAGGACAGTGAATGCAAATGGGTATTATTTTCAAATGAGCTGAGCTCGAGAGTCCATTATAGCATACGATTCTTTCAGTCTAGCATGTCTCACTGTATGTCTCGCTGCAGCGGAAGCTCGGCTCTCCGCGTGTCCAGTGAGCCGAAGGAGCCGTGTGTATCTTGTGTCTCACTGAGCCGGCTCGTTCACGATTCTTTCGATGTGCCATGATACACTGTCTCGCTGCAGCGGAAGCTCGGCTCCCCGTCAACATCCAGTGAGTGCGCCACTCAGCACTGTCCACTGGGAGTAAGCTGAATCGTGAACCGTGAGCTCGCCTTTCCTGTGAATCGATTCACTCGGACACTTGAATGAATCGATACACTGCTTCGAATCATGCATTCAGTAGCCAACACTAATGGTTACAGCTGGTGATTTCTTCACCCGACTCGTAGAGCGCGGAATGTGATGCCAATATCTCCATAACGGTTGGTTTTAGACCCTTAAAAATGGTTTTCGGGGCCCTGCCGAGTTATAATCTTCGCGTCGGGAGGCTTAAAATGATTTTTGTCTCGTCCTTGTACGACAAATTCGGTATTTCACCTATTTCAGCCTATGCTAATGTGTCAAAGGTTCTAAATCTAGGAAATGAAGAGGATTTTTGTAAGGAACAGACAGACAGACATTCTGCTTTATACCGTATATATAGACAACTAGCTATAGCACCCTCATTAACGGGACAATCACAGAGCATGTGCAGTTATCTAACTCTCCAGCTACTTTCCGCCAATATTCAGGCAGGCTGCTTTACTCGGGACGCACCAGTAATCCCAACTAGTGGAGGTGAGTGGCAGCAGAAGAGAATAATCGCATCACAACAATGGTCAATGTAATGTTATTGTTGATCAGTTTTATGAACAAATCGCATCACAACAATGGTCAATGTAATGTTATTGTTGATCAGTTTTATGAACTTTCGGTATGGTGTGCCTTTCATGGCTCCCTCTTGTGTTATTCTTTTTTTTTTCCTATTTGCTTTACGTCCCACCGACACAGATAGGTTTTATGGCGACGATGGGATAGGAAAGGCCAAGGAAGTGGAAGGAAGCGGCCGTGGCCTTAATTAAGGTACAGCCCCGGCATTTGCCTGGTGTGAAAATGGGAAACAACAGAAAACCATCTTCAGGGCTGCCGACAGTGGGATTCGAACCCACTATCTCCCGGATGCAAGCTCACAGCCGCGCGCCCCTAACCACACGGCCAACTCGCCCGGTCGTTTAAGAAAAAGGGAGGTAAACAAATGATAGGGAATCTGCCACTTGGCCGACAGTCCTAAATGCAGATCACTGATGAATGATTGATATAGCCAAGTGCGAATACATTTTATTCAAATCAGTTCCTCGCCCTGCAGTGCGGCGCCACGTTACTCGTCTTGTGTTGCCACTGGCGATAAGTTGGCGACCTTCGTTTCTTTATCTTTGTTTGTCCACCGCGTTGCAGTCGCTGGAATTGGTACTGTAAGTCCTCCCTCAATACATGACCTTTAACATCTCATTCGGTTTCTCCTTGAGTTTCTCTGTAATTTGGGCGACTTTAAAGGAAATTCTTAGGTATTCATTCCAGATCTTGTCGCGTCCAATGACACGTTCAGCCCGAATAAGCATTTTTATTTAATTTCCGCGCAGTCCTTGGCAAAGAAGATAGAATAGAAGTCCTTGGTCATGGACTCTTTTGGGTGGTCCAGGGTTCTGCTCCTTATATTCCAATAATAACAACAACAACAACAACAACAACAACAACAACAACAACAACAATAATAATAATAATAATAATAATAATAATAATAATAATAATAATAATAATAATAATAGTCTGCCCCTGTGGTGGTGTAGTGGTTAGTGTGATTGGCTGCCACCCCCGGAGGCCCGGGTTCGATTCCCGACTCTGCCACGAAATTGTGAAAAGTGGTACGAGGGTTGGAACGGGGTCCACTCACCCTCGGCAGGTCAACTGAGTAGACGTGGGTTCAATTCCCATCTCAGCCATCTTCGAAGTGGTTTCCCGTGCTTTTCCAATTCTTCCCCAGGCAAATGCCGGGATGGTACCTAACTTAAAACCACGGCCGCTTCCTTCCCACTTCCTTGTCTATCCCTTCCAATCTCCCCATCACCCCCCACCACAAGGCCCCTGTTCAGCATAGCAGGTGAGGCCGCCTGGGCAGGTACTGGTTCTCCTCCCCAGTTTTACCGCAGATCCAAAGTCTCACGCTCCAGGACACTGCCCTTGAGGCGGTAGGGGTGGGATCCCTCGCTGAGTCCAAGGGAAAAACCAACCCTGGAGGGTAAACAGATTAAGAAAGAAAGTAATAATATAATAATAATAATAATAACCATTTGCTTTACGTCGCACTGACACAGATAGGTCTGATGGTGACGATGGGATACGAAAAGACTAGGAGTGGGAAGGCAGCGACCTTGGCCTTAATTAAGGTACAGTCGCAGCATCTGCCCCTTGTGAAAATGCGAAACCACGGAAAACCAGCTTCAGAGCTGCCGACAGTGGAGTTCGGACCCACTATCTTCCGATTGTAAAAAAAGGTCATTTCCTCTTTAAATAAATGCCCCCCTTGGCTAAATGGTTAGCGTGCTGGCCTTTAGTCACAGGGGTTCCGGGTTCGATTCCCGGCAGGGTCAGAAATTGTAACCATCATTGCTTAATTTCTCAGGAACGGGGGCTGAGTATAGGTGTAGTCTTCATCATCATTTCATCCTCATCACGATGCGCAGGTCGCCTAAGGGAATCAAGTCAAGAGACCTGCATCTGGCGTGCCGAACTTGTCCTCGGACACTCCTGGCACTAAAAGCCATATGCTATTTCAAGAAAAAAAAAAAAAAAAAAAAAAAGCAAAGTCATTTCCGTACAGGCCATGAAGGGCTTGGAGGGGTGGAAGGCTTCCACTATCCGTAACCTTGGCACTTGATGGGGTAGAGTTGTTAGCTCTACGCCCGGCCGCCTTTGCCCCCAGGAATTAACCTGGTACTCATTTTTGGCGTAGGCTGAGTGAACCTCAGGGCCATATGCACCTCCGAACGTGGAAATCTCGTTTCTTAAATTATACGATTACATGACGGGGATTCGAACCGGGCGAATCGAGCACGCCTTTACCGCCTCGGTCAGGCAACCCCATTTCGATAAATGGTAATAATACTAGACTCAGCTAGGACCCCCAAGATCTCCATTCTGTGTTGACAAGTTGAGAACCATTTGGGGACAAAGTTAGACTAGGAATATAATACACACAATTTTACAAAATATAAAGAAAATGTGATTGGAATCGTGGAGGAAGGAAGTTCAGTAACAGGAAGCCAGAGTCCCCGTTCTTAAAGACGAATATTAATAATATAAATAGACATTTTTGAGGAGAAAAGAGATTTATCATTAAAAACACATTTAAATGTGGAAAGCTTTACGGATATTCCTCTGGCTACCAATTAGAAATTCTAAGACAGTGATATTATGTTACAGCTAGCAAGTGGCTCTGCGGTTTGGATCTCGTAGCTGTCAGGAGATAGTGGGTTCGAACCGCACTGTCGATAACCCTAAATATGGGTTTCCCATTTTCATACCAGGCAAATGCTGGGGGCTGTACCTTAATTAAGGCCACGGTCACTTCCTTCTCACTCCTAGTCCTTTCACATCCCATCGTCGCCATAAGATCTATCTGTGGCGGTGCGACGTGAAGCCAATAATGGTTGTGTAAGGTTACAGATCTCTTCATCAGTGGCGTATGCTGAGGGCTACCGGGGCTATCAGTGAAGCCCAAACTTCAATTGATAATGATGGAAGTCTAAAACACATTATAATGTATGCATCTGACACATTCTTCCATTTACAAAACTTCAAAGCAGTGAGAAACAACGTCGCACGTATTTCTGAGAGCAAGGCATCGGAGACTAACATTGCAGCCTAGACTCTCGTCCCTCTCCCCTCGACTCGCCCCGCGCGGCTTGCTGCTGTATATCGGATAGAAGCGGGGACCGGGAGAATAGCTGTGCTAGGCTTCGCTCCGTCAGATCGCCACTGCTATCAACCATGCGTTACTCATCGTATATACTTCCTCACCTTATACTCATAGATAACAGAGTGCTGGTATTTCACTCCCGTTTACTTCTACATCCTTGTAGGAAGACACTGCAGGGCTGCTACTATTGGAGTAATATGTTTTTTATAGGTAGATCTGCTAAAATGAAATGCGATCTTTCAGGTTTAGTGTTCTCTTTTGTTGGTTGGAATCGAACCCGTGATCATGGGTCGAACACAAGCACTGATCTCCCGAGGAAGCTAATTAAACAGTGAACGATGGGTACGACCGCTCTAAAATTCAACATTTTGATTTAATAATAATATTAATAATAATAATATTGATGCACTGCATCTGTAGGCTATAGGCTTGGTGGTGTCCTAATGAGGATAAAATGAATGGTGAAGACGTCATAAATACCCAATACCCAAGCTAGGAAAATTAACAGTATGAGGGGTTGATTCTGAAAATTGAACCGGGGCCATCGGACCAAAGGCAAGCATTCTGTCCATTTAGTCACAAAGCGGGACTTTAATTTGCTAAACCTTAGGCTACCATCTCCACTGATCAGGGATTGAGCATTGGCAGTAGCAGAGGCCAGGGCAGTAGCTTGTGAAGCAGCCTTGACAACATAGCAAGCTTCTCCGTTCGCTATTGGCTGCAGCTCAAAACGCTGAAGGCTTGACGTTCACTAAACCAACCGTCGAAAAGGGATAACCTAAGTCTAGTGGTAGCCCACGTCTTGATCCCAGCATACGGCACTGCTCTGCATATGGTTATGAGAGTATTTAGAGGTTGTATTAATTGTATTAAGGATATGAAGGAATGGCATACAAGTCAGTGGTAAAGCCATAGTGGCTCCATTGCAAGAGATCCTCACGAGGATTACTTTATTGGAAGCCCAAAGGAAAGCAGCACGATTCATTTTGAGTGTTTTCCGACAAACTTTGGGCTGGGAAGACTTGTAGTAAGGAGACGAGCTTCTCGACTAAGCAGTATGTTACGAACTGTCAACAGAGAGATGGCGTGGAATTACATTGGCAGACGAATAAGATTGAGCGGAGTTTTTAAAATGAAGAAAACTCATAATACAAAGATAATGTTAGATTTTAAGAGAACAAATTGGGATAAATATTTATGTTAAAGGAGTCTAAAGATTGAAATAATTTACAAAGGGAAATGTTCCCTAAATTTCCATTTGAAATCATTTAAGAAAAGACTGGGTTAACAATTGATAAGGAACATGCCACCTGGGCGACATCCCTAAATGCACATCGGTGCTAAATAAAAGAAAATCCATTGGGCGGTGAAAACATACGAATGAGAATATAACATTATGACATTGCAACTGAAAGAAACTGGGCATGAGTTTGAATTCTTCTTGACCGGACATTTAACAATTATACACGAAATTTATCCCTCACGTGTTCACTTGACTGTACCTTCAACACTTTGAGTGTAATTACGACGTATTCCTTTGATATAGTGTTTACTGTAGATGTATCAAGCCTAATTTGGTGATGTATCCTTTTTGTTTCATTGACGACTAAGTATCCATGTGACTGCTTCTTCTCCATATCAAGAGGACTTCTTTGTAAGTCTGTCCTGTATGCCTTCATGGTAAGTGTATCCCTCTAACTGAACTGACCGACTGATGCCTCTCCATCTCGTTCACTCTCCGACCAACTGTGGCCTCTGCTTCCAATTGAATAACGACTGACGCTACAAGATACAGCCACCTTATATAGACAGTTGACACACCTACAGCTGCAAACATATTGTTTAATTGTAAGCAATCGTAGCCCCACTATACTCTCTAAAGTCAACATTTACACACTGCTTTTTTTTCGCGGAAAGGTCTACCTGAGAAAGGCTTTTCAAGAATGTTTTCAACCACACGTTCGCACATATTTCCCAATTGATATTCAGGGCAGTGACGACGCCATCGTAACTTTAAACAATGTACTTACAGTTTCACCCGGTGACACTTCGTAATAGCAGAGTCATGGTTTTCACAAACATACACTGGAACTAACTATTTGTTTTTAACTTAAAAATCCTAATCTAAACTGAATCGGCAAAATTTAACTGGCATTTTAGCGTCGCCGAAGTTTTATAGTTTCATTCGCTTACTGAATGTACGTGCATCAACGACAAATGAGGGAAAGTGTTCGTCACGACGTACAACACACGTTATTTTCATGAAGAATGGTACAGAACACACGGAAACTTCATCTATGAGTAACACACACACACACACACACACACACACACACACACACACACACACACACACACAAATCACTATATACCACCATCACAGACAACCAAATACAAAATTATTTTAATTTACGCTTAGTTCTGTGTTCATGCTGGGCAACCTGAATATATATATATATATATATTTTGCAGCTATCGGAAAACAAACTCTACACATGCCATTAATGAATTGCTCGAAAAACTTTATACAGGATGGGGCAGAGTGGGCTCCCTGATTTGATGGGTTATCTGTATAAAAACCGTACAAGATTATTACAAAAGCTTTTTATTTCTGAAATCTACATACAATGCCATTTTTTTTCATTTGGTTCTAAAAATGATATCGTCCAGGTGACGATCTTGACGAGCGACGCACATATTCAGCCGTTCAATAAAGTTTTCAAAAACTCTGCGCAGCATATCTGGCGTTATTCCAGCGATAACATCAGCAATTGCTTCCTTAAGGGCTTCCACGGTCCTTGGTCGAACTTTATAAACCTCAGATTTGAGGTAACCCCAAAGAAAATAATCGCATGGGCTTAAATCGGGGGATCGAGGGGGCCATGAAACATCCCCTCGTAATGAGATCACGCGGCCGGGAAACTGTTCTTGCAGAAGTTGGCGAGAGCGACGGGCGGTATGAGCCGTGGCACCATCCTGTTGAAACCAAAAGGCTTCCATTTCCTCACCATACTCTTCCATTTTGGGGAAGAAAAAGTTCTCCAACATCTCACAATAGCGCACGGCGTTCACAGTAACGGTTGCATCTTCCGATTCAAAAAAGTAGGGGCCAATAATGCCTATGGAGGACACAGCACACCACACAGTCACTTTTGGTGAATGAAGAGGTCTTTGGTGAAGATTGCGTCGGTTTTCAGCTGCCCAGTAACGAAAATTTTGCTACCAAACCGCCTACGAAATGCCCTCTGCGTCGCCACCACACTATCGTTATTTTTAAAAAACGTTTCGACTACAAAACCACGATGCTCGCCAGTCCACGGCATGGTGACTACTAAAATGGCGTCTTTCCCCCCACCAAATGCTACTACTCCCACTCGGCTTACTCACGTGCACGCTCTTCAGTGATTTATTGAAACTAGGGAGTCCACTCTGCCCTACCCTGTACATGCTGAGATCCAAGAATAAAATATATTCTTCTGTATTACAATTGATTTCATAAACAGGCTCTATTTTTATTAGCAAGACGGTGTGGAAGTGGCTATAATGTTAACATCTTGATATTTCTCTTGTAGTCTCTAGTGTGTTTTATTTTGCTACTTGCTTTACGTCGCACCGACACAGATAGGTCTTATGGCGACGATGGGACAGGAGAGGGCTAGAAATGGGAAGGAAGCGTCCGTGGCCTTAATTAAGGTACAGCCCCAGTATTTGTCTGGTGTGAAAATGGGAAACTACGGAAAACCATCTTCAGGGCTGCCGACAGTGGGGTTCGAACCCACTATCTCCCGAATACTGGATACTGACCGCACTTAAGCGACTGCAGCTATCAAGCTCGGTCTCTAGTGTGTGGCGCTGAACACTTCGAGTGTCAAGTATTAAAACTAACATACCTTTCCCAAGCTAGCTGGCCTGTCACCGTAAATAGCTGTCGGGGGAGGGCTCAAAGCCCCGCCCCGCTCCCAGGAAAAGGACCAAGCGACTTAAATTTCGCTGGGTAGCTCTCTTTCGCGCCGGCAACGAAACGCAGCTCGCTGGAGAAGCTGAAATGCGGTAGAGTGAGTGGATTGTGGAGACAGATGTAAGCCTACTTGGCTTGACTTAGATGTTCGCAGTTTTTTAAACTTTATAAAAAGCGTTCTAAGGAATAATACGAAAATGTAAATACAAAGTTATTCACCCTGGGGTTCAGTGCACGCCAGTGGAAAGTGCTATTCATATTATAATGAAAAATGAAAAATAACATAACATAACAAAATATGTGTAGTGTTATAAAATGACATTACTAGCATTAGAATACACACAACTAAAGCATCGTAAATGCTTGAACTTTAGATTTCTTCTACTGTCACTCAAGAGGTATCTGTACTGTGAGAAAATTCGCTCAACATCGCACGACGTTACAGGTGCATAATTAAAATATCCCCTTGTATCTTCTCCTTTGTTCCTACGCAAGGGCTTGCTGTTCATTTCACATAGCCTTGAATAGGCGTGGTTCTTCGCAAAGACATTCTGAAGTTTCTCTTTAACACTAGCTGGCCCATTCCGAACGTTGTTAATTGAATCACACAGTTGATTATTGGATGACTGCAAATAATGTCAGATTTTATTTTTGTTTCCCTCTCTCATTATTTTCGTACATCTCGCGTACGTTCACTGCTACTTCTTTATTGCACGCTTTACAGATTAATAAATAATAATAATTTTTTTTTTTTTTTTTTGCTAGCTGCTTTACGTCGCACCGACACAGATAGGTCTTTTGGCGACGATGGGACAAGGAAAGGCTAGGAGTGGGAAGGAAGCGGCCGTGGCCTTAATTAAGGTATAGCCCCAGCATTTGCCTGGTGTGAAAATGGGAAACCACGGAAAACCATTTTCAGGATTGCCGACAGTGGGGTTCGAATCTACTATCTCCCGAATACTGGATACCGGCCGCACTTAATAATAATAATAATAATAATAATAATAATAATAATAATAATAATAATAATGTTATTTGCTTTCCGTTCCAATAAATACTTTTACGGTTTTCGGAGACGTAGAGGTGTCGGAATTTAGTCCCGCAGGAGTTCTTTTACGTGCCAGTATATCTACCGACGCGAGGCTGACGTATTTCAGCACCTTCGAATACCACCGGACTGAGCCAGGATCGAACCTGCCAAGTTGGGGCCAGAAGGCCAGCGCCTCAACCGTCTGAGCCACTCAGCCCGACATTACATATAAAATCTTCAATATAATCCGATGTATGCTCTTTGAAGATGATGCTATACTGTAAAGAGTAATAAGTAAGTTACAAGGTTGTGAGCAACTGCAAGAAGATCTCGACAGTGTTGTAAAATTAACGACAGGAAATTGTATGACGAACGGGGTTAAAAGTCAGGTTGTGAGTTTCAATAATAGGAAAATTCCTCTCAGTTTTAATTACTGCATTGTTGTAGTGAAAGTTCCTTATGGGGATCACTGTAAGTACCCAAGCGTTAATATAAAGGAAGGTCTTCATTGGGGTAATCACATAACCGGGATGGTAAATAAAGGGTACAGATCTCTGCGCATGCTTATGAGGATATTTGCGGGTTGTAGTAAGTATATAAAGGAGAGAACATATAAGACTCTGGTAATCCCCAAAATGTATGGAACCCTCACCAGGATTACTTGATTCGAGAACTGGAAAAAATCCTAAGAAAATCAGCTCGATTTTTTTTTCTGGGTGATTCCCGACAAAAGAGTAGCGTTACGAAACTGTTGCGAAGTTTGGGTTGTTAAGACTTGGCAGAAAGGAGACGAGCTGTTACAGTAAGAGGTATGTTCCGAGCTGTCAGTTGAGAGATGGCGTGGAATGGCATTAGTAGACGAATAAGTTTGAGTGGTGATTTTAAAAGTAGGAAAGATCACAATATGATAAAGATGGAATTCAAGAAGACAAATTGGGGCAGATATTTGTTTATAGGAAGAGGAATTAGGGATTGGAATAATTTACCAAGGGAGATGTTCAATAAATTTCCAAATTATTTGCAATTATTTAATAAAGGACTAGGAAAACAACAGATAGGTAATCTGCCACCTGGGCGACTGCCTTAAATCCAGAGCAGTAGTGATTGATTGATTGATTGATTGATTGATTGATTGATTGATTGATTGATTGATTGATTGATTGATTGATTGATTGATTGATTGATTGATTGATTGATGACTACAAACAATGCCCATTTTCCCGTATGTTTCTTTTTCTAACACATTTTCGTAATTTTTTTAGTAATTTCACTCCAATTCTACATTGCACACTTTACAGATTATTATGTTCCTTCAATGAATACGGCATTCCGATAAAATCTACTACATAATCCGTGAGATGTATGAGGGATACGATTGTCAAATCACCTACGAAGGAAACGTGATCGAGCCAATCACAATCTGATCAGCTGTTCGCCAATGTTGCGTCTTACCGGTGTTCGGTCTCGTTTTAGAGTTGCTTACTCGTGTTAAACGAGGCCTAGCTCTTCCCACAGTCCACGAAATGTACTTCATTAAGTGCAAAGGGAAGGCCAACATAATGTACATTACATACTTCATTTATTCACAAAACTATTTACACTGTACAAAATATACATTAGGACGCTGTGGTCCATGTGAAGTAAGTTCATGATCATAATACTATTTCTTCACACTAAAAACGCGTATAATTATAATTTTACTCCATACTCTCAAAAAACTGGATCAAAAATCTCGTTCAATGCGAAAGAATCTCAACAAATTTTCGTCTAAAAAGCACTATTACTTACCGTACGACCAAGTTCCCTTCGCGCGCAACGATGACGGTGTTGTGTTTGAATTCGCTGTACCGCGCAACTGAATGTATAATGCCAACCACTGCCTTCTAAATTAACCCTCTAAAAGGGAATTTTAGTTTTCACTAGTTGGCGGAGATTGAGAGGCCCATCTCGGTACTGCTTGGGACGCTCCCTATGAAGTGTCACCCCCCTGAGGAGAATGATCAAGTGTAGTCCAGTGCATTTCCTGTAGCTTGAAGACAGAGCTGCAGCATGGGGCCGCGCATTGTCGTGGAGGAGGATGACCTGTCCAAACGGTTGTTCTCGTCTTTTGCGGCGATATGCAACCCTCGCCTTGTTAAACATCTCGCAGTAGTAAGCAGCATTGGTTGTGCGTCGCTCATTCAAAAGTCATTCACCAATGATATCCTTAACCGCACGAATGTTTTCGTCTGTAATGCTGGTCCGAGGACGGCGGACGTGTTGCCGATTTTCCACACATTCTCGTCCATTCTTGAACTTTTTATGCCAGGCAAACGCACGCGTCCTTGACAATGTTTGATCACCGAACTGTGCAGTCAATTTCTGGCAAATTTACATCGCTGTAACTCCTTCACGAGGAAGAAATTTTACAAGTAATGCGTTGCGCAGTGGAGGCGTGCACATGTTGCTCCGACGTTGTGAGCGTTGGAGCACTGCCTTCGTGATGTACAGGCCGTACTGTACCTCCGATGACGTCACACAAAGAGGCGAACTGTTTCCTCCTTCCGACCCGTGCAATGCAAGGACATGATGCGTTTGAACCTTTTGTAATTATGAAATATTTACAAATGACGTATTCATATTACAGGTGAGATCACTAACCTGTAATCGCATTATAACTCGTAAGTCAGGTCTATGTAATTTTAGGAGAAGTACGTTTGAAGTGCGATCTACGCAGTCAGTGCTTCAGTGTTTTACTCGTCAATGTACCCAACAAATAATGATTATGCATTATTACAAATATGGAGACAACAAACCTGCAATAATAAACTTTGCTTCCATACCTCTAGATGGCCATAAATACAGTAGCTTTCTTGGTTTTCTGTTGTTGTTGACACTTCTGGCACTATCCTCCGAAGACTTTATTGAGACTCTTTACTCTATACAAACATTTGTATCATTTTTTAGTTTAGGAATAGTCCATGTTTTCTCAAATATTAATGCACTTATTAGCCAGATCTATTATTTACTTCCTGCCGGGCTGGCCTTCTGACCAGAACTTGGCAGGTTCAATCCTGGCTCAGTGCGGTGGTATTTCAAGGTGCTCAAAACGTCAGCCTCGTGTCGGTAGATTTACTGGCACGCAAAAGAACTCCTGCAGGACTAAATTCCGGCACCTTGGCGTCTCCGAAAACCTTAAAAGTAGTTAGTGGGACGTAAAGCAAATAACATTATTATTTATTAGTTACTTCCCAGATTCACGGAAACAGCTGAGGAATGGTTTTTACTCGCAATAAATTTGGGGAGAAAAGGCAGCGCGTACTAAACATTACGAACCCAAGAAATAACCATATGTGGGTTCCATGGGTTACTGTCTACTTTTATACTTGTTCTGTACCAACAATAAAATGCTTTCCTGTAAATCTGTGTAACAAGAAAGTTAAAAGCAGAACTCATCATCAGCTCTGGTAAATGAGTGAAACATACATCTTTATTCTTCGTAACATGTATTTTTTCGGTTAGAATTTTCGTTTTTCATAAAAGTAACCTGTCCCCAAACGAAGAAAATGAAAATATTAATGTATATTTACTTGTATAATTGTATTTTCGCCGTGGTACGCACAAGTTCTTAGCAATGTGGCAAATGCGAACTTTCACACACTGTATTTAAATTTGTAGCACATTATATTTCCACAAAAAAGGGACATACGATAACAATTAAATGAATGAATTACACGAAAAGTATTACCTACGTCCCTTGAATTTACATTACTCACCACGTGAAGATACCATGCCTCGCGTAAACTATAGGCCTAAGGTCTCATTTTCTTAATCACTTGTGTTTACGTAAATCCTGATGTGATAAATTTAAAGAAAAAACATGCAATGTACTTCAGTATAAATTGTTGTATCTCAACGGTCGCAATTATCCTAAGAATGCACCTAATCCTTATGCACTACATTCACAAGTACAATTTGTAACATTCGCTTAGCTCGCCTCAATTGATCAGCTGATTGGCTTGGCGCGCTTTCTACAGTACGGCCTGTATATTACAAAGGCGGTGGTTGGAGTGTTACTAACGAAACGGCGGGAAATATCTAACAGCACGCTCTCCCCACTCCGAACGGTCCCGCCTAAAGCATAGCAGAAGCGCGAGCGGAATAGTTGAAAAGTTGAATCCGAAAGGTATAGAGAAGCGTTGAAGATTTAGAAGCACTGGGAGACGAACTGGTTAGGATTGGGAAAATATGGGATGAATCAATTTCAGTCACCACTAATCTGCAATTTAGTGCAGTCGCCCAGGTGGCAGATATTCTACTTATTTCTTACTTAGGCTTTTCTTAAATGATTGCAAAGAGTGTGAAAATTTATTGAACATCTCCCTTGATACGATATTCCAATCCCTAACTCCCCTTCCTATTAACGAACATTTGCCGCAATTTAACCTCTTGAATTCCAACTTTATCTTATTCTGATCTTTCCTACTTTTAAGAACACCACCCAAACTTACTCGTCTACTAATTTCATTCCACGCCATCTCTCCACTGACAGCTCAGAAGATACCGCTTAGTCGAGCAGCTCGTCCCCTTTCTCCCAAGTTTTCCCATCCCAAACTTTGCAACATTTTCGTAATGCTACAATATTGTCGGAAATCACTGAGAACAAGTCGAGTTGCTCTAGTTGTGGTATTATACACCCTCACCTTTACATCCTTACTCCAGCCCCTAAATACCGTAATAGTCATATGGATTTTCCCTATAAGTTTTAATTTCGTTCGCCTTTGTGGTGTAGTCGTTAGCGTGATTAGCTGCCACCCCCAGAGGCCCGGGTTCGATTCCCGGCTCTGCCACAAAATTTGAAAAGTGGTACGAGGGCTGGAACGGGGTCCACTCAGCCTTGGGAGGTCAACTGAGTAGAGGTGGTTTCGATTCACACCTCAGCCATCCTGGAAGTGGTTTTCCGTGGTTTCCCACTTCTCCTCCAGGCAAATGCCGGGATGGTACCTAACTTAAGGGCACGGCCGCTTTCTTCCCTCTTCCTTGTCTAGCCCTTTCGATCTACCCATCTCTTCACAAGGCCCCTGTTCAGCATAGCAGGTGAGGTCGCCTTGGCGAGATACTGGCCCTCCTCCCTAGTTGTATCCACCGGCCCAATGTCTCGTGCTCCAGGACACTGTCCTCGAGGTGGTAGAGGTGGGATCCCTCGCTCAGTCCGAGGGATAAACCAACTCTGGATGGTAAACAGATTAAGAAGAAGAAATTTTAATTTCCGACTCATGAAATACATAGATACATAACCCCATACAGTGCAGAATCACGCGGAATGAAAGCCTCCGTAACGTAGCGGTTAGTGTCAATAGCTGCCATCCTCGGAGGCCGCGGTCGTTTAAGGAGAATCATGACTGTAATGTTGAACCACTTTTTTTTTTTTTTTTTTTTTTTTTTTTTTTTGCTAGTGGTTTTACGTCGCACCAACACAGATAGGTCTTATGGCGACGATGGGACAGGAAAGGTCTAGGAGTTGGAAGGAAGCGGCCGTGGCCTTAATTAAGGTACAACCCCAGCATCTGCCTGGTGTGAAAATGGGAAACCACGGAGAATCATCTTCAGGGCTGCCAACAGTGGGATTCGAACCCACTATCTCCCGGATAAAAGCTCACAGGCGGACGCATCTAACCGCACGGCCAACTCGCCCGGTCAATTTACCACTTATCAAAACCAAATTTAACACACAAGCACATATTAATAAGATACTAGGGGCAGAGTGCCTGCCTCTTACTCGGAGGCCCCGGCTCGATTCTCGGCCAGGCCAGGGATTTTTACCTGGAACTCAGGGCTGGTTCGAGGTCCATTCAGCCTACGTGATTACAACTGAGGTTTGGTTTGAACTCATCTTGATATGCCTCTCGTAGTCATATTGTTTTGCCTGCCCTTTCCAATAGTTTTATGAACATCTAATCTTCTTCTTCTTCTTCTTCTTCTTATTATTCTTCTTCTTCTTATTATTATTATTATTATTAATCTCTTTACCCTCCAGGGTTGGTTTCTCCTTCGGACTCAGCGAGTTATCCCACCTCTACCGCCTCAAGGGCAGTGTCCTGGAGCGTGAGACATTGGGTCTGGTTATATAACTGGGGAGGAGGACCAGTACCTCGCCCAGGCGGTCTCACCTGCTATGCTGAACAGCACCCTTGCGGGGGGATGGGAAGATTGGGATAGACAAGGAAAAGGGAAGAAGCGGCCGTGGCCTTAAGTTAGGTACCATCCCGGTATTTGCCTGGAGGAGAAGTGGGAAACCAAAGGAAAACCACTTCCAGAATGGCTGATGTGGGAATCGAACCCACCTCTACTCAGTTAACATCCAGAAGCTGAGTGGATCCCGTTCCAGCCCTCGTACCACTATTTTTTTCAAATTTCGTGGCAGAGCCGGGAATCGAACCCGGGCCTCCGGGGGTGGCAGCTAATCACACTAACCACTACACTTCTTTCCGTACAATATTCACTGTGCTGGGACCGCTCGGGCGTATCGGGGTCTTAACATTTGCAAACGACCTTGCCCGAGATAATGCAACATGCAATTCGCCGTGACTGAATACTGGTTCGGGTAAGTAGTCACTTTCTCAAGAGGTTGCCCCTGAGCTTTGTTACTGGTAACGGTCGTACAGAAGGCTGGTCAGTCGACTTGATATCTTCCCGTCTTTTCGTACGTCGATGTTTTCTATTAGCGACATGTAAGTTACTAGGAAAGTTCTGTTATCTATATATATAAAATAAGAGTTTTGTCTGTACATTGCTCAGAATTTGAAAATAATGGTATTTCTGTATCGGTCATGTCCATAGTAACAAGAAAATGCACTTTTTACATTTCCATAATTTCGGTCTGTCTGTCTGTCTGTCTGTCTGTCTGTCTGTCTGTATGTATGTATGTATGTATGTATGTATGTATGTATGTACACGCATCACGAGAAAACGGTTGAAGAGAATTTAATGAAAATCGGTATGTGAAGTCAGGGCATGAGCCTCTACAATCTAGGCTATAAATCATTTTACTCACGCTGAGTGAAATGGTAGTTTAGGGGAAGGCCTAAAATTGAATTCTCAACTATTTATGTTATTAGTGGTCTAATGAAAATCGGTATGTGAAGTTGGGGGATGAGCCTCTATAATTTAGGCTATAAATCATTTTACTCACGCTGAGTGAAATGGTAGTTTAGGGGAAGGCCTAAAATTGAATTCTAAACTATTTATATTATTAGTGGTCGTATTTTAAAGAAAATGGGTATGCAAAGTTGGGAAATAAGTTGCTACAATTTCGGCTATCAATAATTGTATTCACGCTGCGAAAAATCGTAGTTTAGGGGAAGTTCTAAAATTTAATTCTCAAATATTGTTGTTATTAGTAGTCCTATCTTGATGAAAATCGGTATGCAAAGTCAGGAAATAAGGCGCTATAGTCTAGGCTGTAAATTATTTTATTCACACTGAGTGAAATGGTAGTTTAGGGGAAGGCCTAAAATTTAATTCTCAAATATTTCTTATTAGAGGTGTAATTGATGAATGCTACATAACTAAGGTTATATAGTATTAAATTTTCTATTATTCATGTCTTATACATTGTTGCCGTACTGGCTATGATCACAAAGATATTCATGAATCTGGATTTTTGTTACTAAGTCCCTATCAGCGCCGAGTAACGAGAAAATGGGTAAACAGTATTTAATGAAAATCGGTATATAAAGTCGGAGAATAAGAAACTACAGTTTACGGTATAAAATATTTTACAAATCACAGAGTCGAAAGAAAACTAAATGTGAAGGCCTACAATATATAAATCTCATAACATTGATCAACAATAACATTACATTGACCATTGTTTGTCGTGATGTGCTTTGTGGTTTCTGTTGCCCCTCATCTCCGGTAGATAGGATTACTGCTGCGTACAGAGTATTTTTTATTTGATTTACGTCGCACCGACATAAGTTTTATGGCGAGGATGGGATAAGAAAGGGCTGGAAGTGCCTTAGGCCTTAATTAAGGTACAGGCCCAGCATTTGACTGGTGTGAAAGTGGGAAACAACGGAATACCATCTTCAGCGCTGCCAACAGTGGGGTTCGAATCCACTATCTCTCGGATGCTAGCTCACACCTGCGCACCTCTAACCACACGGTCAACTCGCCCAGTCGTACAGAGTGTAACAGCCTGCCTGAATATTGATGGGAAGTAGCTGGGGAGTTAGATAACTTTCTTCTTTAGCATGCCATTCCCCTGGTTTTTAAATTTTCTGATACTACTGGTACGTAACACACTGGATCATCATAGCATTCGGGCTATTCAACCCCTCTTTTGAGGCACTGATTGGAATGAACAGTGTGCATATTTAGCAGAATAATGGCAGATGAGTGTTCATGGCAATCTGCGGCCTGGTCATCCCAGCTCTGGAACTTTGGAGTATTAGATTGGCACCGCAATCTAACCGCAGCACTGTTCGTTAAAAGTAATAAAACATGTGGCTTTCCATTTGATCGAGTATTTTATATGATAGCATTGCTTTTAATCGCTACATTCATACTCACGTTTTTGTAATGACCTATGTTGATTTCAGTTAGGAAAACCACAAAGTCAGTCTTTCTGAGAATCCCGTAGCGAAGCACGGGTACATCAGCTAGTCTGTTGAATATATTTAGAAACTGGGGGAGACCAGAGAATCAAAGAGCATCTAGCAGAGAATAGTATTCTTCAGAAAGTGTATACTCTCTCCCTTGACAGGTAGTAATCCTGCATGCAATCACATTACTAAGGAAAAATCACATAATTAGATCAGAATATTAATTAAAATGTTAATTGCTTAACAATCTGCTAAGCAAAATAATGTATTGCGGGTTAGAGTAACTTAAGCCTTCACCTGCAATTATTGGAGTGTTAATTTAATGATTTGATTTTATGATCACTCAATGTTGGCTGAACTTAGAGACCTATCAAAGTCTGATGATTCACCGGCAGGTGAGTTCGGAGAGAATGAAACAAAATTAAGCAAATCGGTCCAGTAGAACGGACAGACGGATTTGATGCAGCTGTTTTTAGCAAACTTTTAATACTGTCTATAGCAGGAGTTCCCAATTTGTAACGGCTCGACGGTCATATTGGAAACCTTAGTCATGTTCGCGGGCCGCACTTGAATAACAGGCCAATTTTCGTAAAATTCTGCAAATAGTACAGAAGCTCGAATACGAAATAATATGCATAATTCAATTGAAATAATAATAATAATAATAATAATAATAATAATAATAATAATAATAATAATAATAATTTCGTGTGGCTATTTCTAGCCGAGTGCAGCCCTTGTAAGGCAGACCCTCCGATGAGGGTGGGCGGCATCTGCCATGTGTAGGTAACTGCGTGTTACTGTGGTGGAGGATAGTGTGATGTGTGGTGTGTGAGTTGCAGGGATGTTGGGGACAGCACAAACACCCAGTCCCCGGGCCATTGGAATTAACCAATGAAGGTTAAAATCCCCGACCCGGCCGGAAATCGAACCCGGGATACTCTGAACCGAAGGCCAGTACGCTGACCATTCAGCCAACGAGTCGGACAATTGAAATAAAAGGTTTGATAATGTTAATTACTTAGGTAAAACATTATTTTCGTGGTGTAGGGGTAGCGTGCCCGTCTCTTACCCGGAGGCCCCGGGTTCGATTACCGGCCAGGTCAGGGATTTTTACCTGGACATGAGGGCTCGTTCGAGGTCCACTCAGCCTACGTGATTAGAATTGAGGAGCTATCTGACGGTGAGATAGCGGCCCCGGTCAAGAAAGCCAAGAATAACAGGCCGAGAGGATTCGTCGTGCTGATCACACGACACCTCATAATCTGCAGGCCTTCGGTCTGAGCAGCGGTCGCTTGGCAGGCCAAGGCCCTTCAAGGGCTGTAGTGCCGTGGGGAAGGAAGGGGAAGGAAGGAAGGAAAACATTATTTTACAATAGCATAAAAGAGTGAAATTCGGAGACGATGATTGAGGCCCTGGCCTTCTGAAGCCAGCTTGGCAGGTTCGGTGTTAGATCGTTCCGAAGGTGCTCAAATTTGTCGGCCTCGTGTCGGTAGATTTACTGGCTCGTAAAAAGAACTCCTGCGCGACAAAATTCCGGCACCTCGGCATCTCCGAAAACCATCTAAAGTAATTATTTGGACTTAAAAACCAATCATTATTTGAAATTTTGCATTTTAAATGTTTATAAATAAAAAATATTCTATTCAGATCAAGTGAATATTTAAAAACGATGAAAACAACTCAATTGGTTCAGATTTGGGTCTATACCGGGTATAAAAATGAATACGTTTTTGAACGACCAACAAAATATTCTTTTGTTACTATTCTTCACATTATTCATTAAAATGCTCTCGCGGGTCGCCATTTGGAAAGCCCTGGTCTATAGACTAGCGGACCTGTATTGCTCAACAGCATTTGTTATAAATAGGTCAGATAACTCGTCTTGATCTGCCTATTATAGTCATACTGTTTTTCCTGCCCTTTTCAATGGTTTTATGGACATTTAATAGGAATTGCGTTATGGTATGCCACAGTTCGTAGTCAGAATTCATCCATTCATGCTTTCATCATCATCATCATCATCATCTGTTTACCCTCCAGGGTCGGCTTTTCCCTCGGACACAGCGAGGTATCCCACCTCTACCGCCTCAAGGGCAGTGTCCTGGAGCTTCAGACTCTTGGTCGGGGATACAACTGGGGAGAATGACCAGTACCTCGCCCAGGCGGCCTCACCTGCTATGCTGAACAGGGGCCTTGTGGAGGGATGGGAAGATTGGAAGGGATAGGCAAGGAAGAGGGAAGGAAGCGGCCGTGGCCTTATGTTAGGTACCATCCCGGCATTCGCCTGGAGGAGAAGTGGGAAACCACGGAAAACCACTTCCAGGATGGCTGAGGTGGGAATCGAACCCACCTCTACTCAGTTGACCTCCCGAGGCTGAGTGGACCCCGTTCCAGCCCTCATACCACTTTTCAAGTTTTCGTGGCAGAGCCGGGAATCGAACCCGGGCCTCCGGGGGTGGCAGCTAATCACACTAACCACTACACCACAGAGGCGGACATTCATTCATGCTGTCTATTTGGTAAAAATATCTATCCATATATTCGCTTTTTTATCCTGCAGTTCTTGATGTAAAACTTGGTATTGTGTCGTACAAGGCCATGGCATTTTTTTTAGATGCCTTCATTCCCCTCTCTGAAGGTAACGCCTTCACCCTGGCCAGGAGTTTCAGATGGATGGGGAAGGAGCGATAGGTTAAGGAAGAGGGTAATTGGAATTAATGAATGATGAGGTGTGCGCGGATATTATTTAAATACCGGGGATGTGTGTTAGAAGTGAAAATTCAGAGGAGAGTACTAGGGTGGAAATTAATGGTTAGGAGGTGTGGAGACATTATACAATGAGGTAATGAGGAGTCGGATGAGATCGAGTGGCGGGGGTGGTGCGAGGAAGAAGCTAGTTGGGGGAAGGGGGGAACTGACGGGTTGATGAGGTGGAAATAGAGGAGGGGCTGTGGCCGGCCGGGGGCGAGGTCGTGTGTTGTTCGGGGGATGTCTAGTAGAAGGATGAGGTGGGGAACGAGAGGGCTCTACTTTGTGGAGCTGGCGGTATATAGAGGCTCCGTGTTGGATGAGGCGCTGTACATCATCATCTGCTGTTCTGGATTCTGAAGGCTCGACTGGCTGAGGCGCCGTCTTTCTGGAGTTCTCGGAGTACTCTTGGGCGGTGATTGAAGGGTCAACGCCGGGGATAACACAGCTGTATAGGGCGCTAGAAGACGATGGTGCCTGCGATGATGCGGCTGCTGCAGAGGGTGTGGCAGATGCTTCGGCTTCGCCTCGGGAAGATGTTGGTGGTGGTGGAGGGACGGCTGCTGCGAGCGTGGTAGATGCTGCGTCAGGTTGCGGGGGTGATATGCACCGAGCACAAGGTTGTGCTGGGGTTGAAAGGAGAGGGAAAGTGGAAGTCATAATTGGTGAAGGATGGGACTTTGCTACAGTTGTGATAGGAATGTGGGCAGATGTGGTGGTGGTAGTGCAGAAATAGGATCAAGACCGTTGCTGTAGTGTCCCCGGAAACGGTGCGGCTGCAGTGGGCATGGTAGGTGCGTCATCAGGTGGCGGCGATGGTGTGTACCACGGACTAGATTCCACTGTGTGTTGCTGTCGGTATACAGGGTGAAGCGTAATTCGCGCACTCGGGCGTCGCAGCGCGACTCCTCACATGCCAGCAATAAAAAAAATGCCTCTTACAAAATTTCATCTTGCGAGTATATCCGGCAGAAAAACGACGTTGAAGATTAGCAATCTGGCAACACTGTAACCACATGTAGGGTAACTACCTCTGTCAGCAGACATTGCTCGTATTGTACAGTTGGTGCAATGGATAGAGTTTTGGGTTAGCATGCAGGAGGTCGAGTGGTCGATCCTGGGTTGAGGCGTATGTTTTTTATTTCCTAAATGTAGTCCAGGTGGTATGGTATCTGGCATCTTAATCGTCAACAGCGATTGCAGCGGGTCCTCTAGAAACCATTTGCACTTACATACTACGATCCTAGAAATGAACGAACAATCGTTTTCATTGGTCAGCTTTGAAAGGCGCCCTTTCGTGGGCGTGAATTTATTCGCACCACTTCATCTACTAGATGTGAAACCTGTTTTCTTTGTACCCTCCTCCAATGGTCCCATAGATTAGTACCAACTATTATTCTTGCCTCGTTCAGGTCCATTACATTTAGTTAGGGCCTTACGTTACCAGTAGGCCTAGCAACGTGCTCTGCGAATAATGTCCAAACTCGGTTACAATTTGTATGTGTTATCACCATGGTCCCAATAATTCTGCCTTTCAACATTGCGTGTTGCGCCTGGTAACCGCATGCTGTTTAGTACGTATCTCAATGTATTATTATTATTATTATTATGTTGTAAATGTAGGATACATGTGACCTCAGAAACGGTGTCTTACCGTATCACAGTAGGTAATGTCAGATGGAAATGAGCAAATAAAAAATGCGCCTCAACCCAGGATCGAACCATCGACCTCCTGCATGCCAACCAAAAACTCTACCCACTGCACCAACTGTACAGCACGACGGGAGTGTGCTGACAGGGTTACTTACCCTACATATGGTTACAGTGTTGCCAGATTGCTATTCTTCAACGTCCGTTTTCTACCGGATATACTCGCAAGACGAAATTTTGTAAGAGACATTTTTTTATTGCTGGCATGTGAGGAGTCGCGCTGCGACGCCCGAGTGCGCGAATTACGCTTCATCCTGTATATACGCGCCGTTGCCGATGAGGTTCAAGACGTCGTCTTCGGTGGGGAGCTGTCGACTGACCGGAGGTGTTCGATCAGAGCCGTTCATTATCCTGAACACGCTGCTAGCTGGGACGCCCTCAGCGTGGAGTTCGCTAAGGATATCCTGGTCAGAGTAGCCACGCGACGAACTAGTTCTCGGGAACTACTTCACTCCCACGAACTGTGAAGTGTTTACTCGTCTCTCGAGAACTACTTCGCGAACTGTAGGACTTCACGAGTGTGAAGGAATGGGAAGGAACTTGTGTGCGGACGAACTACTTCAGCGGTTGCAGAGTGCTCTGGTGGGAAAATTACACATTTTGAAGTAGTTCGTGAAGTAGTTCTTTCTTGGGAGCGAGAGTGTTGGAGTCTGACTTTTAGCGCCACCGGCGAGGAAAAGGTTGACCAACGCTCAGATGTTATAAATTTATGTTTCAGTCAGGGGATGAAATCACCACCAAGAAAAGGGTTCTCCTACGATAGCAAATCCACGTTTAAAACATCTCATTTTCAAGTCGACAATATTTAACAGAAATTTTGATTATCTTTGAAAAGAAATAGATTTTTCGTACACTTACATTTCTGAGGGTGTGAGGGCGGGGGGAGTGTGAACTGACATTACCGGTAATAGGAACGTTCACCTCTATAGCATTTATGAATGTTACAGAGAAGTGCACCTGCGTGCTACCTGTTGTCCGTCTCTCACGCCGGGAGATTTGTTACGGTGAAGGAGATGTGCGGAGAAGGTGAGGGGTTTGGCGGCCATGGCCTATACTACTAACTGTCCCGGCATTCACCTTAATGCAGGAGAATGGAAAACCACGGAAAACCATTCTCAGGACAGCCGACTGTTGGGGCCAGCCTGACCCGTCTCCCGAATGCAGAGGCGTAGAGCCACGGGAGAGCCGTGGCCACTTGAGGGCCGAGACCCACTCTGCATCCACCGACAGAGTTTATTGATTTTCACCATCTACCTCAAGAAGTGGGTTGCATTCGTGTAACAGCCGTCACAGTATGTTTTTTTTTTTTTTTTAATATTTAAAATACTCAGAAAAGTTTTATTTCAGAAAACAATAGTCCATAGTACACGCAAATGTATGAGCAATCTTTTGCAATTGATGAGATTTTGATCAATTGTTATTTCATTCTCCAAATTTGTCTTTTCTTAATGAAATACTTCCTCTCATCCAGGGGCTTACAGGGGCTGCCTGGCCGAGGCGGTAGAGGCTTGCTCGGTTCGCCCGGAAGGACGTGGGTTCGAATTTCCCGTCAGGAAGTCGTAAAATGTAAGAAACGAGATTTCCACCTCCGGAGGTGCACATGGCCCTGAGGTTCACTCAGCCTACACCAAAAATGAGTACCAGCTTAATTCCTGGGGCAAAGGCGGCCGAGCGTAGAGCTAACCACTCTACCCCCATGAAGTACCGAGGTTTAGGCATGTCGGATATGCAAATGATGCCAGCCGCCGCAAGAGGAGACGTATGAACAGTACACATCTTGTTTTCTCTACTACTGTTCTATAACAGAGATACGTTTGTTTGTTTTTTTTTTTTTTTTTTTTTCTATTTACTTTACGTCACACCGACACAGATAGGTCTTATGGCGACGATGACACAGGAAAGGGCTAGGAGTGAGAAGGAAACGGCCGTAGCCTTAAGTAAGGTACAGCCCCGGCATTTGCCTGGTGTGAAAATGGGAAACCACGGAAAACCATCTTCAGGGCTGCTGGGGTTCGAACCCACTATCTCCCGAATACTGAATACTGGCCGCACTTAAGTGACTGCAGCTATCGAGCTCGGTCTGTCTGTTAGGTCATCAGCCCAGAGGCTGGTTGGATCCTCAAATAGCACCATCGAAGGTTATGCGGATATAAGGAAACCGCAAAAACCAATGGCAGCACCAAAATGAGGCGTACTAGGCAAGACGAGGAGTGAGGTAGTTTGCCATTGCTTTCCTCACTGGGTCAGAAAGTGCTATTGCAGCACGACTGATCCTATGAGCAACACCTTTCATAACACTCAGATGCACTAGTCGTGCTCTGAATGTCAATACTCAGCACCACCCATACCCCAAGAGCTTCCATATTGTCACAGCCATGGATGAGACTGGGACTTCGGTGAAAGCTACACTTTACTCTGGCCTGTCCCAAGGGATGGATACAAAAGTACTGCATCCATCAAGAAATGGCAGCAGGCAAATCGAGCTCGGTAGAGATACGTTAAACCTCTGAAAGTTGTCCACGTAATTTTAAATATTAATGAATGTGACATCGCTTCATGAATATCCCAAAGACTGTAAATTACTGTAATTATCCAGCTCATTATGCTTTCAAATGAAATGAAGTCATTGCCCAAACACAGGAAGAACAAACAAAATGGTTTACCGCACGACAAGCTGCAATCATTCTCCTTACTGTATTTTTTTTTTTTTTCATATATAAAGTTGTCCAATGATTAGAGGCATTATTTTTTCGCACTAACGATTAGTGCCACAAAAAATATTCTAAAACGATTTTCAGATATCTTAACGTATCACATGATTCTGATTAAGAAAACAGTGATTTTGTTTTGGCGAATTCTTTCTTTCTGTCTTAATCTGTTCACCCTCCAGGGTTGGTTACTCCCTCGGACTCAGCGAGGGATTCCACCTCTACCACCTCAAGGTCAGTGTCCTGGAGCGTGAGACATTGGGTCGGGGGATACAACTGGGGAGAATGACCAATACCGCGCCCAGGCGGTCTCACCTGCTTTGCTGAACAGGGGCCTTGGTGGGGGATGGGAATATTGGAAGGGATAGACAAGGAAGAGGGAAGAAAGCGGCCGTGGCCTTAAGTTAGGTACCATCCCGACATTTGCCTGGAGGAGAAGTGGGAAACCACGGAAGACCACTTCCAGGATGGCTGAGGTGGGAATCGAACCCACCTCTACTCAGTTGTCCTCCCGAGGCTGAGTGGACCCCGTTCCAGCCGTCGTACCACTTTTCAAATTTTGTGGCAGAGCCGGGAATCGAACCCGGGCCTCCGGGGGTGGCAGCTAATCACACTAACCACTACAACACAGAGGAAGACCTTTGGCGAATTAAAGCGATAATAATTATAATGGCGTATGGCCTCCAGAGCGGCCTGAGGTGGTCTTTTTCTCGTAGACGGTCTATCAGGCGACCTGCATGTCGTTTTTGTTTTGTTATTTGCTTTACGTCTCACCGATACAGATAGGTCTTACGGCGACGATGGGACAGGAGAGGCCTAGGAGTGGGAAGGAAGCGGCCGTGGCCTTAATTAAGGTACAGTCCCAGCATTTGCCTGGTGTGAAAATGGGAAACCACGGAAAACCAACCTGAGGGCTGCCGTCAGTGGGGCTCGAACCCACTATCTCTCGGATTCAAGCTCACAGCTGCGCGACCCTAACCGCACAGCCAACTCGCCCGGCGGCCTGCATCTCCGTGAAGATGAGGGCCCTACCTAGGATGATTTCTAATGCTGAATACGCCACACATACCTAGCCGCCGAGCCATTGGAATGAACCAAGTAAGGTTAAAATTCCCGACCAGGCCGGGAATCGAACCCGTGACCCTCTGAACCGAAGGCCAGTATGCTGACCATTCAACCAACGAGTCGGACATTACAGCGATAAGACCAGTTTAGAGCGAAATTTAGTTACTTTGCTATAAGTGTGAAACTACAGCGAAATTTATGGAACATATCTGCCTGTTTGGTCATCAGCCCAGAAGCTGGTTGGATCCTCAAATAGCACCACCAAAAGTTATGCAGTTATAAGGAAACCCCAAAAACCAATGGCAGCACCAAAATGAGGCGTACTAGGCAAGATGAGGAGTGCAGTAGTTTCCCATTGCTTTCATCACCGGTTCAGAAAGTACTATTGCAGCACGACTGCCCCTATGAGCAACACCTTTCATAACACTCAGATGCACTAGTCATGCTCTGAATGTCATTACTGAGCACTACCCATACCCCAGCAACTTCCATATTGTCACAGCCATGGATGTTGACTGGGACTTCGGTGGAAGCTACACTTTACTCTACCGGGCGAGTTGGCCGTGCGCGTAGAGGCGCGCGGCTGTGAGCTTGCATCCGGGAGATAGTAGGTTCGAATCCCACTATCGCCAGCCCTGAAGATGGTTTTCCGTGGTTTCCCATTTTCACACCAGGCAAATGCTGGGGCTGTACCTTAATTAAGGCCACGGCCGCTTCCTTCCAACTCCTAGGCCATTCCTATCCCATCGTCGCCATAAGACCTATCTGTGTCGGTGCGACGTAAAACCCCTAGCAAAAAAAAAAAAAAAAAAAAAAAAAAAAAACACTTTACTCTGGCCTGTGCCAAGAGATGGATGCAAATTGACAGCAGGCAGTTTATGGAAGGTAACGAACGAGCTTGAAATAGTAGCCTACTGCAATATTACATTTGTGAAGGGAGACAGAAGTACCTGTTCTTTTAATATTCTAGAAAATCTCTTAATGGTATGGCGATGCGTCCGCCTCCGTGATGTAGTGGTTAGCGTGATTAGTTACCACCTCCGGAGGCCCGCGTTCGATTCCCGGCTCTGCCACGAGTGCTGAAACGGGGTCCACTCAGCGTCGGGAGGTCAACTAGGTGGGTTCGAATCCCACCTCAGCCATTCTCGAGGTGGTTTTCCATGGTTTCCCGGTGCAGGTCTTTCGAGTTGACGACCTGCGCGTCGTGATGAGGATGAAATTATGCTGAAGACGGCACATATACCCAGTCCCCGAGCCATCGGAATTAACCATTGAAGGTTAAGAATCCCGACATTGCCGGGAATCGAACCCGGATCCCACTAGATCAAAGGCCAGCACGCTAACAATTTAGCCATGGAGCCGGACAATTTTTTTAAATGAAAAGTGTTATCCGTAGAAAAAAGGTACTTCGGGGGTCGACACATTCTTCTTCTTCTTTTCCTACCGCGTTTCCCACACCTGTGGGGTCGCGGGTGTGAACTGCGTCGCACATGTGGATTTGGCCTTGATTTACGGCCGGATGCCCTTTCTGACGCCAACCCTATATGGAGGGATGAAATCACTATTGCGAGTCTCTGTGTTGGGTTGTTTGAATATGAAGAGGAAAGTGTTGGGACAAAACACAAACACCCAGTCCTCGAGCCAGAATAATTAATCAGAAGTAATTAAAATCCCCTATCCGGCCGGGAATCGAACCCGGGACCCTCTGAACCGAAGGCCAGTACGCTGAACATTCAGCCAACGAGTCAGACAAGGGGTCGATACATTATTCTATTATAAAAGGGCGTCAGCCACAGAGATATTTATGGTGTTGAAGAGAACAAAAATTGTCCAAAGAAGGTCATATAGGAAGTTGGCACAAGTAAGCGGATGTAATGTCAGACTCAGCTCGGAGCACAGTGGTATTCAAAGTCCCCACCCACACAACAGGACTTATATTAATATTCCGACGTATTTCCTTGTGACTGTCAGTATGACGGCCGGGAACCTTTTCAAAACATTCCTCAGGCTAATGAGGTACGGTATTTCATGTTTTGTTAGACCTGTCACAGACCGAACAGTCACGAACAGTTTTATCATCGCTCTACTGTTCAGTAGCATAGCGTCACAGACAAGGCTGAACTCTGGTGGAGGAAGTCGTCTCTCATCTTGAACAAAATGAGAACATTACCATCAAGCAGCTAGTTTCCGAGGTCCTCGCCCGCGAACAGAACTGATTTGGCTTAGGTGAGTAGTCATTCATACATCTACGACTCACCAACAATCCCCACCACTTACCTGCATTTAGTGCAGTCTCTCAGGTGGCAGATTGCCTATCTGTTGTTTGCCTAGTCTCTTCTTAAATAATAGCAAAAATTTGGAAATTTATTGAGCATCTCCCTTGGTATATCATCATCATCATCATCATCATCATCTGTTTACCCTCCAGGTTCGGCTTTTTCCTCGGACTCAGCGAGGAATCCCACCTCTACCGCCTGAAGGGCAGTGACCTGGAGCTTCAGACTCTTGGTCGGGGGATACAACTGGGGAGAATGACCAGTACCTCGCCCAGGCGGCCTCACTTGCTATACTGAACAGGGGCCTTGTGGAGGGATGGGAAGATTGGAAGGGATAGGCAAGGAAGAGGGAAGGAAGCGGCCGTGGCCTTAAGTTAGGTACCATCCCGGCATTCGCCTGGAGGAGAAGTGGGAAACCACGGAAAACCACTTCCAGGATGGCTGAGGTGGGAATCGAACCCACCTCTACTCAGTTGACCTCCCGAGGCTGAGTGGACCCCGTTCCAGCCCTCGTACCACTTTTCAAATTTCGTGGCAGAGCCGGGAATCGAACCCGGGCCTCCGGAGGTGGCAGCTAATCACGCTAACCACTACACCACAGAGGCGGACTGGTATGTTATTCCAATCCTTAATTCCTCTTCCTATAAACGAATATTTGCCCCAATTTAACCTCTTGAATTCCAAATTTATCTTATTGTGATCCTTCCTACGACTAATCAATCAATCAATCAATCAATCAATCAATCAATCAATCAATCAATCAATCAATCAATCAATCAATCAATCAATCAATCAATCAATCAATCAATCAATCACCACTTACCTGCATTTAGGCCAGTCGCCCAGGTGGTACATACTCTATCTGTTGTTTGCCTAGTCTTTATTTAAATAACTGCAAAGAATTTTGAAATTTATCGATCATCTCCCATGGTAAATTATTCCAATCCCAAATTCCTCTTCCTATAAATGAATACCTGCCCCATGTTGTGATATTTTCTACTTTTAAAAACACCACTCAAACTTATTCGTTTACTAATGTCATTCCACGCCAGCTCTCCCCTTACAGCTCGTAACATACCACTTAGTCGAGCAGCTCGTCTCCTTTCTCTCAAGTCTTCCCAGCCCAAACTTTGCAACATTTTTGTAATGCTACTCTTTTGTCGGAAATCACCCAGAACAAATCGAACTGTTTTTCTTCGGATTCCCCCCTCCCCCCCCCCCCACTTCTCGAATCAAGTAATCTTAATGAGGGTCCCATACACTGGAACTATACTCCAGTTGGGATTTGACCAGAGACTTATATACGCTCCCTTTTACATCCTTTTAAAAAATTATATTTGTTCATGGCGTCGACCTCTCTTTTGCCACTTGCACCATATGATATGAACCTGCGTGTAATTGTAATTGCGGAAGTGTAGAGTTTTGAAAGCGAGGAAAGGAACGTTAAGGACGACACAAACACTCAGATAGGTAAATATTAATTGTTTTTGACTTTTTTGGCTTGGTTAGTGTACAACGGGTAAAAATCTATACATGTGTGTTTTTGTGTACAGGCAATGGCCTGTTTTTAAGAATTGGTGATTTTTGGAAAATTATTTGTTACTTATTGGATGACCCTCGTATGTTAAAATTTCGGAATTCGAATTAGTAAATTAATGTTTGTAATTACAACAAATTTTCGAATTCAAAAATTACTGTTTATTACAGTAGAGATAAATGACAGTAGAGACAATACACGACACTTACGGATTTAGCCTTGTTAAAATGGGAGACAATTCGACGGTGGCGCTCCAAGTGACTTGACCTGAAAAGTCGCGCTAAATTCAAATATCAATGGAAATGCATATACGAAAATGGATAAATAAATTACGTCTAGAAAGAAAGTGTTATTGAGATATTAACTTCGAAGTTGCTAAAGCAATTCTGGATAAATGATTGAAGAATTATTTAAAAGGTTATTATTTAAAGACTGAAATTAGACATATAAACAAGATGTGAAATGGACTGCTGTGAAATGGCTTGATCTTTCATTTATGCATTACTTTCTTTGCTTTAGCATTCCTGCCTGAACTTTTACGGTTAGATTTGTCTTTTTCCTCATTTAAAACATTTTATCATCACATTAAGACACTTGTCAATAAAAATATCGACACATTCCTTACACACATGATGCAATGAATTAACATTTAAAAAGCAGGACAATATTCCTCTTAATTCTTTTATAAGCGTAACGTCTCTTCTTTCTTGTACACCTTATCCAAATAACTTCTGTGACATTTCAAATCCCACAGATCACACCTACAACAACACATCGGTATTGAAGGTTAACTGCTGCACTATACAATAAAATATGCGTATTGTATATTTAAGCCAGTTAAAATATGGGTCGAGCAGGTCAGAAGATTATGAAGTAATATAAAAATCTCTTTGTCATTGGAAGAATATATATACAAACACAATATTACTTACATTTTCTTGCCACGAGGTAAACGAACGAAAGACCGCGCATTCTTCTCTACTTCATAGTTACTGCAGCCAAACTTTTCTCCTCATGTTGAGAGAAGATATCAAGGAATGACACACGCTACTATTTTATTATGTCAACTCACTGAAAACGCATAAATAACACCAAAAACTTCACACACGAATACACGTACTCTTATGACAGAATCAGTAGTTCTCAGGTCCATCCGCTAGAGAGTGCTCTAATAGCTGTCCCTCGATATCTCGCTGAGTGTCGCGTATTGTCTCTACTGTATTTGCGAAGATATATGGGTTTGAAATGCAGGCAGAAAATAATGAAAGAAAGAGGGCAGAAATCCACGTCATGTTCAATTTACGTTTTAAGAAATAAGTTATTTACCGTTTCATTGCAGTTTGTGTATTTTGATCGAATACAACCAAGAGTTAGGTCCCAGTCTAATATATACAGTCGCGAAGCTCTGATGATATTTTTCATCCGAGGCGACTACAGCACTCCAAGCGGCGAGGTAGGGGCAACTTGCTAGCAGACAACAGGGAACGAATTACCACTACAGTCTAAAATGATCATAACTTCTGAACCGTCCATGCAAATAATATCCTGAGAAGGTTATTGTAATCCTTATGAAATAGTGGAGAAGGTCAAACAATTTATTTCGATGAGGAGTTTGAGGATAATATCGAAATATTTATTTAATCTTAAGGAGTTATTTTTCTTCGCAGCGGACTTTAATATAAAATATCTTCTAGACGGCAACCGGTTCGAAATAGGTATATACCATCGCGGACTTTTTTTGTAGAAGTTTCTATGCTCTACAATTCGTACGCTTACATTCGGGGTCTATCGTTGAAGGTTCATCCAGCGTAAGCCAAGGAAGCAAGTGACCGACCGACCGACATCGAACCTGCCAAGTTGGGGAAGAAGGCCAGCGCTCTACTATTGGTTTACATGTTGCAGAAATTAGGCCTACTGTTACCATAAGCTGATGAAAAATATAGATACTATAGCATATATCCCTGGTACCTACTAAGCATGCTAAACTCTACCAACATAACATGATAATAATTAAATCTGTAGGCCTACCTTGAAGTATTCATCCTTCAGGCTTTCATACAGCCTATAGCTTTACTTGTTTCTGTAATTATCCTAAAAGAATAGTCTACATTAAACTTGTCTCCAGTCGCCAGGAACCTCAAGGTCAGCACTAATCTGTTGAAAGGGAGAATAGTGTTAATATTTCGGTTTTAGGTTATATAGGCCTATAAGATGTAGTGCGTTTTAAATAGGAACCATGTAACATTCATATACGTACCTCCTTGATGCTGAAATGCTTTCTCGGATGTTGGTGTTCATCTTTATGATTCTGGGTTCTACCAAATTTAAAACCTTTGTAAACTGTACTTCATCGTAGTAGTGAAGAGCTTCTTTCATCACTAGGAGTACGGTAATTATATCTGAAATAATGTGGTTTTCCCAACCTGTTCTAATAATAACCACTCGCAATCATCAACGAGGCTTTTGAAATAATTGAAGAACTTAATAGTCAGCGAAGATGCGATCCAAAGACATCCTCCTTTACCTAAACTAACTTCTGAAGTTTTGAGCCTGGGTATAACTCTCGGCAGTCAGTGTAACTAAGTAGGCTTACGGTGGACGGCTGAGTTGTGAATAGCAGTACATTATTTGGTCCTCGGAACGAGATTATTTCTTAATATAGTGACGCTCAGCGTGTTTTGGTTACTATTATTGAAATATGCATTTCTTGTGTGTGTGTTCGTACCATACAAGTGTATCGTTTTAATTCCTTCGGATTTGAAAACTAAATTATGTTATTATTACTGTCGTTGCGTCATTGTTACAGAAGAATGGGAAAACAAGTTGAAGCTGAGTTGGGAGATCAATTTGGCTTCAGAACAAATGTAGGAACACGTGAAGCAATCCTGACTACGTCTGACCTTAGAGGATCGAATCAAGAAGGACAAGCCCACGTACATGGCATTCGTAGATCTAGAAAAGGCATTCGATAATGTTGATTGGACCAAGCTATTTAAGATTCTGAAGGTGATTGGGATCAGATACCGAGAACGAAGAATTATCTACAATCTGTATAAAAATCAGTCTGCAGTGATAAGAATCGAGGGCTTTGAAAAAGAAGCAGCAATCCAGAAAGGCGTGAGGCAAGGCTGCAGTTTGTCCGCCCTCCTTTTCAATGTTTACATAGAACAGGCTATAAAGGAAATCAAAGAGGAATTTGGAAAGGGAATCACAGTCCAAGGAGAGGAAATCAAAACCTTGAGATTTGCCGATGATATTGTTATTTCATCTGAGACGGCAGAAGATCTCGAGAAGTTGCTGAATGGTATGGATGAAGTCTTGGGTAAGGAGTACAAGATGAAAATAAATAAGTCCAAAACAAAAGTAATGGAGTGCAGTCGAACAAAGGCAGGTGATGCAGGAAATATTAGATTAGGAAATTAAGTCTTTGAGGAAGTAGATGAATATTGTTACTTGGGTAGTAAAAGAACTAACGATGGCAGAAGTAAGGAGGACATAAAATGCAGACTAGCACAAGCAAGGAAGAGCTTTCTTAAGAAAAGAAATTTGCTCACTTCAAACATTGATATCGGAATTAGAAAGATGTTTTTGAAGACTTTCGTGTGGAGCGTGGCATTGTATGGAAGTGAAACATGGACGATAACTAGCTCAGAAAGAAAGAGAATAGAAGCTTTTGAAATGTGGTGTTACAGAAGAATGCTGAAGGTGAGATGGATAGATCGAATCACGAATGAAGAGATACTGAATGGAAATGGTGAGAGGAGATCGATTTGGCTAAATTTGACGAGAAGAAGAGATAGAATGATAGGACATATTTTAAGACACCCAGCACTTGTTCAGTTGGTTTTTGAAGGAAGTGTAGGTGGTAAGAACGGTAGGGGTAGGCCACGGTATGAATATGACAAGCAGATTAGAGCAGATGTAGGATGCAATAGTTACGTAGAAATGAAAAGGTTAGCACAGGATAGGGTGTCATGGAAGGCTGCATCAAACCAGTCTATGGACTGATGACTCAAACAACACAAGTCGTTGTTGTTCACTGTAATACTATACAACCCTGTACTACGAAATAAACTTGTAACTTTTCTTATCATGAAGCAAGGGGCACATTTTCAATTATTGCGGGAGGCCGCGAGTTTCTTAGCGCCGCTACTGCTCGCCGTGTAATTGAGCCGTTGAACCACTAGGAAGAAGGAATCTACAAAAGGAGAGCTCTGGTGCCGTTAAGGATCCCGCTATTGGCGGAACAAAAGATTGCTGCTGTTGAAAGGCGCCAGACGTAACGATGATTTAAACTTGAACTTAGTAGTTCTTTGTATTATTTAAAGAACTCGACCATAAATCAGTAGCCTCACGTGGCTGTACGCCCGTTTGGGTACAGGAGGCCTTGAGATAAAAAGACTTGTGGCACAACAAGCCAAGGTACAGCAGCAGTTTCATATTCAAATTACAAGACGTGTGGGGTCTACTTGAGATTTAGCTGGCCAGGTTCAAATTGCCGTACCTGCCGGGCTGAGTGGCTCAGACGGTTGAGGCGCTGGCCTTCTAACCCCAAGTTGGCAGGTTCGACCCTGGCTCAGTCCGGTGGTATTTGAAGGTGCTCAAATACGACAGCCCCGTGTCGGTAGATTTACTGGCACGTAAAAGAACTCCTGCGGGACTAAATTCTCCCACCTCGGCGTCTCCGAGGACCTTAAAAAGTAGTTAGTGGGACGTAAAACAAATAATATTATTATTATTAATTGCCGTACCTTTCTTTCTTTCTTTCTTTCTTTCTTTCTTTCTTTCTTTCTTTCTTTCTTTCTTTCTTTCTTGATCTGTTTACCCTCCAGGGTTGGTTTTTCCCTCGGACTCAGCGAGGGATCCCGCCTCTACCGCCTCAAGGGCAGTGTCCTGGAGCGTGAGACATTGGGTTGGGGGATACAACCGGGAGAATGACCAGTACCTCTCCCAGGCTGCCTCACCTGCTATGCTGAACAGGGGCCTTGCGGGGCGGGGGATGGGAAGATTGGAAGGGCTAGACAAGGAAGAGGGAAGGAAGCGGCCGTGGCCTTAATTTAGGTACCATCCCGGCATTTGCCTGGAGGAGAAGTGGGAAACCACGGAAAACCACTTCGAGGATGGCTAAGGTGGGAATCGAACCCACCTCTACTCAGTTGACCTCCTGAGGCTGAGTGGACCCCGTTCCAGCCCTCGTATCACTTTTCAAATTTCGTGGCAGAGCCGGGAATCCTACCCGGTCCTCCGGGGGTGGCAGCTAATCACACTAACCACTACACCACAGAGGCAGACTTGCCGTACCTTACCGAATATAATGCTCTATCTACCTGCATCAAATATATATGTGTTTGTTTTCTTGTAATAATAATACGGTAGAGCCCCGTTTATCCGAAATAAAGGGGGCGGAGCCACTTCGGTTGACGCGTGTTTTCGGATGACACATGGTAAATACTTTTGGAAGTTAAATGTCGAAATAAAAGTGCATAAACTTTGTTAAGCAAAGGTGCATACTGTATATTAACATTAAAATGTTTACATAATGTCACTCATTGTATAAAAACTGTGATTTTCTTTTGAATTTTCTTGGTGCAGCGCTATCGTGGAACTATGTCGCGCCATCGTTTAATCAACAACATATCAGCTGGTGTAGGTTCAACGCTTTGTTCAACAAAGCGCAAAGCGATCTGAAATAATTAAACATTTTCTACTGAACTGAATACTGTATACAGTAATTTTATTACAGTAGTGTAATTGAAGCGTGTTGTAGGCCTACTGCATTTTAAAAAAAATTCGAAATCAATCTTACCTCCAATGCATTAAATCCATCATCTAATGTAACTCGATTCTCAGAACTGCTATTGTCAAGGTCGGAGTCGTCTGCATAATCTTCATGACGAATAATAATAATAATAATAATAATAATAATAATAATAATAATAATAATAATAATAATAATAATAATACATAATTTCTGCTTGTTCAAGAAAAATGTATCATGGAACGAACTAGAGGGTAAGAAACTTTTGTTTTATGCTACATGTGCACTCTGGCATAAGTCATAATATAAAAATAGGGTTTGCCTAGTAGCTCTCAGCACGTATAGCAAGGGAAATACTAATATCGACGGCTAAGAACGAGAGGACAAAAACAAAATATTAAAATACAATTTTGCCAGAGCATTTCGGTTAAGCCGGGCTTCGGTTAAGCGGGGTTCTACTGTAATAACTAGCTGAAACACGCCAAGATACGAGGGTCAATGGGGTAAATATTTATTGAAGGATTTCCTTATATACGACATTCCTAGTACTTTATACTTTTACAGTTTTCCTTACATCACACTGACACATGTATCTTACGGCGACGATGGGATATGAAATGGCTAGAAGTGACCGTGGCCTTAATTAAGGTACAGCGCCGGGCTGAGTGGCTCAGACGGTTGAGGCGCTTGCCTTCTGACCCCAACTTGGCAGGTTCAATCCTGACTTAGTCCGGTGGTATTTGACGGTATTCAAATACGTTAGCCTCATGTCGGTAGATTTACAGGCACGTAGAAAGTTTCCTGTGGGACTAAATTCCGGTACCTCGGCGTTTCCGAAAACCGTAACAAAGTAGTTAGTGGGACGTAAAGCCAATAATATTATTATTTAATTAAGGCACAGCCCCTGGCGTGAAAATAGGAAATCGCAGAAAACCACCTTTCGGGCTGCCGACAGTGGGGATCAAACCTACTATCTCCCGAATCCAAGCTGATAGCTACCCAGCCCCTGCTTGGCGCATTCGTTGTACCTCAAACCTTTCGGCACTATTGCAACTTAAAATCATTCTCTTGATATTGCAACTTTATAAAATCATTCTCTTGATATTGCAACTTTACAAAATCATTCTCTTGATATTGCAACTTTATAAAATCATTCTCTTGATATTGCAACTTTATAAAATCATTCTCTTGATATTGCAACTTTACAAAACCATTCTCTTGATATTGCAACTTTATAAAATCATTCTCTTGATATTGCAACTTTATAAAATCATTCTCTTGATATTGCAACATTTAAATTGCCATGGCTAAAAATTGGCTGAGGTAAACAGACACCTTCACGTACCCTTAGGTTTATTGATCGTGATAAAAATGCCAAGCGAATTGGAAATTGATGCCTCTTCAAAGAAAATGGAAGTGTCTTATCGGATATTAAGTCAGTTCGAGAGATCAAGACTCTCTGTCCAGTTTTATCTTCACCTTTTATTTCCAAATCTAAACAATGTTTGTATATACTTTTTAGAATTAGGCCCTAATCTGGTTCCGTTTAGGAGCCGTTGGAAAAGGTTCCGATTTTTCTTTCTTAATCTGCATACCCTCCAGGGTCGATTTTTCCCTCGGACTCAGGGAGGGATCCCACCTCTACCGCCTCAAGGACAGTGTCCTGGAGCTTCATACTCTGGGTCGGGGATACAACTGGGGAGGATGACCAGTACCTCGTCCACGCGGCCTCGCCTGCTATGCTGAACAGGAGACTTGTGGGGGGGATGGGAAGTTTGGAAGGGATAGACAAGGAAGAGGGAAGGAAGCGGCCGTGGCCTTAAGTTAGGTACCATCCCAGCATTTGCCTGGAGGAGAAGTGGGAAACCACGGAAAACCACTTCCAGGATTGCTGAGGTGGGAATCGAACCCACTTCTACTCAGTTGACCTCCCGAGGCTGAGTGGACCCCGTTCCAGCCCTCGTACCACTTTTCAAATTTCGTGGCCGAGCCGGGAATCGAACCCGGGCCTCCGGGAGTGGCAGCTAATCACACTAACCACTACACCACAGAGGTGGACCGTTCCGATTTTTGAGGACCAAAACTATGGCTCCAAATTTTAAAATAAAAATATGTGGTGGCAAACCATTAATTCCAAGGAATTCAAGGTTTATGTAGGAAATTGAAGTAGCTAGTTTTCATCTTCAGTATTAATTTTCTGACGCTAGTGTATGGTTTTGAATTACCAGGTAGCCTGTAAGACCAATGACTTTCAAATTAGTCAATTAAGAATGGCAACTTTAGAGATAATGATACCTTTCGCAGAGTAAATGTTCTGATAGCAGCATCAATCAATCAATACTGATCTGCATTTAGGGCAGTCGCCCAGGTGGCAGATTCCCTATCTGTTGCTTTCCTAGCCTTTTCCGAAATGATTTCAAAGAAATTGGAAATTTATTGAACATCTCCCTTGGTAAGTTATTCCAATCCCTAACTCCCCTTCCTATAAATGAATATTTGCCCCAGTTTGTCCTCTTGAATTCCAACTTTATCTTCATATTGTGATCTTTCCTACTTTTATAGACGCCATTCAAACCTATTCGTCTACTAATGTCATTCCACGCCATCTCTCCGCTGACAGCTCGGAACATACCACTTAGTCGAGCAGCTCTTCTTCTTTCTCTCAATTCTTCCCAACCCAAACATTGCAACATTTTTGTAACGCTACTCTTTTGTCGGAAATCACCCAGAACAAATCGAGCTGCTTTTCTTTGGATTTTTTCCAGTTCTTGAATCAGGTAATCCTGGTGAGGGTCCCATACACTGGAACCATACTCTAGTTGGGGTCTTACCAGAGACTTAAATGCACTCTCCTTTACATCCTTACTACAACCCCTAAACACCCTCATAACCATGTGCAGAGATCGGTACCCTTTATTTACAATCCCATTTATGTGATTACCCCAGTGAAGATCTTTCCTTATATTAACACCTAGATAGTTACAATGATCCCCAAAAGGAACTTTCACCCCATCAACGCAGTAATTAAAACTGAGAGGACTTTTCCTATTTGTAAAACTCACAACCTGACTTTTAGTCCCGTTTATCAACATACCATTGCCTGCTGTCCATCTCACAATATTTTCGAGGTCACGTTGCAGTTGCTCACAATCTTGTAACTTATTTATCACTCTATAGAGAATAACATCATCCGCAAAAAGTTGAACGTGTTGCTATAAATTTGAATTACGATATCACCATGTGCTAAAATTCTGACTGGTAGTTCAATAACACTCGATCTTTCATAATCTACAGACGGGCAGTCACCGTTAATGAAAATGAAGGATCTACAGCCTGTTTCCAGTCATTCGACCGAGTCAGGAATGGAATGAATGAAGCCCCATCTACAGTAGCGGTGAGGGTAGGAATTGTGCCGGCCGCCGAAGGCTGTCGCACTCCTCTGGGGCAATGATTAATGAATGACAGATGAAATGAAATTATATTTGAGGGTGTTGCTGGAATGATTTTTTTTTTTTTGTTAAAAATGAAGCCATGTTTTCCAGTGTTGACTTAGTTAAATGTAGCAAAGGCTTTTCAGTCTGTCAAACACATAGCAAATACAATGTAAATTAAAACACTAAAAGCATATCTGTAAAACACACACTAACATACAAAGAATGACATGTTTCGTTCTACAAGAACATCCTCAGATTCTATCAAATCACTTAAAATAAGCTTATATATGGAATGAAATATGACAGGGAAAACCGGAGTATCCGGATAAAAGTCTGTCCCGCCTCCGCTTTGTCCAGCACAAATCTCACATGCAGTGACCGGGATTTGAACCACGAAACCCAACGGTGAGAGGCCGGCGCGCTGCCGCCTAAGCCATGGAGGCTCACAGTCGCCTTTACTGATTTCTTGGAAAAAATCTGCGAATTCCATTTTGTATGGTTTTGCCCGCATTTTTTATGTAAGTTAAGCAGCGTGTTTTGAAAAAGATTCAAAGAGGAAATTATTACAATACAATACAATACAATACAATGGATTTATTTTATCTGGCAAGATTAAGGCCATTAGGCCCTCTCTTCCATCTAACCAGAAAATACAGTATCTACATGTGCAAATTAAAATAAATAGACTTAGGCCTACAATTGAAACATCTTGCAACTACTAAACAATGCAATATTATTTTATTTATTTATTTATTATGCCTTTGTAGGTGGCATCATATTATGATGAAAAGCAGAAAATTAAAAATAGGAAAAATAGGAAAATGATGATGATGATGAAGATGATTGTTTACACAATTATGAAATGATTACCTAATTTCAATTAACCTTGATAATAACAGTGAGATTATATAAAGTCTATAGTTTGAGGAAGGCTAAATCTACAAAATTTCCATAACATACAAATAACAATATAGGACTTCATTACTTACTAGGTACCGGTGACAAAGTTGCCTAAAACTAGCAGGTGAGGCTCCTCTAACAGAGACGGGTAGTGTATTCCATTGTCGTGCCGAAGAAATAACAAATGAGTTTGTGTATCGTATGGTGCGGTGAGGTGGAATAGATAAGAGTGTATCAGATTTTGACCGTGTTCCGAAACTGTGATTGGATGAGAGGTGGTGAAATGTACTTCAACACAATTATAAAATAATAAATAATTGTTTGGCAATAAGCATGTGACAGTGTCAAAACCTTAATGAAATCTCTCCCAAGAACAATTATTTTTCCACCAGAGGTAATGGAATGTCGTTACCTATGATATATTTTAGAAGACGATTCACACACATTCATGAATGCCTATTTGCCATTGGGGCTTTATCCCATATTGAGCCGTGCTAATCAAATATCGCCAGCTGCTTTGGAATTTATTTTAAAACCAGACACCGAATTCTCATTTAAATTTAGAGGTTTGTTGAATGTAATGTGCACTGTTCAACAACAGCTCAGCAAAACAGCGGGGCTAGGGATGGGCCACTCGATCGCCTGCTCGAGCAGGCTCGAGTGCTGACGTCACGAACTGGTGTGTCGAGCGTGGTCGAGCCAGATCGAGCAACACGGAATTCCCTCGTGACGTAGGCTTGCATGTGCGCTAAGCAGGAGTGTGTTAGGGCTCGAGCCATAATTCCGTCTGCACTCATTCACGTTGATATTCACCTTCCGGCACTACGCGTAGAGTAGAAGTAGTCATTAGCGATAGCGTCCATTCTACAGAAATACATACGTACCGTAAGTCATAGTGGACGCATCGTTTATTAAATCCATATATGCACAGAATTACTTTTTTTTTTCATCAAATGGAAGTGACTGCTCGACATGGCGATGAGCTCTGCATAGTGATAGTATTTGTGTGGTTTTCCTTTCGTTACTTGGTCGCTACTTCCATTTTTGGTTCTTCTGAACATTGTATGTATCATTTTAATAATATATTCTGTTCACTTTTATTATAATGCTATATTTACTATTTCTCCTACATAATAAACAAATGTGAACAGACCTGAAGTCCTGCGTTCGATATAATATAACTGGGTTTTTTGCTATTGGTTTTACATCGCACCGACACAGATAGGTGTTATGGCGACGATGGGATAGGAAAGGTGTTAGGAGTGGGAAGGAAGCGGCCGTAGCCTTAATTAATCTACAGCCCCAGCATTTGTCTGGTGTGAAAATGGGAAACCACGGAAAACCACTTCGAGGATGGCTGAAGTGGGAATCGAACCCACCTCTACTCAGCTGACCTCCAGAGGCTGAGTGGACCCCGTTCCAGCCCTCGTACCACTTTTAAAATTGCGTGGCAGAGCCGGGAATCGAACCCGGACCTCCGGGGGTGGCGGCTAATTACGCTAACCACTACACCACAGAGGCGGACTTACTTACATATTACGCCGTTTCATTTCTCAGGCGATAATATTACTCTAGGATAACAACCATATAATCCATATACTCCTATGTTGTGTAAGGGATTCAATGTATTCCGTTAATAATGTTAAGGCATTATCATTATAAATATTATTTTCATGGTACGAAATGAAACAAGCTATTTCTGGAATTGCCGGGTGAGGATATAGTTTGTTCAGTTGTGTTCCTGTACACACACTGGTTTCATTTCAGAGCAAAGAAGATAGCCACTCATCTGATTTAGTACAAGGTAATCACTCATAGATGGCAGGCCATACTCCTGCTCGAGTACTGCTCGACCTAGATCGAGCAGTGACGTCATCAGCTCGAGCCGCTCGAGCTGCGCTCATGCTCATCCCTAAGCGAGGCTATTCCTCTCCACGAAGTACAGTATGACAACGACTGCGCATGCGAGCCTGCTCCCCTGCCACGCCCCCTATCGGGCCTGCTGCTCAGTGCTCTCTTGGTTCAGGTGGGCTTGAAGGTCCTGGCGGGCGCATTAGCCAATAAGAATGCTACGTTTGTCTTTATAATTTAAAAACATATGGCAAGAAATGTTTATGCTATCAAACATGCTCTGCAAATCTACAGGCCAAGAGCTTTCGTCAGAATGCTTTACGATATCAATCGATCTAGCCGTTCTCTCGAAATCGATGCAACAAAAATCAGCCTAGTGTTTTAAACATATAGTTTATTATTATTATTATTATTATTATTATTATTATTATTATTATTATTTAAAAGCACAAACATTTCTTGCCGTATGTTTCTAAATTATTAAAGACAAATGCAGCATTCTTATTGGCTAATGCGCTCGCCAGTACTTCCAAGTCCACCTAAACCATGAGAGCGCTGAGCAGCAGGCCCGATAGGGGACGTGGAAGGGAAGTAGGCTCGCATACGCAGTCGTTGTCTTACTGGTCAGCTGTATTGTACTTCGTGGACAGGAATTATTATTAATTATTAATTAATTATTAATATTAATAATATTATTAATTGTCTGTCTGTTAGGTCATCAGCCCAGAGGCTGGTTGGATTCTCAAATAGCACCACCAAAGGTTATGTGGTTATAAGGAAACCCCAAAAACTAAAGGCAGCACCAAAATGAGGCGTACGATGCAAGATGAGGAGTGAGGTAGTTTGCCGTTGCTTTCCTCACTGGGTCAGAAAGTACTATTGCAGCACGACTGCCCCTGTGAGCAGCACCTTCCATAACACTGAGATGCACTAGTCATGCTCTGAATGTCATTACTCAGCACTACCCACACCCCAGCAACTTCCATACTGTCACAGCCATGGATGTTGACTGGGACTTCGGTGGAAGCTACACTTTACTCTAGCCTGTGCCAAGAGATGGATGCAAAAGTACTGTATCCATCAAGAAATGACAGTAGGCATTTAGACACAAAATTAACTTGCACAGTTTTGCAGCCAGACAATGTACAAGAAACTTGAAACTCCAGGAGGTATGGACTCAAGAAAGACGACAGACTCACAGTGGGAGGATGAAGAAGTTTTGGGAGGATAAGAGAAACAAGAAGAAGAATGCTAACTAATGGTTCTACGTGCTCCTTAGAGGGCCTAACGCATATAATAATAATAATAATAATAATAATAATAATAATAATAATAATAATAATAATTATTATTATTATTATTATTATTATTATTATCAGGATAAGATTTTCAGTATGCGCCAGCTAATTGAATAATCCTACGAAAGGAATAGACATTTATATTTCATAGATCTAGAAAAGGCATATGACAATGCACCGAGGGAAAATATATTAGCTGTACTGGGGGTTATGGAATTGTATGTATGTATGTATGTATGTATGTATGTATGTATGTATGTATGTATGTATGTATGTATGTATGTATGTTCAGTCCTTCAGCGCTTCCGCTGGTGGGATCCTAAACAGCTCTGCCATAGCTGTCATAGATGACCTAGGCATCACTGAAGAGGCGTACGAGGGAAATGATGAGTGAGGTAGTTTCCCGTTGCTTTCCTCACCGAGCCAGAGATGCTATTATATATCAGTCTGCCAAGCCCACTGAAATGCATCAACCGACCCTATGAGCAACATTTTCACACCATTCATAGCGGGGCCTGGCTGCATAAGGATTGACATTACTAGCATCGCCCATACCTCAGTCACTTTCATATTGTCAAAGCCAAGGATAAGACAGAGACAGATCTATGAAAGTAATAAAATTGCTCTAGCCCATACCAGAAGACATAGTGCACTGTAAACACTAGGTCCTGACAGCAAAGGCCTGTTATGGAATTAAGAATAGATTATTAAATGCATTCAGCGGTATTTATATTGACAATTGGGTTGCAGTAAGAATAACATTGCTGGTAGAATGAGTATTTATATTGACAATTGGGTTGCAGTAAGAATAACATTGCTGGTAGAATGAGTTTTTAGCTCAAGGGATTACATGGGTTAGATAAGGCTACAATCTCATCATGAACCATGAAAATATGTGCAATGAGTATGATATGCTTTTCCAAGATTGAAGTTATGTAAGCAGGTAAAAGGTCTAAGAGAACTGAATGTCAGGTTGTGAATATAAAGCTGGAACAGTATTTAGGATGTGTATTCTCACAGGATGGTAGCATAGTAAGAGAGATTGAATCAAGCAGTAGCGATGGCTCTCAGGAGCACATGGGCACGTGAACACCCAGTTCTAATGCATATTCACGCATTCATGGATACCGGTAATTCAAAATTGTTTCCTTTTGTCGACCTCATTTCGTCAATCGATCGAAAGCATTCGACTTATATCGAAGCTCCCTCACTAACAGCTGTTCCTTTCGACTGTCAATGCCAGGGAGCACACTGGACATTTCGCTACGAGCTTTAAGACTATACGCAGGCGCAAGGAGATGACGTCATGGTTTATGCACAGATATCTCCATAAGCGAGGAGCACGGTAAGGAATGTGCCCTTGCGTCTACAACCACCTTCAAACCAGAGATAGTATTACAGTTGACCACAAGGGTCCGCCACTTCCCCTGTTGCTGTTGGCCACAGCTCCCAGAAGTTACAATTGCATTACATCGCCGGAAGATTTCGCTAGTAGCTAATTCTGAACAGGTGTTCGTAACCACGTGACCAGAAACCAGAGCATCAGCCTCAGCCAAAGCCTGAGCGACTCAGCCCGACAGTCGTAATTTTAGTTTACTAGTACACTCACAGATTAGTCTCGGAAAAGTGCGTCCTCGGTTATAAGAGTTTACCATATTACGAATAGAGAAGCAACCGTATAAGGAACTTTTAGTGAAATGATTTATGTACCGGGAGGTACACCTCCACGCCGTTAATTTAAAATGTGCGCCAATTGAAACTCCTCTGCTGGAGGAAGTCTGAACTTTATTGACGGTATTAATTTTCTACTTTCTCAGAAGATGTCACCACGTGGAAAAGTTTGAGTTTTTGAACTGTGTCATTTTTTATGTGTTTTTGTTTCACTTGTAGTTAGAAGTGTGAACTTTCTCTTCTAGAGGACACTACTGAAGATCTACAATAGTGCAATCTAGTGCGGAGTCAAAGAACTATTTTTTTGGAGAAAATTTAATTTCAAGAGTTTGTTCTTTGTTAAATTTCTTTCTGTCATTGTTTAAGTTGGCAATATTTACCCCTTTCTTTCCCCTTGTTATGAATGTATCCAATCCCGAATTTCTTCAATTAATTTCTATCCAATCAGATGTATCTTCCCCCAACTTGAATATGTTGCTGTGTCCTACCCAATAAAGTGTTTGTGGGAGGGTGTTTTCATTCCCCTAACGCCTAGAAACTTCCGCGAGAGTATTTAAACTGCTGATTTTTGGGTCTCTCGGCCACTTCTGTTCCATCTTTCAGTGTATTAAGTACTTAGCAGGAGGCGGGAAGCGCCTCTTTCCTCGGCAGCGGTCAGCAACAAGGTAATGGCCGATTAATAAATTCTTTCTTTGCTAGCTCAGCAGTTTAACTTTCGGGGCGGGTTCTAAGCGTTCCACTATGTAACCTTTTCCTAAAATGTAACTTCTCTTTTCATCTATTCTCTTGTAAAGCTACATACTGGGATAGAGAGTGCTAACCCTCTCGAGCTCCCACTCACATTGTCTTGAGGTGAACTTATTTTCTCAACCAATTCTTCCGTAATGTAATGTAAATTGTTATTTTCTTAAGTCACCTCTGTAGTATGGGATTAGCCCTTGCACTAACGGCCTAAGGCCAAGTAGGTCTTAAACAAAGTGTATTAGGAGTGCAAGTTCGCCTCCCCTCAAATTGTATTTTAGAGGTCATGTATTAACCTTCTTGTCATTTAATAGACCTCAGTAGGTTGGGTATTTTACCCCTGTGTATATGTCCTTTGAGGACAGCTTAAAGGTGGAGTTTGGTGTGGCCTGGGAGAGGCTTAAATTTGAGAGCGAGTGGCTCTTTTGAAAATTGTATGTTGTATGCCTCGAGGAGGCTTTTCAGTGTAATGTGGAGCAAGGGCTCCTAGGTATGAATGGGGTTTTCTGCCCCTCTGTTAAAATTGTGTTTGGGGTAAAACTGAGCTGATTGCCCAAGAATTATGTTTCTGACTTTTGAAGCCCCAAATGGGGTACCTATGTAAATGTATTTTTTTTAAATCGTGTTTCGGCTACTAAGTACCTGTTCTATTTGTTGTTACCTAATTTTGCAAAGAAAATATAACCTTGTTAAATTTTAAAATTAATTTCACTTTAGTAGCTTGAGACCTATTCACCACCCAGCACCTTCTTTCATGCATAACTACCACCAAAACACGGTAACAATTTAAGTAAGTGATTTTGTACTTATTTGCATTCCACTTCGGTAAATTTGAGACGTGAACAGAAATGTTGTTGTGAACCTCCTGAAAATTTGGTGACGAGCCGCCACTGGAATCAAGGGGCAGTAAAGCTAATGCAGTGAGCTCGCAGTTGCGATCAACAGTATTCTGTGAAGTCAGCACTCGGACGGAACTATCTTCGCGTATGTTGGGTATTCAGCCCGAAGGCTGGTTTGATCCTCCACAGTTCCACCAAGAGCTGTCATAGATAGCCTAGGGGTCACTGAAGAGGCATACTAGGGAAATGAGGAGTGAGGTAGTTTCCCGTTGTTTTCCACACTGCGCCGGAAGTTGCTGTTACATATCGGTCTGTCAAGCCCACTGAAATGCATGCACCTACCGACCCTATGAGGGATATTTTTATACCATTCATAACAGGGACTGGCTGCATAAGGAATGGTATTATTAGCATCGCTCATACCTCAGTCACTTTCATATTGTCAAAGCCAAGGATTAGACTAAGACAGATCAATGAAAGTAACAAATTTGTTCTAGACCATACCAGAAGACATAGCGCACATTACCGGCTGAGTTGGGTGTGCGGTTAGGGGCGCGCAGCTGTGAGCTCGCATACGGGAGATAGTGGGTTCGAACCCCACTGTCGATAGCCCTGAAGATGGTTTTCCGTGATTTCCAATTTTCATACCAGGCTGTACCTTAATTAAGGCCACGTCCGCTTCCTTCCCATTCCTAGGCCTTTTCTGTCCCGTCGTCGCCATAAGACCTATCTGTGTCGGTATGACGTAAAGCAAATAGCAGAATAAAATGTATGTATGTTCAGTCTTCAGCCCTAAGGCTGGTTGGATCCTCAACACCTCTGCCATCAGCTGTCATAGATGGCCTAGGCATCACTGATGAGGCGTACTAGGGAAATGAGGAGTGAGGTAGCTTCCCGTTGCTTTCCTCACCGAGCCAGAAGTTGCTATTACATATCAGTCTGCCAAGCCCACTGAAATGCTTGCACCAACTGACCCTATGAGCAACATTTTCACACCATTCATAGTAGGGACTGGCTGCACAAGGAATGGCATTACTAGCATCGCTCATACCTCAGTCACTTTCATATTGTCAACGCCACGGATAAGACAGAGACAGATCAATGAAAGTAACAAAATTGCTCTAGCCCATACCAGAAGACATAGTGCACTGTAAACACTAGGTCCTGCCAGCAAAGGCATAAAAAAAAAACCTAGTGAATAATGGACTATGTTATCGAGGGTAAGAGAAGTAGAGAGAGACCAAGACGACGATGGTTAGAGTCAGTTTCTAATGATTCAAAGATAAGAGGAATGGAAGTAAACGAGGTCACAGAACTAGTTACAAATAGAGGATTGTGGCGGCGTTTAGTAAATTCACAGAGGCTTGCAGACTGAACGCTGAAAAAGAACATTACAGTCTATAATGAGTTTGTATAATAATAATAATAATAATAATAATAATAATAATAATAATAATAATAATAATAATAATAATAATTGTTACCATGGTTTGTGGAATGCAGAGGTGAAAGAAGGTGCCAGGGGTGAATGGGTCTAACTACTTTGTCAAGAAAGAATTTAAACTGAAATGGAAGGTTATATTTTTGAAAAGCAACAAGTTAACAAATTCTCACTTCGTGAGATAACAATTACATAGCAAATTAAAAACAAGATGTAGAAAACAAAAAATTCAAGATTTTAAATTTTTAACACATTTCGGCTGCAAGCCCTTAGTTTTACAATTTTTGAGTTCCTAGCTCAAAACCCAAATTTGTATCAAGGGAAGAAATCCCCTAATAACATGGAGCCCTTGCTCCCCCCCCTCCCCTTGCAATGTCAAGCCTCCCAGAGGCATCCAAACAACACTAGAAAAGAGCAGACACGCTCTCAGTTTTTCCAGCCTATTCAAGGCAATACCATATTTTACAATGAATTGCCATCAAGACACAACTTACAAAATGAAACGGGGGTATCTCGTACCCAACCTACTGGGCCTTAGCAGAAAAGGAACAGGTTAAGTAAATGGCCCGAAATACAATGGAATGGAGGCGTGAATTTGCACTCCTACATGAAACTTCTTAAAACCTAAAAGGCACTAGGCCGATGAAACAAGGGCTATTCCCAAACTATGGAGGTGACCCGTATAAGAAATAAATTTAAACATTAGGGAAGAGAAGAAAATCAGTTACCAAAACGTAGTCACCTCAAATCAAAATGAAGGGGAGCTCGAGAGGGTAAAGCACTCTTTATCCCCGATTTACAGTTAAAGATATTTACATAAGCGGGTAAAAATTACATTACAGAAAAGTAGGTTACATGGTAAAAGTTTCGGACCTTTCCCGCGGGTTAAACTGCTGAGCTAGCAAGAAAATAAAGATGTTAAACGGCCATTACCTTACTGAAGAGCTGCGGCCTGATAAAAGAGGCACCTCCCGCCTCCTGCTACACGTCCACACACTAGGTTAGATGTTGATCAAGTGGCCGAGAGACACGAAAATCAGCAGTTTTTATACCCTCGGGGAAAGTTCGAGACCTTTTATGAATAAAACAGCCACACCCACTTAATTTCATTGGATCGCCTAAAGTTACACACCAAATCGAAGAAGAAACCTGTGATCGGTGGGAAATTAATTACAGAAATTCTTGATTGGCTAACTTCAGAACAGGCGGAAGGAAAAGCTAAATATTGCCAACCCACAAAAGAATGAACGAAATTTAGTGAAGACAAAAACTTATGAGTACAACATTTCTTCAAGAAAGTTCCTTCACTTCGCATCAGGGTGCAAGGTCATAGTTTTTCGACAGTGATATATATGGGAGAATGTCCAAACTTCTTGATAAATAGTAAACAAAAACAAGTCGAAATTCACACAGTGACATCTTCAGAGGAAAGGTTTAAGTAGGTCCAGTTTTAAGTTCAGTGTTTCTCCAGTAGAGGGGTTCCAATTGGCGCAAGATTTAAACGTACGGCATAGAGGTGTACCTCTCGGTACAACAACAACAACAACAACAACAATAATAACAATAATAATAACAACAATAATAATAATAGTAATAATAATTCCATCCTCAGTTGCTATAGGTCTTTGGAGTACCGGAATCCCCTCCCTTCACGCCCCCACCCAAAAAAACATTCGAGAAAATCGGCTAACAAGCGTGCTCAACTGGATAATGTTGAAAATAGGAATCTACCACCGTACGAAATACGTTACGAAGCTGTCAAATTAGTCTTTCGAACAACGTTAGCTTGCAGATTACAAAAAGAAAAAGACTTGTTGAGCTTTCGAGAACTTATATTAATATTCCAAGCCCGCTTGCCAGTCATGATGGTTGAGCCGTCAATTATTTATGGCCAATTCGAATCCGATTGATGGATAACATTTTCAGTGAGAGGAGAAAGAAGCACAGTGAAACAATGAAAGAATACTGGAAGAAAAGGAAAGAACTAAGGAGGAAGTATTGAAATTGTAACGTGGTCCTTAGAAGGCCGGAACGCAAGAATAAGAAAGAATAATCAGTACTAATAATCCGATGACACTGGCTGAATAGAAATCTCTTGTTGCACTACAACACTAAATAATTAACTACACAACAATGGCATTTATATACACACACATTCATAAGCTAACAGCAACTACTGCAATCACGACTATTATGACACTACACTATTTCACAGATCACAATCACAAGCGACAATAACGACATTCGCGGAAACAAATACACAGTGAATGCCCAAATTTCTCTCGTCTTGCCCAAATCTTAAAGCATAAAGACGTTTTTAACAATTTGACCAACCTACAAATAGTGCCGTTACATTTTGAATCTTTATTTTAGCTTCTTTATACAAATGAATTGTTTAACTAGTCAGTATAATGGAATTTATTGTTTTGTAAAGTGTTTTGGAATTAATCTCTAACAACTATTAATGTAAGGCGTGAGGGGAAAAAAAACCTAGGTACGTCGTAAAGGGGTTGGCGATGTTACTGCGGGCTCTGCTGGACAGACCATACACCCGCCTGCACTATTCCTTCCCCTGACAAGCCCATATCGTATTTCCAGTTTCCGCCCGCGCCCCGCACACTCGCTAAACTCTAGGAAACTACTGAGGGCTCTCCTGCCTGAGCCCGAACCCCTCGCGACTAAAGAGAAAACGGCTGCCGAAGTCTGACAGCCTTTGCCATTTCTTTGAAAATAATAAAGTGAAATGTTTACAGCCAAAATAATAAAGATAACATTGTATATCTGAATAGCACACCACCATAAGCTCGACTTCGTTACATTTGTCCATCTCTTTATGCTATCCGTAACAGAGAGAAATTATGTTGTGTTTTTGAAAAGGCGGTGGGGCTGCGCCCTAACGCTCTTCATACACGAGCCGCCACTGGAAGTTGGGTGAGTCCCAATCAGGAATTAAGAAGCGCCATCACACGTCTAGCTGTCCACGGATTTCACAATAAGTTATATGAAAATCCCTATTTCCAAGAACCGAATGCAGTGTCCTAACTGTGCTAAAGAAAATGCGAAAGACATCACACTGACAAATGCAAAACTCGTCTTTGAATTAATGTAGTAAAGAATAGTAGTGTACCTTGTGTAGCTTGTGAATTTTACAAATAGGAAAAGTCATCTCAATTTTAATTACTGCGTTGATGGGGGTGAAAGTTCTTTTGGGGATCGTTGTAAGTACAGTATCTAGGTGTTAATATAAGGAAAGATCTACATTGGGGTAATCACATAAATGGGATTGTAAATAAAGGGTACAGATCTCTGCACATGGTTAGGAAGGTGTTTAGGGGTTGTAGTAAGGATGTAAAGGAGAGAGCATGTACGTCTCTCGTGAGACCCCTACTAGAGTATGGCTCCAATGTACGGGACCCTCACCAGGATTTCTTGATTCAAGAACTGGAAAAATTCCAAAGAAAAGCAGCTCGATTTGTTCTGGGTGATTTCCGACAAAAGAGTAGCGTTAAAAAAATGTTGCAAAGTTTGGGCTGGGAAGAACTAGGAGAAAGAAGACGAGCTGCTCGACTAAGTGGTATGTTCAGAGCTGTCAGCGGGGAAATGGTGTGGAATGACATTAGTAGACGAATAAGTTTGAGTGGCATCTTTAAAAGTAGGAAAGATGACAATATGAAGGTAAAGTTGGTATTCAAGAAGACAAATTGGGGCAAATATTCATTTGTAGGAAGGGGAGTTAGGGATTGGAATAACTTACCAAGGGAGATGTTCAATAAATTTCCAATGTCATTGAAATCATTTAAGAAAAGGCTAGGAAAACAACAGATAGGGAATCTGCCACTTGGGTGACTGCCCTAATTGCAGACCATCATTGACTGATTGATTGACGTAATTTTAAGCACGTTCGTTCACAAGTTAAAACTATTTATCTGATGTTACACGCTGTATATTAGTGTTGGCTACTGAATGCATGATTCGAAGCAGTGTATCGATTCATTCAAGTGTCCGAGTGAATCGATTCACAGGAAAGGCGAGCTCACGGCACACGATTCAGCTTACTCCCAGCGGACAGTGCTGAGTGGCGCACTCACTGGACGTTGACGGGGAGCCAAGCTTCCGCTGCAGCGAGACAGTGTATCATGGCACATCGAAAGAATCGTGAACGAGCGCGGCTCAGTGAGAGACATGATACACACGGCTCCCTATCGGCTCACTGGACACGCGGAGAGCCGAGCTTCCGCTGCAGCGAGGCATACAGTGAATCATGGCACATCGAAAGAATCGTGAACGAGCGCGGCTCAGTGAGACACATGACACACGGCTACTTATCGGCAGGGAATCATGGCACATCGAAAGAATCGTGAACGAGCGCGGCTCAGTGAGACACATGACACACGGCTCCTTATCGGCTCACTGGACACGCGGAGAGCCGAGCTTCCGCTGCAGCGAGACATACAGTGAGCCATGCTAGACTGAAAGAATCGTATGCTATAATGGACTCTCGAGCTGAGCTCATTTGAAAATAATACCCATTTGCATTCACTGTCCTCTTCTTATAGGGAGGTTTAAATAATAGATGGATTTATTTGCAGTGTTAAAAAGGTAGTCACAACATAATTCTGAAGTAGCTAGTAAGTAGGTAGGCTATTAGGTTATACTATTTATTAGTTTAATGAATCTTAGTATTATAACTTAGTTGACATTTGACAGTTAAACTCGACTCTAGCCTGCCCTATGACTATGAGTCATGCTCATGAGTCATGACCACTCAAAAGTACCCGTTTTATATTGGGAAGAACGGCTCAGTATTCTCTTAGTTCATGTCACATCGTTGCACAAGACTTCAATCATATGTGGACAGACGCAATAACAGTATGTTGAATCAGAAAACCAGCGGGCTACTGTACATCTCGGGTAGCCTATACAAAATATGACTATTTAAAAAATCCTCAGCTGATAGAAAAATACTTTTTTAAAAAGACTGAGCGAGTTGTCGTGCGGTTAATATCGCGTGGCTATGCGCTTGCATTCGGGGGATGGTGGGTTCGAATCCCACCGTCGGTAGCCGTTAAGATGGTTTTTCCGTAGTTTCCCCATTTTCACACCAGGAAATGCTGAGACTGTACCTTAATTCAGGCCATGGCTGCTACCTTCCTAACCTTTCCCACCCTGCGTCGCCGGAAACCTTCGATGTATTAAAGTAACTAGCATTTTTTCTAAGAAAGGAGTTCATAGTATGAAGACCAGATGGCAGCTACGAGCACTGAATGCTGTTGCTGCTGTCTCACCAGCACATACTACACAGATGCAGTAGGAGCGGTGACCAATGAGCCGTGAATCGGATCACTGTATCGATTCAGTAACGTGAACGGAATCAAATGAATCGATTCAGTAAAATGAATCGAATGTCCCATCACTATAATTCAGGCCATGGCTGCTACCTTCCTAACCTTTCCCACCCTGCGTCGCCGGAAACCTTCGATGTATTAGAGTAACTAGCATTTTTTCTAAGAAAGGAGTTCATAGTATGAAGACCAGATGGCAGCTGCGAGCACTGAATGCTGTTGCTGCTGTCTCACCAGCACATACTACACAGATGCAGTAGGAGCGGTGACCAATGAGCCGTGAATCGGATCACTGTATCGATTCAGTAACGTGAACGGAATCAAATGAATCGATTCAGTAAAATGAATCGAATGTCCCATCACTACTGTATATGGCTATTTGGCTGCAATGACAGTTGTGCCACACCTAGTGGTCTTAATATTTTATTCCTCAAATGGTCTTGTTATTCTACTCCCTGATATCGATACCATATGTCTGTTATTTGAATATGATAACTGTTCTCTGACTTGACATCTACTTCCTCCGGTTATGACAGATTGCGCCTCATGCAATTATGAATTTCCAAAGCATTTCTTTCTATCCTAACTTAGCTTCGTATGATCTCTGTGAGAAAAGAATGTAAGCCTTGGTTAAAAAGATGGAGAGGCAGAGCTATGAAATGTGTTTCGTATCATTTAAATGGTACCTTTAAAAAGATTAAAACTTTTCCATACGTGGCTCTCTGCTTTGAGTCAACGTGTGTGGATTCTTATTCCGCCTTGCCAACCTTGCCTCTTGTTAAAATTTGCCTTCTTCTCTTGCATTTTCAGAATACTTAACACCTTTTTCTAGCCTTGCTCCCTAGCACTAGCTTAATTAGATTACTACCAGTAAAGCGAAGAGGGGGTTTTCATTTCTGACTGGCGAACTTGTTCGTCACGACAGAGCCGATTTCCCCCCCCCCCCCCCCCCGCTTTGTGTATGTCGTGCTGGTGCTCTTGCGAATTTTTCCGCTGAAACCGACGAATAGAGAGACCTTCTGTTCGCCTCGGGACTCTCAACTACGAGCTTTCAAAAAAAAAAAAAAAAAAAAAAAAAAGCCGAGGTATTTAATTGTTTTAATACTTCCCTTGGCTTGCCACAGGTATTCTAGGCTAGTGTTCCTTATGACCCCAGTTATGTTCTTTGTTCTTCATTTTTATTGTGGCGGATTAATTATCACTTTCCCCTTTAGTTTATAATTTACTTCTTCTTCGTCCGTTTACCCTCGGACTCAGCGAGGGATCCCACCTCTCCGTCCTGGAACCTGAGACAATGGCTCGGGGGATACAACTGGCGAGAATGTCCAGTACCTCGCCCAGGCGGCCTCACCTAGTGATGGCAAAACTTTTCAAAATATCGATATATCGGTTTTTCGATACATTGGTATAAAAATATCGATGTCATTGAAATATCAGCCTTCTAAATGTCGATATATCGCCGATATACCTCTTTTTAAAATATTATTGTAATATTATTGCAAGTCTAGTTTTACATTTAACACAATGATTAAGGATTCATTAGGTTTATTACGTCTTAACACAGATCAGAGAACAAGCTTAAAACAATGACCAAATAACATGACTTTTTCACTACAATGACTCACTATGAAAACATTTACAGTCGAAAAATGTTATGATACATAGAAAAACAGTATAGGCAAGGGGTCTAGTAACGAGCTAATAATTTACACCGAAAAACCATATGAAAAAGCTACAAACGTATGATTTGTGTACGAAGTACATCTGATAATTATCAGAGCTCTGTAAAATAATAAATCATTTTCTTCCCAACATCTTCCTTGCACTGCAATTTCATTTGTTTGTAAGAAAAAAACATGATGATAATCTTAGGTAAATTCCCAATACCTCTTCGGTAAGCCATTTAGAAAAAGCAACTTGGATAACAGTTTGCCATTTAATCGGTTTCTCTTTTCCGTGTTCGTGTTACCGGCCTTTGGAAACAGTCTTTCTGCTGGGACAGAGGTCGCTATAATGCTCAAGTATTGCCTGGCTAACGTGTAAAGCTATGCGCGATGAATGAGTTTTGATATTATCACTTTATTTACCGAAGTGAATTGAGAAATGAACATTCAAATTATGTGTGTGTTGAGTCATCAGTCCACAGACTGGTTTGATGCAGCTCTCCATGCCACCCTATCCTGTGCTAACCTTTTCATTTCTACGTAACTATTGCATCCTACATCTGCTCTAATCTGTTTGTCATATTCATACCTTGTTTACCCCTACCGTTCTTACCACCTACACTTCCTTCAAAAACCAACTGAACAAGTCCTGGGTGTCTTAAAATATGTCCTATCATTCTATCTCTTCTTCTCGTCAAATTTAGCCAAATCGATCTCCTCTCACCAATTCCATTCAGTATCTCTTCATTCGTGATTCGATCTATCCATCTCACGTTCAGCATTCTTCTGTAACACCACATTTCAAAAGCTTCTATTCTCTTTCTTTCTGAGCTAGTTATCGTCCATGTTTCACTTCCATACAACGCCACGCTCCACACGAAAGTCTTCAAAAACATCTTTCTAATTCCGATATCAATGTTTGAAGTGAGCAAATTTCTTTTCTTAAGAAAGCTCTTCCTTGCTTGTGCTAGTCTGCATTTTATGTCCTCCTTACTTCTGCCATCGTTAGTTATTTTACTACCCAAGTAACAATATTCATCTACTTCCTTTAAGACTTCGTTTCCTAATCTAATATTTCCTACATCACCTGCCTTCGACTGCACTCCATTACATTTGTTTTGGACTTATTTATTTTCATCTTGTACTCCTTACCCAAGACATCATCCATACCATTCAGCAACTTCTCGAGATCTTCTACAGTCTCAGATAGAATGACAATATCATCGGCAAATCTCAAGGTTTTGATTTCCTCTCCTTGGACTGTGATTCCCTTTCCAACAGTATGTATGTATGTATGTATGTATGTATGTATGTATGTATGTATGTATGTATGTATGTATGTATGTATGTATGTATGTATGTATGTATGTATGTATGTATGTATGTATGTATGTATGTATGTATGTATGTATGTATGTATGTATGTATGTATGTATGTATGTATGTATGTATGTATGTATGTATGTATGTATGTATGTATGTATGTATGTATGTATGTATGTATGTATGTATGTATGTATGTATGTATGTATGTATGTATGTATGTATGTTCAGTCCGTCAGCGATTCCGCTGGTGGGATCCACAACAGCTCTGCCATCAGCTGTCATAGATGGCCTAGACATCACTGAAGAGGCGTACTAGGGAAATGAGGAGTGAGGTAGTTTCCCGTTGCTTTCCTCACCGAGCTAGAGTTGCTATTACATATCAGTCTGCCAAGCCCACTGAAATGCATACACCAACCGACCCTATGAGCAACATTTTTACACCATTCATAGCAGGGACTGGCTGAATAAGGATTGGCATTACTAGCATCGCTCATACCTCAGTCACTTTCATATTGTCAAAGCCAAGAATAAGGCAGAGACAGATCTATGAAAGTAACAAAATTGCTCTAGCCTACACCAGAAAAGAAAGTGCACTGTAAACACTAGGTCCTGCCAGCAAAGGCATTAGGTAACTGTAGCATGCAAATATTGAAAGGGTCTGAAAAAGAATCAAATCGTAGCCAAAACTATTAAATTAGACAGAAATATCGATATATTGGGCACAAAATGTCGATATCGACAATCTATCCATAGTTCCGATATATCAATATTCGTTTGCCATCTCTAGCCTCGCCTGCTCTGCTGAACAGGGGCCTTGGTAGAGGATGGGAAGATTGGAAGGGGTAGAAAAGGAAGCGGCCGTGCCTTTAAGTTAGGCACCACCCCGGCATTTGTCTGGAGGAGAAGTGGGAAACCACGGAAAGCCACTTCCAGGATGGCTGAGGTGGGAATCGAACCCACCTCTACTCAGTTGACCTCCCGAGGCTGACTGACCCCGTTCCAGACCTCGTACCACTTTTCAAATTTCGTGGCAGAGCCGGGAATCGAGCCCGGGCCTCCGGGGATGGCAGCTAATCACACTAACCACTACACCACAGAGGCGGCTCGTGCATGTCTTTACAAGTTAAAACTATTTATCTGATGTTACACCCTGTGTATGGCTATTTGGCTGCAATGAAAGTAGAACAAGCGGGTTAAACTACCATTAATCAACAGTGAAGCCTCATCACACTCATTGGACTATATAACAAGGTAAGGTAATGCCTAGCCATTAGAATGCATTTATATTAATATTCTATGTTATGTTGTAAATACTTAATGATTATAAGGTTCAAATTGCCTTGAATAAACTTTGTTACAAATGTACTCGAAGAGAAAAATTGGATGCATCGGCCGGGAATCGAACCCGGGCCGCCCGCGTGGCAGGCGAGCATTCTACCACTGAACCACCGATGCTTCAGTCTGCATGGTTTCATGTCACTCTTTAGTTTATTGATAGGAGCTGTCTCACAACGCCGTTATTTGAACTGTGTATGTAACCCTCTCAGTTTATGTACTCAGCGGGTTGCCTATAGAGATAGTAATCGTAGGTCACCGACTGCCAAAGCGTGAGGCGTTTTTAGACGTAAGCGCTTTGAAGTGGTGATTATTGTTTTAAGAGGAACTAAAACAATAATCGGAAGGAAAAAGGAAAGATCTGCGGATAATGGTTAGTGTGATTTCCTGCCACTCCCGGAGGCCCGGGTTCGATTCCCGACTCTGACTCGAAATTTGAAAAAGTGGAACGAGGGTTGGAACGGTGTACACTCAGCCTCGGGAGGTCAACTGAGTAGAGGGAGTTCGATTCCCACGTCAGCCATCCCCGAAGTAGTTTTCCATGGTTTCTCACTTATGGGTACGGCCGCTTCTCTTCCTCTTCCTTGCGTATCCCTTCCAATCTTCCCATCCCCCCCCCCCCCTCACAAGGCTCCTGTTCAGCATTGCAGGTAGGGCCTCCTACTCCAGTTGTATCCCCGATCAGGACACTTCACTTGAGGCGGTAGAGGTGGGATTCCACGCCGAGTCCGGGGGAGAAACGAACCATGACAGTAAACTGATTAAATAATAATAATAATAATAATAATAATAATAATAATAATAATAATAATAATAATAATAATAATAATAATAATCCGCCTCTGTGGTGTAGTGGTTAGCGTGATTAGCTGCCACCCCCGGAGGCGCGGAGTTGATTTCCGGCTCTGCCACGAAATTTGAAAAAGTGGTATGAGGGTCTGTGGTGTAGTGGTTAGTGTGATTAGCAGCCACCCCCGGAGGCTCGGGTTCGATTTCCGGCTCTGTCACGAAATTTGAAAAGTGGTACGAAAGCTGGAACGGGGTCCACTCAACCTAGGGAGGTCAAATGAGTAGAGGTGGGTTCGATTCCCACGTCAGCCATCCTGGAAGTGGTTTTCCGTGATTTCCCACTTCTCCTCCAGGCAAATGCCGGGATGGTACCTAACTTAAGGCCACGGCCGCTTCCTTCCCTCTTCCTTGTCTATCCCTTCCAATCTTCCCATCCGCCCGCAAGGCCCCTGTTCAGCATAGCAGGTGAGGCCGCCTGGGCGAGGTATTGGTCCTCTTCCCTAGTTTTATCCCTGACCCAAAGTCTCACGCTCCAGGGCACTGCCCTCGAGGCGGTAGAGGTGAGTTCCCTCACTGAGTTGGAGAGAAAAACCAACCCTGTAGATTAAACGGGTAAAGAAGAAGAAGAAGTATGATTGTATAGCCCGCCTGTTGGCCGAGGTTAGCCTGTTCGAGTCCCGTTGGTCGAAAAAAATTTCACCACCAGAATGTTGGTCGGTAGGGTCGGTGAGGTGGTGGTATACAATTTCTTATCACTAGATTGCGTGCCAAAATCCGGTAAAGCCTGTAATATGCACTAACCAAAACGTACAACATAAAACACAGAGTAAAGCAAAGCCTGTAATATGCAATAACGAAAACGTACCACACGAAACAAAGAGCAACACAACAACCCTCAGACGAAACACGTACACTTTTAGCACAGTGTGTTCAATCTGTTCTCTCAATGTACTGTGCAGTACAGTACGAAACAAATGCAGAACTCTTCCCTTACAGGTATTGTTCAAAATGTCGACCGGCACCTGCGGGACAAAATTCCGACAACCCGGCCTTTGTCAAGAACTAACATTTATTATTATTTCCAGTGCAATACAGGTACAAAGCTAACTGGGGCAACAATCCAAACGAAATGCAATTACTCTTTAACAATCCACCGGAGACCACGGGTCTCTCAGAGCAGTACTCTCAGAAGGTATCCTTGAACAATCTCATAAGGTTTGTCGGTGTGTTCGGCTTCACCGTGTATTTTTTAACAAGGAGAGGCTAAGGCGCATGGTTGACCGATTCGATCCATCTTTGGTACACGTATAGGGCATGGCCAGGAGTACATCAGGTGCAAGTAGTAAGGCGTAATTCTCAGCCGTTTTCGAGAAATTAATTAATTAAAAATTGCAATACGCTTTTGTGCATGTTAAAGTATCCACAAAGACGCACACGAAATGCTGTCATTTAGTACAGTTATTTATTCACATCTATTTACAAATTAACACACACGTAACCTTAATCACAGTATCACAAACAAAACACTTCGCTCCGAGAACATCAACAAAACCGCCATTTTAGACAACTGTCGATCACTTCAACATGGAGATTGCAACCACTGCATGTCAACACGAGGTCACAGGTATATTCTTGATACACCATAACTCCACTGAACAATAACTCTTCGTTACCATCAAGATCACCTCCTTATATACGTGTCTGGCCAGGCTTCCAGAAAGATACGTTAAAAAAAAAAAAAAAAACCTTCTCGAAAATTCTAGAGTGCTTAACAACATTGTTATAATATACAGAATATTCTACCATGATCTAGTGCCATTCTGGAAGTTACAGTGTGTTTCAAAATACCGTAGTGGATTACAAATTATATATACATGTAAGAATAAATTATATAATATTAATGTACATGTATTTACAGTAACTGAACATAATATAAATATTTATGTACAGCACATGTTTCATGACATAACCTCACACACAATACGATCATCGACTACTAAATAATAATAATTCGAGCTCGATACTTGCATTAGTTACCCATGGGTGAGAGAATATTGTTTTCAAGTTATATCTGTTTAACACACTTGCATCAGAGTTATGTTTGCGGAAACGACAACGAGCTCGAGGTGCAGGTTGTGTCTTGACTGCGAACAATCCAGATTGCGAACAAGGCAAAAACCGTCCTGATTCCGAACAACTAAATATACCCTATCCAGATTGCGAATAAGAGATTAGTGTTGAATTGAGATATAATTTTCAAAACAGATTAGATTATTAATAGATTATTATTATTTTGCTACCGTAGTGGCTTTACATCGCACCGACAAAGATAGGTCTTATGGCGACGATGGGATAGGAAAGGCCGGAGTTGGAAGGAAGCGGCCGTGGCCTTAATTAAGGTACAGTCCCAGCATTTGCCTGGTGTGAAAATGGGAAACCACGGAAAACCATCTTCAGGGCTGCCAACAATGGGATTCGAACCCACTATCTCCCTGATGCGAGCTCACAGCCGCACTCCCCTAACCGCACGGCCAACTCGCCCGGTATTATTATTATTATGCCAATGAAAGAAGTGAGTGGTTGCATCGACAAAGCGCCTTTAGATTATTCCTTGCTAGTTGCTTTACGTCGCACTGACACAGATAGGTCTTATGGCGACGATGGGACAGGAAGGGGCTAGGAGAGGGAAGGAAGCGGCCGTGGCCTTAATTAAGGCACAGCCCCAGCATTTGCCTGGTGTGAAAATGGGAAACTACGGAAAACCATCTTCTGGCCTGCCGACAGTGGGGTTCGAAACCACTATCTTCCGAATACTGGACACTGGCCGCACTTAAGCGACTGCGGCTATCGAGCTCGGTTTTAGATTATTATTATTATTATTATTATTATTATTATTATTATTATTATTATTATTATTATTATTATTCAAAAGAATACATAAGAAGTGAAATAGTCAGTTTATTTGGAAACAAGTGGGGTTTTTTCTTACATGCTTTTAACTTTTTTGTGTGTGTATTACCCAGTATTCCAATTGTGTGTACCAGAAGTTGGTGTATCAACTGAAGGTTAATTTTTCTGCAGCCCGTCAAATTAGAATTTTGTTCATATCCAAGTCAACATTTCTAGTCAAGCGGGTTGGACAACTTGGTATTTCCCACTTGTTCGCAATCTGGCTCATTAATGTGTGTCAAACCCAAATCATCCTCTTCAGGTACTCACTTGTTCGCAATCTGGACGACACCGAGGTGCAGCGGCAAGAACTTAGTAAGCGCGGGGTCGATGGATCTAGTAACGCCGATGGACAATATTTCTTCAAATATTTCACATGTCTCACAAACTAAGGTGTCTTCAATAACTTCCACAACCACAGAAAATTATGTACAAATTCAATTTCTGGTACACCATCAGTTGTCGGCACCAATTTCCTGCAGCATGTTAAATTACGCGTGATTTGCGACCAAATTGTGTGATGACAGGACATAATTCATGAACGACAACGAAGTTTGCTGTGCGATAAAAACCTTGCGAATGCAAAAATACAGCGTTTATCACTTGCTCAAGGTGCCGCAATAATTATTGTTTCCCCTACTTCTATGACCATTATCATCCTACTTCGTGCAGTAATTCGTCGCGAACAGCACGATAGTGAATTAAAAAAGGGTATAATACGTAGTACAGAATACTGGGAATATATTAATTTTTCAAACAGCTCCTGTACGAATTTTTCCGAACCATCATCCCTTCTTCTTCATCATCATTTTACCCTCCAGGGTCGGTTTTTCCCTCGGAATCAGCGAGGGATCTCACCCCTACCGCCTCAAGGGCAATGTCCTGGAGCTTCAGACTCTGGGTCGGGGGATACAACTGGGGAGAATGACCAGTACCTCTCCCAGGCTGCCTCACCTGCTATGCTGAACAGGGGCCTTGCGGGGCGGGGGATGGGAAGATTGGAAGGGCTAGACAAGGAAGAGGGAAGGAAGCGGCCGTGGCCTTAATTTAGGTACCACCCCAGCATTCGCTTGGAGGAGAAGTGGGGGAAACCACCGAAAACTACTTCCAGGATGGCTGAGGTGGGAATCGAACCCACCTCTACTCAGTTGATATCTCGAGGCTGAGTGGACCCCGTTCCAGCCCTCGTACCACTTTTCAAATTTCGTGGCAGAGCCGGGAATCGAACTCGGGGCTCCGGGGGTGGCAGGTAATCACACTAACCACTACACCACAGAGGCGGACGAACCCTTTTACCGCTAACAAAATATTGGAATTGATTCGAAAATGAACATTACTGAAGACATCTTAATTTGTAAGAGATGCTGTGAAATATTTGAAAAAATCGTCCGTCGGCAGCATTCGATCCATCGATCTCGCCCTTACGAAGCGGAGGACTTTCGCTGCGCAACGAGCTCGTTGTGTTTTTCGCAAACATAACTTGTACATAAGCGCACTGCAATTTTTCTTTAATTAATTTCTTGAAAACGGCTGAGAATTGCGCCTTTTACTTGCACCTGTAGTACTCCTGGCCATGCCCTATTGAACCCGAGTGACTTAGGCCCATAGTCAGTCATGATTTGATCGGTAAAATAATATGGTACATTTATTGAAATACAGAAGGGAAGTTGAAAATGTTTCGTTTAGGTAATGTCGAAATCAGAGCGAAGGAAGGACGACAGACTGGAGCCTGACGGATTAGCTCAACCCGACAACTTTTAGCTACTTCACAGCAGGGAATATCATTAGTTGGCGTACAAGGAAATACAGAGTCCACAAATAAGTCTTGGTCAGAAAGAGGAAGGGGGAGAATCATACAAAGAAAACTCACCACATGAGTAAGACCTTGGGATATTTTTGGTAGGACGGAAATTCCATGACCTCATGGAAAATTACAGCGGCTGAGTGTACGTTCGCTAGCCTAAGTTCGAGCAGGTGGAGATTTAAATCACGTGACCGCTTGCCGGCCAATAGTAAAAATTTGATGGGAGACTCAGTGATACCATCTTAAGGAATGATGGATGAGATATTTTCGTAACTACAAAAGTAATCAGTAATAAATTAATATGAGTACGCGGATGAATGTAATGAATTTATTAGATGTCACGCATGGAAAAATAATCAATACTTATTGGCAAATTAAATAAATTGAAGGCTGGATTTCTTGGAAACCAGACAACTTGAATCTCATTGGCTGAACGAAGACCACGTTGTCAGGGACGCTTACGAAGGCGCGAAATGTGAGGAGCGAAATCCATCCATATCTCCTAAATCTGTGATCACCTGGAGTTCATATTTTATCCAGCAGATATGCTAGCGGAGTGGATTAATTTGATGTAAATTTTAACTTCCAATTCGGAGTGCAAGTACCGATATTAAAAATCCACCCCCTCCCTAAGGGGCATGACGTCAACAAATCCGCGGGAAAAGGCTTCATCCATATATACGGAGCTGAATTGACGGTCGCCAGCCACTTGTCTTGAATCGTTGGAGCTGAATTGACGCTCGCCAGCCACTTGTCTTGAATCGTTGGAGCTGAATTGACGCTCGCCAGCCACTTGTCTTGAATCGTCGGAGCTGAATTGACGGTCGCCAGCCACTTGTCTTGAATCGTTGGAGCTGAATTGACGCTCGACAGTACACTTGTATTGAATATCGGGAGCTGAACTGTTGGTCGCCGGTAACTTAGAATTCTACGGACGTACAGTCATTTAATGGCGCGAGCATCCGCCAGTGTTTGTAAAGTGTGATCGCGCTCAAGCAACATGTTAAATCTGGAAATAGTTAACGTAGGATAGTGTTCTTTTTATTTATGAATAATCAGTGACGTAAAGTAATTACCCTGCAAGAGAGTAGTATAAAATATATCACCATAAGTACGTACATAATAGACTGTGTGACGAACAGTACTTTAAGGAAGTAGTAGCCTGTACTTAGCTATACCGAACCGATGTCATGAACACGTCAAGAATGCCGTATAAATCGGGCGTATCGCGACGGGCGAAATAGTTGACACCTCGTCGTACGTGTCCAGGTCCATTGTGCGGTAGGTGGACGAAGATTAAATAGTGTAAATATATTAAATTCTTGGGTCTAGGATAGAAATTTGTTGTGTTAACGTTGTAAATGGTGAAGGTTTGTGGCAGTCAATATATGAGTGTCAAATAATAATGTGCCAGGAAATCTTTTGTGAAACTACGCCATCAAGGATGGAGGAGTAAAACGCAGAGAGGGGCTGGATGAAGCCTCTCGTCTGCAAAGCTGCAATGGAATACCGATAACTAAGATGAGTACTAAATTGTAAAATATATTTGGGAAATGTTATCGTGATGGGAAAAATGGGAATAATTTGATTATACTTGGTTACCTTCTGTAACAAGATGGGTCGCTTAACGACCCCATCCTAAATTTGTAGCACGGACAGTAGTAAATCATAATAATGTAAATAATCGGGTCTTTTATGTATTCAGTTTGTTGGAGATGTAAATTTGTATATATAGTGTAGTACGTTAAGTCATGCATGCATTCATATTTCTTTGTAGTCGATAATTTTCTTTACATTTGATTTTGATTATGCTAGTTAAATAAGACCCGATATGTGCTTTTATGTTTTTGTCATTTTAACGAGCCATTTAATGACATGGAAGGAAAATCCAGCTTCGCCATACCAAGTGTGTTTTGTTGAAATTAATATGGTCATATTTTCAAAGTGAAGTTGTTAAATTTGTGTGATGCGATTAATATAATAATGTCCAAGTAAATCATATCTGGAGTGTTTAGTGCCGGAATAAATCGACTTTGTACAAGGGGTTATGCATTAAACATATTACGAGTGGACTACCGAGTTACAGGCGAAAATATTATTTTTTTTAAATATTAATAATAATAATAAATAAATAATATTGTTACCGGGTTTTTGTGGTAGTTAAGCATGAAAGAAGGTGCTGGGTGGTGAATAGGTCTCAAGCTACTAAAGAGAAATTAAATTTTAAAATTTAACAAGGTTATATTTTCTTTTCAAAATTAGGTAACAACAAATAGAACAGGTACTTAGTAGCCGAAATACAACTTGAAATGTACAATTACAGGAATTAAGGAATTTGGGCTTCGAGCCCTGAAAACACAATTCTTGAGCAACTAGCTCAACTTTACGATATACCAATTTCAACAAAAGGGGCAGAAGACCCCAATCAAACCCTGGAGCCCTTGCTCCAAATTACACAGCAAAGCCTCCTCGAGGCATACAACTCTCAGTCTTAGAAAAGAGCCACTCGCTCTTAAAGTTAAGCCTCTCCCAGGCCACACCAAACTCAACTTTCAAGTTGTCCTCAAAGGACATATACACAGGGGTAAAATACCCAACCTACTGAGGTCTATTAGGAGAGAAAAGATTAATACATGACCTCTAAAATACAACTTGAGAGGAGGCGAACTTGCACTCCTAATACACTTTGCTTAAGACCTACTTGGCACTAGGCCGTTAATACAAGGGCTAATCCCATACTACAGAGGTGACTTAATGGCAATTTACATTACATAAACGAAGAATAGTTTGAGAAAATAAGTTCACCTCAAAACAAATGTGAGTGGGAGCTCAAGAGGGTTAGCACTCTCTATCCCAATATGTAGCTTTACAAAAAAAGATGAAAAGAGTAATTACATTTTAGGAAAAGGTTACATGATGGAAATGCTTCGAACCCGCCGCGAGTGTTAAACTGCCGACCTAGCAAGAAAAGAAGTAATTAATAGGCCATTACCTGGTGTTGAACGGCTGAAGAAGAAAGAGGCACTTCCCGCCTCCTGCTATGTACTTAATACACTGAAAGATGGAACAGAAGTGGCCCGGAGACCCCAAAATCAGCAGTTTATATCCTCTCGCGGAAGATTCTAGGCGTTAGGGGAAATAAAACACCCTCCCTCAAAGTTTTTATTGGTTCGGGAAAAGAAACCCCTACATAGAGGAAAAGAAACACATTATTGGTGGAAAATTAATTAAAGAAATTCGGGATTGGCTAGATCCAAACTAAGGGGAAAAAGAGGGGTATACAGCCAACTTAAACCATGACAGAAAGAAATTTAACAAATAACAAACTCTTGAAATAAAAATTTCTCCAACAAAATAGTTCTTTGATTTCGCACTAGGTCGTACTATTGTTGATCTTCAGTAGTGTCCTCTAGAAGAGAAAGTTCACACTTCTTACTTCAAGCGAAACAAAAACACATCAAAAGTGACACAGTTCAAAAACTCAAAATTTTCCATGTGGTGACATCTTCTGAGAAAGTAGAGAATTAATAGAATAGATAAAGTTCAACCTTCCTCCAGAAGAGGAGTTTCAACTGGCGCAACTTTTAAATAAACGGTGTAGAGGTGTACCGCCCGGTACAGACCTCCCCCCCCAAAAGTTCCTCCAGGGGTGACACATGAAATCAGTTTGAAACAAAGTCCAAGAAATGATGTTGATACGAAGGTAGATAGCAGAAGCATTTACAAGATTTCTTAATTCAGTTTCAAAATGTTGTTGTTGCAGGTGAATGAAAGTCTTTATGTTTGTAGAATTTGAATTTGTGAAGATAAACTTTTAATACTTAAAGGTGAAGAAAAATTTGGCAATGTCCACCAAATATTGTAGTTGAATTCCCAAGTATAGTTATTGCTTATGGTGACTGTCCATATAGCTGATGTAGATTAAGAAGGATGGCCAGACCGGCCGTTGCAGCTTGCGTCCAAGGGAGGCCGCTCGGACCCCTTAAGTACCCTGAGATACCGCTCGCCCGCACTATGAGGGGAGCAGAGGTGTTGAAGTACGCCGCGCCCGCGGTGAACAGATACAGGCTGCGGGCATGTAGCAGGTCGTGCGCCGCACATCAGCCTTGGCCGGGAGGTGAGCTCCGGCTCGCCGTGCACATGTCGTCCTCGCTGGAGAGGAGGGGGCCCATCCCCCTCCCCAGTCGCTGCACGGCGCTGCGCGGCTGCGGGGGCGCTGAAACATTAAAGCTAGGCGGCAGAATTGTGTTGGACTATCATCTTCTTTGAGGGTACAGGCTTGTGGAGAGGTTGAGGGGCCAGCGGCGTGTAGATATCCATGGCATTTACTATTATGAAGCCACAGTGTAAGGTGAAGCAGGAGACGGGAGCGTGGTAATGGCCGTGGCAAGAACAGGATGGCAGTTTAACGGGTCGGGGCAGGTTTTACACAAGGCTTACATCTAAAACCAAAATATTACAGAAGGGGCAGAATGCCTTAAAGTGAAACTCAAAAAAAAAAAAAAAAATATAACCTTCATATCCTTTCAAAATAATATGAAGCAAGTTAACACAGAAATTACACCGGTTTCACCTGGGACAGGTGAACCCTAAATATCCTCTCGGTGGCTGGATTACTTAACAATAAGGTAACCGGCGTAAGAAAATCGAGAATGATACAAGGCCCATGAAATCTGGGGGCAAGCTTGCCCGCGGGAACAAAATTTTTGACCATAACCTGGTCACCTACCTTCAAAGTGGTGGGTCTCCGTCCACGATCATACCTTTCCCTAACCTTTTCATGAGACACTTTAAGATTGGCTTTAGCCTTCTTCCAAAGGTCTTTAATGTTATCCGGATCTATTGTCTCGGGTAGAATGTCATTCAAAGACCAGAGGTTAGAGATCGGCGAGTTGGGAACAAACTTGAACATCAAGGAAGCTGGAGTAAACTTGTGAGATTCATGAACCGCCGAATTCAAAGCAAAAGCTATCCAATGCAGGGACGTGTCCCACCTGGAAGGATCTTCATGATGATAGGCAATGAGTGCGGACCTGAGATTACGGTTAACCCGTTCAGCCAGAGATGGTTGAGGATAATAAGCAGATGTAGTTACATGAGAGATGGACAAGTCAAAACAGAATTTACGAAACAGATTTGATGTAAAAGCTTTAGCATTATCAGATACAATGTATTGGCACGGACCAAAAGAAGCAAAAATAGAATTTAGGCAAGTAATGGTGGACTGAGCGGTAGCCAGCTTAGTCGGAAATAACCAGGAAAATCTTGTAAAACCATCTACACACACAAGGATGAACTTGTTGGCATTACCCTTTGACTGGGGGAAGGGTCCCACATAATCGATATACAGGCGTTCCATGGGGCTCGACGCTTGATGAGAAGACAAAAGGCCTACTTTAGTGGACATGGTGGGTTTACTGATCAAACAAGATTTACAAGCTTTTACAAGTTCCCGAATTTCACCGTCCATACCTTTCCATATGAACATTTCACGAATCTTTTCACGAGTTTTAAAGATTCCAAGATGCCCCCCCAATGGGGTCTCATGATAGTATTTGAAGATCATAGGTACAAGAACCGCTGGAACAACAACTTTCATCAACTTATCATGCCTCGAAGGGCAACATAGAACACCATTCCTTAGAACATAAGGGACAGCATGTTCCCCAGAAGAAAGGGTTTCCATTATCGGAGCCAGCGTCGGATCTTCACGTTGGTATTTCTCAATATCCCTAAAAAGCATGGGAGCATCTGTTAAGATGGCATTAGCACCAGATAGTATGGACTCGGAAGGTGATGAACTGTCGACCGGTTCGTGGGTCTCTACGTCGTTATGAAACATACGGCTGAGTCCATCGGCAACAACATTTTCAGTACCTCTGATATGCCGTACATCGAATTGGAAGGCAGAAATACGGATGGCCCAACGGGCTATACGACCAGTACGACGCGGCCTACCTAAGACCCAGCTTAAGGCTTGATTATCTGTCTCCAGGTCGAATTTGACGTGTTCCAGATAGAGACGGAACTTTTCTAAGGCGAATAAGACTGCCAACCCTTCGAGCTCATAGATGGAATACTTGGCTTCTTGAACCGATAGAGTCCTAGATGCATAGGCGATGGGACGCCTCCCTAGTTCAGTCTCTTGAAGAAGGACTGCAGCTACAGCTGACGATGACGCGTCCGTTTGGACGATGAATTTCTTCGAGAAATCAGGCATAGCAAGTACAGGGGCATTACAGAGAGCTAATTTAAGATCTTCGAAAGCGGCTTGTTGAGAAGGTCCCCACTCGAATTTGATGCCTTTCCTACGAAGAAGGTTTAAGGGCGCCGCTCTATTAGCGAAGTTAGGAATAAACTTCCTGAAGAAATTCACCATACCAATGAATCTAGCGATACCTTTGATGTCCTTAGGAGGTTTAAAATCACGGATGGCCTGTGTTCTAGAATGATCGACAGCTACACCATCAGGTGACACAATATGCCCTAGGAATGACATAGAGGGCTTAGCAAAGGCAACCTTGGACAACTTAACAGTTAACCCAGCCTTACGAAGGCGATTGAGAACTTCTCGCAAATGATCTAGATGTTCTTCAAAGGTTTCGGAAAATACGACGACATCATCCAAGTAGTGATATAAGTACTCAAATTTGATGTCGGAGAAGACCCTATCTAGTAGCCTAGTGAGCACAGCTGCCCCCGTGGGGAGCCCGAAAGGCACGCGGTTGTATTCATATAAATTCCAGTCCGTGGCAAACGCTGTAAGATGTTTAGACTCTTCGGCAAGGGGAATTTGATTATAGGCCTGATTCAAGTCCAAGATGGTGAAGAACTTGGCCTTACGAAACCATGAAAAGCAAGAATGAAGGTCGGGAAGGGGCACAGATTGCAACACCACCTTCCGATTGAGAGCCCTGTAATCAATGACAGGCCTGAAGCCTCCTTGAGGTTTCGGTACTAGAAAAATAGGCGAAGAATACGCTGACTTAGAGGGCCTAATAATACCATCCTTCAACATCTGATCGATGATTTCTTTCAGAGCCTTCATTTTAGGTGGAGATAGCCTATACGGTGGAAAACGGACAGGAATAGAATCCGTGACCTCAATTTTGTATTCAATAAGGTCAGTAACACCAAGAGTATCAGAGAACACCTCGGGAAACGACTGACACAATTTCCGAATACTATCAGCCTGCTCCTCAGGTAGATGTCTAAGGTCTAACAACATCTCATCCTGGGTAGGCGAAATAGATGAACATGCTACAGAATTACACTTTAACAAGGGAATTCTACAATTGGACGCAAATTTGAATGTGCACGACCTACTCTGGAGATCGAGCACAAGACCAGTGTGAGAAATGAAGCCCGCTCCCAATATGATGGGGCAAGACAAATGCTTGGCCACAAACAATTTGATTTTCCATGTAAATTTAAAAACACAAATTTTGACATGTAAGGAACCTAGAATTTCTAATGGAGATGAATTAGCCGAAACATATTTAACAGGAGATGAGTCAAGGTCAGGGAGTTTACAAACAGATTTCAATTTAGAATACCAATCAGCCGAAATAATGGAACAAACACTGCCTGAATCTAAGAGAGCTGTTATAGGCTCGTTATTTAACTCAATCTTAAGAAAAGGAACAGGTGCGGGGGTATCCGCCGCAATCCTAAGACACTCTCTGGGGCATTCAAAAAAAGAATTTGAAGATTGCTCATTCCCTGAATTCTCGACCCTTTTGCCCGGGGCTGAGCCTTGGAAAGCAGAATTAGTCGACTCAGCCGAAGCCGCTAGTCACTTTTTATTATTGGCATGGGTGGAATTTGCACCAGAGTAGGAGGGGGTGCTATTTGAGTTTGGGCAATTCTTGGCGATATGTGAGAAAGCCCCACATTTAAAGCAGCCTTGTGATGACCCTGCTCCATTCCTTGTCCCACTTGACTTGATCAGAGGACACTTATTCCGCAGATGGTCAGGCGACCCGCAAGCATAACATTTACGGGGATTGACTGGTCGGCGAGGTGGAGGCCGAGTGTTACTAAAGGAAGGCGGGGGTTCTTTCGCGACACGCAAAGAATCGGCGTATCTAACTCCTTCCGCTGAGACTGCCAATGCTTCAAGTTCCGAGAACGTTTGCGGGCACGCCGCGAAACACAAATATGACCTATAGGATGGTGAAATACCTTCCACAATAGCTTGTACAATTTGATCCTCAGGGAAGTGAAGAGCAAACACCCTAGTATAAAACTTAATATCTTGGATGAAGTCAGCCAAGTTTTCATCCAAGCGCTGTACACGGTAATAGTACTTCTGAATCAGGGAGGACCTGGCCCTAGCCGGGATGAAGTTAGCTAGCAAATGGGCATGGAAATCCTCAATAGATGATTGCTCGGCAATGGCTCTTACGATTTTATCAGAGAGAATACCAATAGCATACGGATAGATAATTTGCAAAATTTGACATGGCGAAAGAGAAAAAACAAGAGCATGATCCTGAAATTCCACTAGAAATCTTAAAAATGAAATTACGTCACTGGTGGTATTAACGGAAAACTTGGATATACCTCTGAGCAACATTGCCAATGGATGAGGCAAGCTGCTAAACCCGGGCGACATAGTAGGTAAAGGTTTCAATGGCAAGGAAGTTAATTCAGCACGTACATTGTTCAACGATGTGCGGCGTTCAGACTCGTTGTCCAATGGGGCAGAGATAGTTTGAGCAGCAACGGTTATCCTATTGCCTTCTCCCTTAGCAGGTTCTTCCTCACTACTTACATTCACAACGGTGGGCTGATCAGATTTGGGAGGAACTTCCCCAGTTAACAATTGAGTGACTTTACTAGACAATTCAGAAATAGTTTCAAGGAGCGTATTAGCTTGCTTCCTCTGAACGTCATTCACCTTCAGAGACAACAGATCATTAACTCTATTTGAAAAGTGATATAGCCTGCCTTGCACACGCTTAATTTGATTAGGAGACGGATCGTTTTCATCAAAAAAGCTGACTACAGATGCTAGCCCAGTAATATTCTCGACGATCGTGGAAAGAGACTCATCAATTTCTTTCTCTCCCAAATTGGGGATGGAAATGGGCAAATCAAGGGACTCTCTAAGCTTGTTGGTGTCGATTGCAACCGTGCCTCCAGATTGCACATTTCTGATAGTTAACTCGTATATCAACTCCTCTTTGCGCAAATAGTTAAGGAGGAGAACATCGCGAGGGCCGGACATGATGACAGAACAATTTTGAAAAACTCAAAAAATTCCAGCAACTGAGACAATTATTAGAGTTCGAATCAAAGCAATGTTTAGCCGTCAAAAGGGGCTAAATTGAGACCCATTCAACCACGCTCTGCTACCACTTGTTACCGGGTTTTTGTGGTAGTTAAGCATGAAAGAAGGTGCTGGGTGGTGAATAGGTCTCAAGCTACTAAAGAGAAATTAAATTTTAAAATTTAACAAGGTTATATTTTCTTTTCAAAATTAGGTAACAACAAATAGAACAGGTACTTAGTAGCCGAAATACAACTTGAAATGTACAATTACAGGAATTAAGGAATTTGGGCTTCGAGCCCTGAAAACACAATTCTTGAGCAACTAGCTCAACTTTACGATATACCAATTTCAACAAAAGGGGCAGAAGACCCCAATCAAACCCTGGAGCCCTTGCTCCAAATTACACAGCAAAGCCTCCTCGAGGCATACAACTCTCAGTCTTAGAAAAGAGCCACTCGCTCTTAAAGTTAAGCCTCTCCCAGGCCACACCAAACTCAACTTTCAAGTTGTCCTCAAAGGACATATACACAGGGGTAAAATACCCAACCTACTGAGGTCTATTAGGAGAGAAAAGATTAATACATGACCTCTAAAATACAACTTGAGAGGAGGCGAACTTGCACTCCTAATACACTTTGCTTAAGACCTACTTGGCACTAGGCCGTTAATACAAGGGCTAATCCCATACTACAGAGGTGACTTAATGGCAATTTACATTACATAAACGAAGAATAGTTTGAGAAAATAAGTTCACCTCAAAACAAATGTGAGTGGGAGCTCAAGAGGGTTAGCACTCTCTATCCCAATATGTAGCTTTACAAAAAAAGATGAAAAGAGTAATTACATTTTAGGAAAAGGTTACATGATGGAAATGCTTCGAACCCGCCGCGAGTGTTAAACTGCCGACCTAGCAAGAAAAGAAGTAATTAATAGGCCATTACCTGGTGTTGAACGGCTGAAGAAGAAAGAGGCACTTCCCGCCTCCTGCTATGTACTTAATACACTGAAAGATGGAACAGAAGTGGCCCGGAGACCCCAAAATCAGCAGTTTATATCCTCTCGCGGAAGATTCTAGGCGTTAGGGGAAATAAAACACCCTCCCTCAAAGTTTTTATTGGTTCGGGAAAAGAAACCCCTACATAGAGGAAAAGAAACACATTATTGGTGGAAAATTAATTAAAGAAATTCGGGATTGGCTAGATCCAAACTAAGGGGAAAAAGAGGGGTATACAGCCAACTTAAACCATGACAGAAAGAAATTTAACAAATAACAAACTCTTGAAATAAAAATTTCTCCAACAAAATAGTTCTTTGATTTCGCACTAGGTCGTACTATTGTTGATCTTCAGTAGTGTCCTCTAGAAGAGAAAGTTCACACTTCTTACTTCAAGCGAAACAAAAACACATCAAAAGTGACACAGTTCAAAAACTCAAAATTTTCCATGTGGTGACATCTTCTGAGAAAGTAGAGAATTAATAGAATAGATAAAGTTCAACCTTCCTCCAGAAGAGGAGTTTCAACTGGCGCAACTTTTAAATAAACGGTGTAGAGGTGTACCGCCCGGTACAAATATAACTATTTTTTTTTAAGAAGATATTTCTTTTTTAAATATGATTCGGGGATAATAATAATTTATGTGATCAAGTGTTGAGTTTATTGGGAATCATTTAATGACGGGAGGTCGTTTTAATTTGGAATTAAAGTGCGTGATAACTTAATTTGATCGATTAATAATATTGAAATGTAGATCGGTGTTAATAATCCGTACATGTTAATGAACGTGTGGTTTAAATTACGGTCCAATTTTTTTTTTACGTATAAATGTCGCGTTTTGAAGTTGCGATTCATTAGCCGGAACATGTAGTGCTAATATTACGAGACCATGATTGTCAAATTTTGGTAAATATAATTTCAAGATGTTACGATTATTTGTGGAGAATGAACTAAGGCATAGATCCAAATGAAATAGAATATGTGAAAGAATCTGCAGTCAGATAATAAAAGGTCGTACGATGTCCGAAATGAATAAATAAGTCAGTTGATAATTCTGTGAGGAATAAATAAATGAATCGAGGAATATTGAGATAGAGAGAAAAATAAGTTCCGTACGAGAGACACTTAGGATATTGATATGAGTGTAAAATGTACGGGCAGTGTCACAGAGAAATACTGAGTTACGCAGCGGGTAGAATTCGAACCCGTGACAGCATGTACGAAATAAATAGACTGCACAGTTATTCGTTGAGATACAACGGATCTAAGGATAAGGAGAGTTCAGATTCCACAGAAATGGTCGTATATTGTATTCATTGTAATAACGAGTGTGAACAATCATGATGTCGTGATAATAATAATAATAAATATTGCAGATAAAGGATTGGACCGCCTTAATTAATTGAGCGTTGATAAGGATGTTAAACGGGAATCTAAATGATAATATGCAACCGATAATAATAATAACAATGTAAGGACAATGTTAAATCATCGCGGTCAGATTAATAATAATTGTCATAATAATAACTGTAATGATGTCGTTGGTTGATCAGTGAAATGTTTGTAATTGCGACCGATATCTTAATATATGTTTTGGCGGAAGTGACCGGTTCATTAATAATAATAATAATAACCACGAGAGGGATATAATAATAATAACAGTAATAACCACTTGGTGTTTGCATCCCGCATAATAATGACGATATTAATCAACGTGACAGTGCCAGGAACCGTTGCATAATAATAATAATAATAATAATAATTTCGAGGATGATAAAATCGTGAATTAAATTATTTGGTGACGATATCCCTCTATTCGTATGTTTGAACAATGAGAAGGATAATATTAGAGTCTTTTGGTTGCCTCGTTTTTGTACGGTTTCCGTACGGGACGATGTTACAGTCATACTTGCGTGTTTGTTTACTTCGCTCGCGATGCGAGGGGGGCCATGGCCACGGTATTTCCCACCGCTTCTCGTTATCTCATCTGTGGCAGTAGTCTACTGAGGCTAACTGGAAACAATTCAGATCACATGTAAATAAAATGTAAATGCTAATTCATTGGTATGGTATCAGCTGGATATCGTAAGATAGGAACTGTCCGTGGAATCCAGTTTTCGCATTTCACGAGAAACATTACCCAGTCCGAGTACCGGTCTCGGAAAAATGTATATAGCCGGAGTACATCATCTTAGTTAAATCGGGAAGCCGACCGTAACATGGGTTATGCTCGGGCTCCCGATAGAAGGAAGCTATATCCTTGAGTAACGGTTCGATTCAAATGGAATCGATCCGTAAATTATACCTCCAAAATGTCATTTTATTTCAGAAGCAACGCAGCAAGATATTGATACCACTTGCGGTATGGCAAGTGATTTATATATGTAACATGTGTGTAAATTCAAATATTGTTGCCACGTGTATCAAAGTTTTATACGTCAAATGGCGTAATAAACCGCTCCTTCTGGCAAATTATTTCAAAGGAAACCACTCTCATAATCTTTTTATTGTAGTTAGATGATGCCCTTTTTAAAGTAACAATCACTTCCTAGTCCTATCATGGAGTCCTTAAATTCAAGTTACAATCGAGCCTTCCCCCTTTTAATTTTAAGTTGCTCCGTTCATCCCCGTGTTCTATTATGCCGTTATATTTATATTTGATGATTTAAATAATGAACCGACACCCCTGAGATAAATGCTAGTCTGGGACTCGGGAGGTGGACGGGTGCAAAATGGCTGGCCCAAAGTGGGGCTTTAAGAACGGCAACGTGTTGCTTTAAGAACGGCAGAGAGGCCAATTTTATTGCTAATAAATTTTTATATTTTTATATTTTTTCCAAATTTTATATTTTTAAATTTTTGATTTTTATTAATTGATGACCGCATCACGGTCAAGTGTGTGTTCACTTGTAACGTAGTATCATGCTAGAGTAAGGTTAGTTTCGAACGGAGCTAGATTTGGCTAGTTATTAATATAATCCACTGCTAATCTCTTCAAGTTTGGCAATGATTCAAAATTCAATAAGCTCGAAGATTTGATGTTTCTCTTTTCCCATATGAAATTTAATATTATTTTGGTAATTCAGGACTCCATTTAAATGTCATTGGACATGAGATGAATATTATAAACAGGTGTTTAGGAAGGCTTGAGATGGTAAAAATATTACTGAGCACCAGTTCAAGTTGTTATTTAAAAAGAGGTTGAGATGGTATAAATTAAAATTAACGTATTTCAGGGCAGGAGATTTCCCACTTCATCGTTGTTTTTAATGTTGTTGTTGTTGTTATATTGGAGCGGTTTATTGTGAAATCTTAGGCGCAAGCCAGCATTCAAGTTGAATGACCTGCAAATGTAAACAAGTTTTATAGTCAAAATTTTTTTTTTTGTTAAATGAAAGTTAGTGTAGGGGTATAATGTCATAGGATAGGGCCTAGACCCAATAGCGTATTCCTTCGTGTGCAGCAAGGCGAGAGGCCGATCGGCCCTTTTGCTTTCTCAAGAAAAGTTATAATGTCTGACGACGGTGGGGAGCAATCCCAGGACATAGTGGTAGAAGGACAGGGAGAGGTGAAAACTCTCACGTTAGAGGACTTGATGCAAGCATTGGCTGCAAGTATTGGTCCAATGGAACGAAGGTTAGATCAATTACAGACTAATAGTGTTTCGGTAGAGAATAAAATAGATCAAGTACAGGCTAATAGTATTTCATTAGAAAATAAAGTTGATCAAATGCAGGCTGATAATGTTTCAACTAAACATGAACTTGCAGAACAAATGAAGGTTAATAGTGTTTCACTAGAAAACAAAATAGACCAAGTACAGGCTGCGTGCGAAGTTAATAAAACAGAACTCAAGGCACAAATAGATGCAGTTCAGGCCGCGAGCGTAGCAATGGGACAGGAACTTAGGGACAAATTAACTCAAGTCCAGGAAGCATGTCACTTCGCGAAAGACGAATTAAAAGTGCACATGGATGCGTACATTACCATCGTTAATGAAAAGGTTGACCGCGTTAGAGATGAGGCTCAAATGGAACGCGCAGAAATTAAGGAAAAATTGAACGCTAGTGTCAAGGAACTCGCCGCTCTACGATTAACTGACAGAAAAGACATGGAATCACACATAGAGGAAATTCGGGATGAGTGTAGGAAGGAGAATGACATCGTCCGGGGACAAGTAGAAGAAAAATGCGCGCAGATAGCTGGCACCTTGGACAAGCATGACAAGGGCATGAACGAGTTACGTGGGGAAGCCGCACGTACACTTGTCATCGTAGCAGGACTGAAAAACAAAGTCGAAGAACTAACTATAAATTTAGAAGACCGTAGCCAGAGAATAACTAAGTGCGAAGACGCAAACTTAGCGTTATTCCAGCGGACGGAAGATCTAATCGAACAGGGCCAATCATTTGCCGACACGGAAGTTCGCCTATTAGAACAATGCAAGGCGTATAATGGGCAAAATTCCGGCACAAAAGAAATAGCCAGTTGTAATCCCGACGGAATGGATGACATCCGAAAAGACTTAGAGATGTTGAAGGCTAGGTTGGAACCATCAGCGTCTAGCCAAGATTTTAACCTCCAATATCGCGAATACGAACCCCATGATAACCAGGGGATTCATAAGAAAGGAGGCCTATCCCATGCTGATACACACGGTTTCAAGTTTGAAAACAGAGATGGGTCGTCTACGTCATCAAGTGCTATCCCGACATCGGTGGTACACGTCATTAAGATGTCTGATGACAAGCCACCAAAGTTCGATGCCCGTGGGCATATTACCCCGAAAGGTTTCATCCGGGAAATCGCCGGTTATATAAATGAGAATAAGATACCAGTAGAGCGACAACTGCGAACGGTCGAGAAATTCCTAGACGGAGCACCAGCTGTATGGTTCAGGGCTTTCTTGTATACTTTTGAAGATTTTGAAGGATTTCGGCGGGCTTTTCTCCAAAAGTTCTGGAGTATTCAGGAACAGCAGGAGTTAAGGCTGGAAGTATACTCCAGACGATATGCAACATCTTCACCAACGAAATTCTCTGATTACTTTGTGGCACAATTTCACAAGCTACGAGAGCTTGATAATCCAATGAGCGAAACAGAATTGATTAGCGCCATTGGAAAACAATTGCCATTCGAGGTCCAACGAATGATGATAGCGTCAAATGTCCAGACAGCTGTCGATGCGGAGGCTTTATTACGTCAATTAGACCTCACAACGCATCATTCGAACCCAAGACAAATTAGGAGCAGGGACCAACAGGTGAATAATATCGAACGGACAATCGAACCGAAGACCACTAGTACGAAGAACCAGGGAACTAGTACTGATCCAGAACCTCGTCGAGCATATAATACGGAGTGGAAGCCGCGACAATGGACGAGACCAAGGAATTTTGCGGAAGGCAACCGGCAAACAAACCAAGGGAATTTTCGAGCCGACAGGGGATACCGTGGACTCCAGAGAAGTAATTATAGGCCGTATACAGCTAGGAATCAAGGGAACCCGAGATATTACCAGGGAGGATCTCGTCAAGAGAAGGATGACAGATACCAAGAGTCTAGGCGGTACATAGAAGAGCTGAACAAGAGAAAATGGAAGGAGGCGATCCATGATCGAGGCCGTGATGAGGAAGCGACAGGAGCGGAGAGCTTGCAATTCCAAAGAGCAAGGAAAGGTGGCAGCGACTTGAACCCGAATGCACCGACGTTCGATTCGGGACAAGGAAACAAAGAGATGTGACTAGAAGCAGAGGATGAACGAGAGGAAGCAGATGACGAGCCGGAAGAAGATGATGTCGAAGAAGAGGATGAAGAAGATGACGGAAGGGAAGAAGTCCAAGTAATCCATACACCAATTGAAGCAAGGCCATGTCCAGAGTGTGGAGAGATAGACAGAGACGTGCAGGAATTTGTCAATGCGATCCATGATATCGAAAGACAGAACGAGGAGTTAAGGTTCAGGAACCAGATGTTGAGAGACGAAATCAATAGCCGTCGCAGAACAGAGGATCCGATGTCAAATCATGATAGTGATGATATGGACACATCATAAAAAAAAAAAAAAAATCTCATGATGCTCACTAGATTTTTTTTTACCTGGGCAAGAGGAAGATGAACCCGAGTGACTTAGGCCCATAGTCAGTCATGATTTGATCGGTAAAATAATATGGTACATTTATTGAAATACAGAAGGGAAGTTGAAAATGTTTCGTTTAGGTAATGTCGAAATCAGAGCGAAGGAAGGACGACAGACTGGAGCCTGACGGATTAGCTCAACCCGACAACTTTTAGCTACTTCACAGCAGGGAATATCATTAGTTGGCGTACAAGGAAATACAGAGTCCACAAATAAGTCTTGGTCAGAAAGAGGAAGGGGGAGAATCATACAAAGAAAACTCACCACATGAGTAAGACCTTGGGATATTTTTGGTAGGACGGAAATTCCATGACCTCATGGAAAATTACAGCGGCTGAGTGTACGTTCGCTAGCCTAAGTTCGAGCAGGTGGAGATTTAAATCACGTGACCGCTTGCCGGCCAATAGTAAAAATTTGATGGGAGACTCAGTGATACCATCTTAAGGAATGATGGATGAGATATTTTCGTAACTACAAAAGTAATCAGTAATAAATTAATATGAGTACGCGGATGAATGTAATGAATTTATTAGATGTCACGCATGGAAAAATAATCAATACTTATTGGCAAATTAAATAAATTGAAGGCTGGATTTCTTGGAAACCAGACAACTTGAATCTCATTGGCTGAACGAAGACCACGTTGTCAGGGACGCTTACGAAGGCGCGAAATGTGAGGAGCGAAATCCATCCATATCTCCTAAATCTGTGATCACCTGGAGTTCATATTTTATCCAGCAGATATGCTAGCGGAGTGGATTAATTTGATGTAAATTTTAACTTCCAATTCGGAGTGCAAGTACCGATATTAAAAATCCACCCCCTCCCTAAGGGGCATGACGTCAACAAATCCGCGGGAAAAGGCTTCATCCATATATACGGAGCTGAATTGACGGTCGCCAGCCACTTGTCTTGAATCGTTGGAGCTGAATTGACGCTCGCCAGCCACTTGTCTTGAATCGTTGGAGCTGAATTGACGCTCGCCAGCCACTTGTCTTGAATCGTCGGAGCTGAATTGACGGTCGCCAGCCACTTGTCTTGAATCGTTGGAGCTGAATTGACGCTCGACAGTACACTTGTATTGAATATCGGGAGCTGAACTGTTGGTCGCCGGTAACTTAGAATTCTACGGACGTACAGTCATTTAATGGCGCGAGCATCCGCCAGTGTTTGTAAAGTGTGATCGCGCTCAAGCAACATGTTAAATCTGGAAATAGTTAACGTAGGATAGTGTTCTTTTTATTTATGAATAATCAGTGACGTAAAGTAATTACCCTGCAAGAGAGTAGTATAAAATATATCACCATAAGTACGTACATAATAGACTGTGTGACGAACAGTACTTTAAGGAAGTAGTAGCCTGTACTTAGCTATACCGAACCGATGTCATGAACACGTCAAGAATGCCGTATAAATCGGGCGTATCGCGACGGGCGAAATAGTTGACACCTCGTCGTACGTGTCCAGGTCCATTGTGCGGTAGGTGGACGAAGATTAAATAGTGTAAATATATTAAATTCTTGGGTCTAGGATAGAAATTTGTTGTGTTAACGTTGTAAATGGTGAAGGTTTGTGGCAGTCAATATATGAGTGTCAAATAATAATGTGCCAGGAAATCTTTTGTGAAACTACGCCATCAAGGATGGAGGAGTAAAACGCAGAGAGGGGCTGGATGAAGCCTCTCGTCTGCAAAGCTGCAATGGAATACCGATAACTAAGATGAGTACTAAATTGTAAAATATATTTGGGAAATGTTATCGTGATGGGAAAAATGGGAATAATTTGATTATACTTGGTTACCTTCTGTAACAAGATGGGTCGCTTAACGACCCCATCCTAAATTTGTAGCACGGACAGTAGTAAATCATAATAATGTAAATAATCGGGTCTTTTATGTATTCAGTTTGTTGGAGATGTAAATTTGTATATATAGTGTAGTACGTTAAGTCATGCATGCATTCATATTTCTTTGTAGTCGATAATTTTCTTTACATTTGATTTTGATTATGCTAGTTAAATAAGACCCGATATGTGCTTTTATGTTTTTGTCATTTTAACGAGCCATTTAATGACATGGAAGGAAAATCCAGCTTCGCCATACCAAGTGTGTTTTGTTGAAATTAATATGGTCATATTTTCAAAGTGAAGTTGTTAAATTTGTGTGATGCGATTAATATAATAATGTCCAAGTAAATCATATCTGGAGTGTTTAGTGCCGGAATAAATCGACTTTGTACAAGGGGTTATGCATTAAACATATTACGAGTGGACTACCGAGTTACAGGCGAAAATATTATTTTTTTTAAATATTAATAATAATAATAAATAAATAATATAACTATTTTTTTAAAGAAGATATTTCTTTTTTAAATATGATTCGGGGATAATAATAATTTATGTGATCAAGTGTTGAGTTTATTGGGAATCATTTAATGACGGGAGGTCGTTTTAATTTGGAATTAAAGTGCGTGATAACTTAATTTGATCGATTAATAATATTGAAATGTAGATCGGTGTTAATAATCCGTACATGTTAATGAACGTGTGGTTTAAATTACGGTCCAATTTTTTTTTTACGTATAAATGTCGCGTTTTGAAGTTGCGATTCATTAGCCGGAACATGTAGTGCTAATATTACGAGACCATGATTGTCAAATTTTGGTAAATATAATTTCAAGATGTTACGATTATTTGTGGAGAATGAACTAAGGCATAGATCCAAATGAAATAGAATATGTGAAAGAATCTGCAGTCAGATAATAAAAGGTCGTACGATGTCCGAAATGAATAAATAAGTCAGTTGATAATTCTGTGAGGAATAAATAAATGAATCGAGGAATATTGAGATAGAGAGAAAAATAAGTTCCGTACGAGAGACACTTAGGATATTGATATGAGTGTAAAATGTACGGGCAGTGTCACAGAGAAATACTGAGTTACGCAGCGGGTAGAATTCGAACCCGTGACAGCATGTACGAAATAAATAGACTGCACAGTTATTCGTTGAGATACAACGGATCTAAGGATAAGGAGAGTTCAGATTCCACAGAAATGGTCGTATATTGTATTCATTGTAATAACGAGTGTGAACAATCATGATGTCGTGATAATAATAATAATAAATATTGCAGATAAAGGATTGGACCGCCTTAATTAATTGAGCGTTGATAAGGATGTTAAACGGGAATCTAAATGATAATATGCAACCGATAATAATAATAACAATGTAAGGACAATGTTAAATCATCGCGGTCAGATTAATAATAATTGTCATAATAATAACTGTAATGATGTCGTTGGTTGATCAGTGAAATGTTTGTAATTGCGACCGATATCTTAATATATGTTTTGGCGGAAGTGACCGGTTCATTAATAATAATAATAACCACGAGAGGGATATAATAATAATAACAGTAATAACCACTTGGTGTTTGCATCCCGCATAATAATGACGATATTAATCAACGTGACAGTGCCAGGAACCGTTGCATAATAATAATAATAATAATAATAATAATAATAATAATTTCGAGGATGATAAAATCGTGAATTAAATTATTTGGTGACGATATCCCTCTATTCGTATGTTTGAACAATGAGAAGGATAATATTAGAGTCTTTTGGTTGCCTCGTTTTTGTACGGTTTCCGTACGGGACGATGTTACAGTCATACTTGCGTGTTTGTTTACTTCGCTCGCGATGCGAGGGGGGCCATGGCCACGGTATTTCCCACCGCTTCTCGTTATCTCATCTGTGGCAGTAGTCTACTGAGGCTAACTGGAAACAATTCAGATCACATGTAAATAAAATGTAAATGCTAATTCATTGGTATGGTATCAGCTGGATATCGTAAGATAGGAACTGTCCGTGGAATCCAGTTTTCGCATTTCACGAGAAACATTACCCAGTCCGAGTACCGGTCTCGGAAAAATGTATATAGCCGGAGTACATCATCTTAGTTAAATCGGGAAGCCGACCGTAACATGGGTTATGCTCGGGCTCCCGATAGAAGGAAGCTATATCCTTGAGTAACGGTTCGATTCAAATGGAATCGATCCGTAAATTATACCTCCAAAATGTCATTTTATTTCAGAAGCAACGCAGCAAGATATTGATACCACTTGCGGTATGGCAAGTGATTTATATATGTAACATGTGTGTAAATTCAAATATTGTTGCCACGTGTATCAAAGTTTTATACGTCAAATGGCGTAATAAACCGCTCCTTCTGGCAAATTATTTCAAAGGAAACCACTCTCATAATCTTTTTATTGTAGTTAGATGATGCCCTTTTTAAAGTAACAATCACTTCCTAGTCCTATCATGGAGTCCTTAAATTCAAGTTACAATCGAGCCTTCCCCCTTTTAATTTTAAGTTGCTCCGTTCATCCCCGTGTTCTATTATGCCGTTATATTTATATTTGATGATTTAAATAATGAACCGACACCCCTGAGATAAATGCTAGTCTGGGACTCGGGAGGTGGACGGGTGCACTATACACCTGCTAAAGATGGATCGAATGGGTCACCCATACGCAAAAGCCTCCCCTTGTAAGGTACCTTACTCTATTGAAGGAAACGAAAGAAGAAAAGTGATTATTTTTCTTGTGCGGGTGCCGTTTCCGATATCTTGGTACTGGTTTTGTGGTCTGAAATATTCAAGTTGGATGTACCTTCTCAAGTCTTCTCGCTATAATCGTTTGTGCTGATGAGGGTCGGGAGGGGGAGGTTGTGTTGGCCGAAGGTCAGCCGTGCACATGACCTGTACGTCTGATAATATCTCCATTCTTTCGTCTTCTTGTCTCATTGTCAGCGCACTGCACCTCAGATAGCCTACAAGTCATCAGACAGAAGGATTCCGCTGAAATGTCTTCGTATGTTCGGTTTTACCATGGATTTGCTGCGGTAAGTTGTCAGCGCCTTTATTTTTTCAAAGTATTCTTATGGTATTTAAACATTTAATTTATTTATGTTTCTGGGGTGTGGGTCTATTTGGAATTACCTTTATTACATTTATCACCATGGCAACCAGTGTTTGTTTATGTACAGTTGACTAGGTCAGTAGCGTTTGTGTGCATTCTTCCTGTAACTGAGAGCTTGAGAAAACTTCGTATCACATAAACCCCCCGTTCTACTTGTCAGTCCAGAATTAAAATCCTTGAACTGGCAGCCGAACAACGACCCAGGGCTTTTTTTTTTTTTTTTTTTTTTTTTGCTAGGGGCTTTACGTCGCACCGACACAGATAGGTCTTATGGCGACGATGGGATAGGAAAGGCCTAGGAGTTGGAAGGAAGCGGCCGTGGCCTTAAGTAAGGTACAGCCCCAGCATTTGCCTGGTGTGAAAATGGGAAACCACGGAAAACCATTTTCAGGGCTGCCGATAGTGGGATTCGAACCTACTATCTCCCGGATGCAAGCTCACAGCCGCGCGCCTCTACGCGCACGGCCAACTCGCCCGGTCGACCCAGGGCTTTGGAGTAAGACAGAGGTGTGCTATCTCTACATAATAATAATAATAATAATAATAATAATAATAATAATAATAATAATAATAATAATAATAATAATATGTTCGCCTCTGTGGTGTAGAGGTTAGTGTGATTAGCTGCAACCCCCCGAGGCCCGGGTTCGATTCCCGGCTCTACCACGAAATTTGAAAAGTGGTACGAGGGCTGGGACGGGGTCCACTCAGCTTCGGGAGGTCAACTGAGTAGAGGTGGGTTCAATTCCCACCTCAGCCATCCTGGAAGTGGTTTTCCGTGGTTTCGCACTTCTCCTTCAGGCAAATGCCGGGATGGTACCTAACTTAAGACCACGGCCGCTTCCTTCCCTCTTCCTTGTCTATCCCTTCCAATCTTCCCATCCCCCCGCAAGGCCCCTGTTCAGCATAGCAGTGACGCCGCCTGGGGAAAGTACTGGTGTTCCTCTACAGTTGTATCCCCCAACCCAACGTCTCACGCTCCAGGCCACTGTCCTTGAGGCGGTAGAGGTGGGATTCCTCGCTGAGTCCGAGGAAAAGACCAACCCTGGAAGGTAAACAGATTAAGAAGAAGATTAATATTTCTTTCTTTTTTTTCTTCTTTCTTTTTTAATCTGTTTATTCTCCAGGATCAGCTTTTCCCTCGGACTCACCGAGGGATCCCATTTCTACCGCCTCAAGGGCAGTGTCCCGGAGCGCGAGATATTGGGTCGGGGGTTACAAATGCAGTGAGGACCAGTACCTCGCCCAGGTGGCCTCATCTGCTACGCTCAATAGAGGCCTTGCGGAGGGATGGGAAGATTCGAAGGGACAAGCAAGGAAGAGGGAAGGAAGCACCCGTGGCCTTAAGTTAGGTACACCCAGAATTTGCCTTGAAGAGAAGTGTGTAACCACGGAAAACCACTTCGAGAATCGCTGAGGTGGGAATCGAATCCACCTCTACTCAGTTGACCTGTTGAGGCTGAGTGGACCCAGTTCCAGCCGTCATACCGCTTTTTCAAATTTCGTGGGAATCGAATCGAACTTCATCTCAACCACTGCTATTATGATCCTGACCATTTTGACTTTGCGCTGCACCGTATTCCTTTGACATTTTACAACATTTATGCATTGTGTTCAATTTCATTACCGGTAATCACGTTCATCTCGATCCGACTTAGTTTTACTCTTGGAACAATGGAATGGCACACTGTGTTGTGAAGTCACTTCACAAAAATCTGGATGATCTTTATGCGAAGGATGGCCTCCGCGGTTGGCAGCTAATGACGCTAACCAATACACCACAGAGCCAGACAATAATAATAATAATAATAATAATAATAATAATACGTGATTACCGGTAATGAAATTGAACACAATGCTTATATTATATTATTATATCATTATTATTATATTATTATTAATCCTTATTATTATTAATAAGGATATTATTATTATTATTATTATTATTATTATTATTATTATTATTATTATTATTATTATTATATAAAATAAATTTTGTCTGTACATTGCTCATAATTTATAAAGAATGGTATTTCTGTATCAATCGTCTCCACAGTAACAAGAAAATGACCTTTTTAATTGTCCGTCATGTATGTATGTATGTATGTATGTGCATTACGTGAAAATGACTGAAGATAACTGAATGAAAATCGGTATGTAAAGTCGAGAAATGATGCACTACAATCTAGGCTCTATATATCTGTATTCACCCTGAGTGAAATGGTCGTTTAGGGGAAGGAATAACATTTAATTATCAAATATCTATGTTTTTGTGGTCCTATCGATATATACTGCATAACTAATGCTATATAGGATAAAATTTCCGAATATTTATGTCTTATACATTTTTACCGAACCGAATACGATAACATGAATCTTTGTTGATAAGTCTACATCAACCATGAGAAAATGAGTTAACATCATTTAATGAAAATCGGTATGTAAAGTCAGGGAACAATAAACAATTGTGTAGGCTATAAATAATTTTATTCCCCCTTGTAGAAATGGTAGTTCAGGGGGAAGTGCCTAAAATTCAGTTTTTAATTACCTATGTTATTGGTCCTATCGAAAAGTTAGAAAATACAATTTACGATCATTTATGTCTTATATAGTTTTACCCTACCAAGTATGATAACAGAATTCATGAATTTACAGTGTTGTTGCTTAGTCCGTATCAAGGACGAGCATTGCTAACATGGAAATGCTGTTCAATTGTGTTAACTGGCAATGGGTTTTGTCATGATTTTCTTAAGGTGTAAAAACCGCGTGGTTATCGGTCCGTATCGAGAATGAAAATTGTGAAGATGATTATAAAAAGTATCTCTACCGCCTCAAGGGTGAAGGACCAGTACCTCTCCCAGGCGGCCTCACTTGCTACCCTGAACAGGGGCCTTGTGGTGGTGGAGGTGGGGGTGATTCAAAGATTGCAAGGAAGATGGAAGGAAGCGGCCGTGGGGCTGTTGGTACCATCCCGGCATTTGTCTGGAGGAGAAGTGGGAAGCCGCGGAAAAACACTTCGAGGATGGCTGACGTGGGAATCGAGGACCCCTCTACTCAGTTGACCTCCCGAAGCTGAGTGGAGCCCGTTCGAGCCCTCGTACCACTTTTCAAATTCCGTGGCAGCTAATCACACTAACCACTACCACCACAGATGCGCAAATTCTTAATAATTAAATAAATTAAAGGAATGAATAGAACTACAGGGTTTGTACAAATTGAAATGAATGAAAATCCACAGCCTGTTTCCAGTCATTCGACCCCATCTAGCGGCAAGGATAGGAATTGTGCCAGCTGCAGAAGCCTGTCGCACTCCTCTGGGGCAATGATTAATGAATGGCAGATGGAATGAAATGATATTGGAGAGTGTTACTGGAATGAAATTTGACAGGAAAAACCCGGAGAAAAACCTGTCCCGCTTCTGTTTTGTCCAGCACACATCTCACATGGAGTGACCGGGATTTGAACCACGGAACCCAGGGGTGAGAGGTCGGTGCGCTGCCACCTGCGCCACGGAGCCTCCACAGGGTTTGTACAAATTGCTTGTATTAATAATTCCTAGTCTCTGGCGTCTAAAATGGCATAAAAATGGAATGTTTTCTTCACAAAGTGAAGGGGAGGGTGTTCCCCTGATCTCCGCCACTGTTAGTAATGCCTTGTAAATGTCGCAAGTTGGAGTGTTATAACAGCAAGAAGAGAATGTTATTAATTGTTGGATGTATTATGTTGTTGACAGAAACCGGTGGTTGTCCCGGCAGTAGCTCACCCAGACCCTGCGTTAGAACCTCTTATGACAGCACCTGGAGGAGACGACACACCATGCAACTCTGTGTTGGAAAAGTTCGGCTGGTGGCAGGTGCGCACCCTGTTGGTGGTGGGGCTGGTTAAAGTGCCATCAGCTTGGCACATGGCCAGCATTCTGTTTACAGCCCCAACTCCGGCACCCCATCAGTTCTGGTGTGCACGACCCCCCGCACTACAACACCTGGACGGCCGCGTATGGAGGAACATCAGCCATGTACGCAATGAGGGCAAGGTAGGAGCCTGTATCTACATTATTATTAAACTAGCTGTTACCCACGGCTTCGCTCGTGAGGATTTCGTAAGTGCATAAAAATTTATTGTTCCTCGGTACTGCACTAAGTCATGTTCTGAAAATCCCTAAAGTATAAAAACTCGCCGAAAAATTTGATTTCATTTACGCCAGAACCTCTTTGTAAATCACGTTTGTGGCATTGCCTTTTGGGGCTAAGATGACCAAGCTACTGGCAGAGCTAAATCTAGAACATGCGTCATGGAACTCTACATGTGAGAAGCAGTCCAAAAAAGGGGTTTCTTTATTTCTAAAGGAGATTACAAATACCAGTTTTCACGCCTGTAACATTTAACATGTTAAGTTTATGAGATATACTGTAAATATCATCATCATCATCATCATCTGTTTACCCTCCAGGTTCGGTTTTTCCCTCGGACTCAGCGAGGGATCCCACCTCTACCGCCTCAAGGGCAGTGTCCTGGAGCTTCAGACTCTCGGTCGGGGGATACAACTGGGGAGTATGACCAGTACCTCGTCCAGGCGGCCTCACCTGCTATGGTGAACAGGGGCCTTGTAGGGGGATGGGAAGATTGGAAGGGATAGGCAAGGATGAGGGAAGGAAGCGGCCGTGGTCTTAAGTTAGGTACCATCCCGGCATTCGCCTGGAGGTGAAGTGGGAAAACCACTTCGAGGATGGCTGAGGTGGGAATCGAACCCACCTCTACTCAGTTGACCTCCCTAGGCTGAGTGGACCCCGTTCCAGCCCTCGTACCACTTTTCAAATTTCATGGCAGAGCCGGGAATCGAACCCGGACCTCCAGGGGTGGCAGCTAATCACGCTAACCAGTACACCACAGAGGCGGCCTACTGTAAATATACTAATTTTAAAAACTGCCCCACTCCTTGGCTGAGAGTTCATCGTTGAGACCTTCGGTTCACAGAGTTCCGGTTTCGATTCCTGGCTGGGTCGGATATTTTAATCGCGTGTTATTAATTCTTCTGGCTTGAGGACAGGTTGTTTGTGTTTGTCCCAACACTCTCTCCTCTTCATATTCACTCAACACATCACATTACCAACCACAACAGGAATACGCAATAGTACTTTATTCCTACACACAGGGTTGGCGTCAGGAAGAGCATCCAGTCGTAAAACAGCGTCAAATCCACACGTGCGACACAGTTCGCACCCTCAACCCCACAGGTGTGGGAAAACCGCTAGAATAGAAGAAGATGCTCATTTTAAAATATCACCCGCTTTTTAAAATTTGTTCACCCCTTTAAATGGATTTTCCAGAAAAAGTGCGTTCATTTATTTTTGAAAGAGATTCCAAGTACGGCCTATCAATTTTAACGTCTGTAACATCTTCCATTTCTGAGATATACGTATCCTTATATAAAGAATTCAACACCTTCCTTACTTCTTTTCAACCCTTAAGTGGATTTTCTGAAAACAAAAATTTGTGTGTTTTCTTTTTTTTTTTTTTTTTAAGGAGATTCCAAATACCAAATTTTATATTTGTAACATGTTAGGTTTTTGTGATATATTGTAGACTAGCAAATGTGCCCGTGCTTCGCTACGGTTTTTTACATCATATACGGATTTCTAAATAAAATATTTTACACCCCGTATTTGAGATTTCATTAAATATATTAAAGTGCAGACCTCCACTTCGAGATTCACTACTCCTACACGGTGCATGATATTAACAATCGCTTTGCGCTGTTAGACGCCCCTTTTATCCTTCTACATGTCTGGTTCTACAACATTTCCTCGTATTATGGGTTAAATTGAGTTCGAAACTTCGGATAGGGTGACATTTAAGTACATTTTTAACACTTTACATTACTTTTTGCACACTTAAGTATAAGCTAGAATCGTGAAATTTGGTCCACATATGGCCTTCTATCGTGCGCACCAAACTTGATGACTATCTTTCCTATAAATGCATCAAACAATGAAATATAGTGTAAAAATCACCAAATTTACGAACAATCCAGAAATACAGCCAAATCTAACCTGTAAGGGGGGAGAGATACGACAAGAAGTCGTAGGACCAAAGTTGTAGATTACTCCAAATTGAACGGAGATCGTGCCATCCGTTTTGTGATACGACTTATCGTTTAGCCAACAAATAGCTCAAAAGGAATGTCTGCACAGTCATTAAAATTGCCTACATATTTCGATATTTTTGGGGTAAAAAGTGAAAAATGTGAACATCTTGCAATTTTTCCGACGGTTGCATTCTAATTGTTGTAATTTCGCCAAATTTCAATTCTCTAGCTCGCCTGGCAGATTGTGCCGCCATCTTGATTTGCGGGAAAGGGGGATAAAAATTAGGAAATTCGCGAATTTTTTTAAGGCCACCAAACCTATAAGTTGTCGCTTTGGATAAATTATACGACTGCGTTCTTATGCTGAGCCCAAAATTTGAAGCCCCCAGCATGCCTCCTTCGATTAATTCCGAGAATTTTCGATTTTTCTAGGGATGCTGGGGTCATTAGCTTCTCCGGGACCAAATTTCTGAGATTTCTGGAAGTGCCTCATTAACTCACGTCTATTTTCATTTTTATACCTTTATATATATATATATATATATAGATCGCTCCAGACCGACTTGCTTTTTATATATAGATAATCTCGCTGCTATAAGCATTACGGCAGTTCATTTCTTTATCCGATTCCTAGAGCAGGGGTAGTGAGGTGCCAATATCTCAATAACGGTTTGTTTTAGAGCCTTAAAATATGGTTTTCGGGCCCGTAGAGCTTACCGAATTTTGTACTTTGCGTCAAGGGGCTTAAAATGAGCTTTGTCTCGTCCTTGTACGACAAATTCGATATTTCGCCTATATTAGCCTAGTATTTTTGTATCTCCCCACGCCCCCCCCCTCTCGAATTGTTTTGAAAATAAAATATAGCCTATAGCACATAGGGATAATGTATTTTTCTATTAGTGAAAGAATTTTTAGAATCGGTCCAGTAGTTCCTGAGATTAGCCATTACATACAAACAAACTTTACCTCTTTATATATTAGTAAGTATAGGCTAGCTGATGTGCCCGTTCTTTGCTGCGGAATGAGCAGGCCGCAGACAGCTGTGAACACTCCTCTGCCATTATTCCGTTAAGTTTGCACACTACTAGTTCCAATCAGCGCCTCTGAGTAGGGATCGGGTAGTTGGAATACTATTATTGTTACCACATAGACGCACACACGAAATGCTGTCAATTGTGTACACTCCTGTATTTACAAATTATATATACATATTCTACACACACGCACTAATAAACTGACATCTTGAACACTTGACTACTATGCTCTTAAACAAAACACTGTTACGTAGCATAAGAAGAAAAAGAAGACTGCCACAACAGCATGTCAACATACTACCGATCACGACGTGAATTAACATACTCGATTAAGGATTTGTACTCACAACTCTTGTTAAACAACTCCACTCAACCTTCAAGACTGCCTCTTTATATACATTGCCTGGCCAGGCTTCTAGAAGAATATGACACAGCATGTTTTCTCGTAATTTCGAGAGTGTCCAATAACTTATTTACAGCGAATGGAATTTTCTGTAACTCTCTACTTCCAAAGATACGTTGTTATGGAATATTGCCAAGTGTTGCACAACACTGTAGTGGATTTATATATCATATATGCTGGTGATGCCGGCCCCGTGGTGTAGGGGTAGCGTGCCTGCCTCTCACCTCCGGCCGCTGGTTCGATTCCCGGCCAGGTCAGGGATTTTTACCTGGACCTGAGGGCTGGTTCGAGGTCCACTCAGCCTACGTGATTAGAATTGAGGAGCTATCTGACGGTGAGATAGTGGCCCCGGTCTAGAAAGCCAAGAATAACGGCCGAGAGGATTCGTCTTGCTGACCCCACGACACCTCGTAATCTGCAGGCCTTCGGGCTGAGCAGCGGTCGCTTGGTAGGCCAAGGCCCTTCAAGGGCTGTAGTGCCATGGGGTTTGGTTTGGTTTGGTTTGGATATGCTGGTGATAAAATATTATATACTATTAATTACGTGTTCTTACATTATTGATACACATACAGCAGATGTTTCATCACATAACCTCACAAATAATATGATCACGATTTATACCAAATAAAGTCCGTTCATAACTACGTAAATAACACTAATACTAATAGATGTAAACAACTTCATACACACACCTCATAAGTCAAAATAATAATAATAATAATAATAATAATAATAATAATAATAATAATAATAATAATAATAATCGAGCTCGATATTTCCATTATTTACCCATGGGTTAGAGAATTGTTTCCATGTTATACTGGTCTGTTACACTTGCGTGACTGCGGTGAACCAGAGTAATGACATACTTAAACAAAGAACGTTATCTAACTCCTTAGCTACTTCCCGCCAATATTCAGGCAAGCTGTTCTACTTGGGACGTAGCAGTAATACCATCTATCGGAGATGAGTGGCAGCAGAAGAGTCAAAGCACATCATAACACACAATGGTCAATGTAATATTATTGTTGATTAATTTTATGAGATTTCGATATTGTAGGCCTTCACATTTAGTTTTCTTCCGAATCTGTGATATTACGGCATCTAATGTAAAGAGAGTTCTTCTATTCTTTCAACTCCACTCAACCCTCAAGACTGCCTCTTTATATACATTGCCTGGCCAGGCTTCTAGAAGAATATGACACAGCATGTTTTCTCGTAATTATCTTATACTTCAAGGGATCGTTCCTTCACGATCTTCTTTCACATTTTCACAAACATCTTCACAATTCATGAATTCTGTTATCAAGGTAAGTTCGGTAAAACTGTATTAAGACACAAATGATCGGAAATTGTATTATCTGTAACTTCTCTTATGCAGTACTTTTCGATAGGACCTATGATATAGGTGTTTAAAATTTAAATTTTAGGCTCCTTCCCCTAAACTACCATTTTATGCCGTGGGATAACATGGATGATTCACACAGGTTGTCAGTTTTACCTCTCCAAAATGTTTAAACATAGAAACAGGAGCCGTACCTAACTAGCCGTTTAATCGGCAATCACTGTTACACTCCTCTCTGTTGGTCTGAGAGTTTTACATTCAGCTCTAAGTCTTTCCTTCATTAGTTGCGAAATCCAGACATCACTCTCAACATTTCCCATTTAGGCTACCCGTCCAGAGTACTTTGTGATGGAGCTGATATTAGAGCAGGAGTCGTTCCCATATCAATAACCGTTTAGGATACTATTCTCCACGCCACACAGTACCGTGTGATTTGTTCTGACCGCGCGGATTTTGTCTTGCAAAAATAATGGATTTGGTCTAAAAGATAAACGGTCTGTTGTTCATTATATTTAGCTGTTTCCTTTACTTTATTCAGACGATCAATTTCTGGGTTGTCTTCGAATTTCCTCTGTAGTCCTTTTAAGTTCATTGTGGTTATAGTCATCAGTTTTTATCGCAGTCTCAGAATTCTCGATCGGACCCTCTAACTAGGCACACCCTTTGGCTTCAATATATTTTTATTTTAGTTTTATATTTTATGTCCGTCTTTAAAAATCCTGGCTACACACACGAGAATAGTCGGAGGGAATCCATAACATAACATAACATAACATAACATAACATAACATAACATAACATAACATAACATAACATAACATAACATAACATAACATAACATAACATAACATAACATAACATAACATAACATAACATAACATAACATAACATAACATAACATAACATAACATAACATAACATGACATGACATGACATAACATAACATATAACATATAACATAACATAATCTAGGATAAAGACAGATAGACATGTACATATATACAGGTGTTTGCAGTGTGGCGTGTGTCATCATCATCATCATCATCATCTGTTTACCCTTCAGGGTCGGCTTTTCCCTCGGACACAGCGAGGGAGCCCACCTCTACCGCCTCAAGGGCAGTGTCCTGGAGCTTCAGACTCTTGGTCGGGGATACAACTGGGAATGACCAGTACCTCGCCCAGGCGGCCTCACCTGCTATGCTGAACAGGGGCCTTGTGGTGGGATGGGAAGATTGGAAGGGATAGACAAGGAAGAGGGAAGGAAGCGGCCGTGGCCTTATGTTAGGTACCATCCCGGCATTCGCCTGGAGGAGAAGTGGGAAACCACGGAAAACCACTTCCAGGATGGCTGAGGTGGGAATCGAACCCATCTCTACTCAGTTGACCTCCCGAGGCTTAGCGGACCCCGTTCCAGCCCTCATACCACTTTTCAAATTTCGTGACAGAGCCGGGAATCGAACCCGGGCCTCCGGGGGTGGCAGCTAATCACGCTAATCACTACACCACAGAGGCTGCAGGATGGCGTGTGTACGTAATATTAAGTGGAGCGGTGTAGTGAGTTGTATCAGCTTAGGAGGGGGTGCGTTTTTGGACCCTCGGCCTCTTAACCCTGTGGCTGAGCAGAATGTGTTTCGGCGTGGGGTATTTGCTGTAAAGATTGACGTTGCAGCGTCCTATTCCACTGACTAGTGGGTTGATCTTATTACCCTATGGCTCCATGTACATTCGGAGTGTTTGTTTTCGTACGTGTTGCCTTATCGAGCTGACTTTCGCATTTGTTTTGTATTACTTCCAGCTTATCCAGGTTCGTCCTAGCAGTGTGGCCCCAGGCGCGCGCTGCGCATGTAATTATTGGCCTAATTAAGGCCTTATACATATTGGTTGCTACTCTCTTGTTAATACCCGATTTTTTTTATTCAATATAGAATAGAGCTGTATTAGTCTTGCGTTTGTTTTTCGCTGGATGTCTTTAATGTGATATAGCATGGTTAGCTTCCTAGCCACTACTACTCCTAGGTACTTGGCTTTGTCGTGCCATGCTATATTTTGATTAAATAGTTTGAGCGGTTTCATATTGGCTGGCGTGCGTCTGTTCTTTCTGGTGAACAGCACAGCTTGGCATTTGTCAACGTTGACCTTGATACGCCATTTGGTTAGCCAGGGCTCGAGAGTTTTTAGTGCTACTTGTAGCCTCTTTCGGGTGCACGCTACCTGAGGGTGTTGCACTGTGATGGCAAGTGCCATCAGCGTAGAGATGCGTGGTAGCGATTTCCGCTGTCGGCATGTCATTTGTAAATAGGATGAATAAGATTGGGCCTATTAGTGACCCCTGGGCTACGCCACCCCTAATCGGTCGTGTGCTTGACAGTTTGTTGTGGACATCTACTTGGAACTCTCGCCCTTCTAGGTATGATTTGATTAATCTTATGTACCCTGGGTGGAATTCGAGGTCTATTAATTTCGCTAATAGGCCTTCGTGCCAGACTTTATGGAATGCCTTCTGGATATCAAGAAATACCGTGCCTGTGTCCCTCCGCTTGTTTAGTCCGATGGTCGCTTGTTGTGGGGCGGAGTGGCCGTTCCTAAAACCGAATTGTTCATTTAGAATGATTCCTTCTTTTCTTGATATGTGCTATTAGCCTTTTCAGCAATATTTTCTCGAATACTTTGCTGACGGCGTCCAGGAGGCTGATGGGTCTGTAATTGCTGGGGTCAGATTTGTCCTTGCCTGGTTTACCAAACACAAAGATTCTCGTCTTTTTCCACTGTTCTGGGTAATACTGCAATTGTAACATTGTATTGCATATTTTGGTGAGTAGTGCGAGGGCTTTCTGGGTTAGCTTCTTTATTATTATGTTCTGAATCTCATTTGGGCCGGGTGCCTTCTTCGGGTTAAGGTGATCTATTTATTATCCACTTCATTTCGTGGATATTAGTCCTCTTAACCTCGGGCTTAGGTGCGCTTGCTAGGATTTCCGCTACCTTGGCCTCTATTTGTCGGTGAAGGCGGGTTCGGACGGTTCGTCGTTGGGTGTAAAAGCCGCTTCCAGTGAATCAGCTATAACCTCAGCTTTATCTTGGTTTTCGTATACAGGTATGTTAGGTCCCTTAATTGTTGGGATCACGTGCGGTTCTCGCGTGAAATATCTTGCTGTTCCACACCGGTCTGGTATTTGTGTCAAACGTACTCACTTTGTTATTCCAGATCCGCGACCTGTATTCCATTAGTTCGGTTTCGATTTCAGTTCTGAGTTGTTTTTAGATTTCCGGTCTTCATCGCGCTGGTATCGGGCCCAGTTGCGCTTGTGTATTAGTTCTTTAATGTGGGCCGGTATCTCGATATTAGTGTGGTGTTTAGGTTTGTGTACCGGGATGCTCGCTGTTGTGGCTGCCTGGATCGCATTTATGAGCGTTTTTACTGATTCTTCCATTTTGCTGGGTTTTCTATTTGAATGTCCTCAGTCCCTTGTAGAAGTGAATCGAGTTTTCTTTCGAATTTACCCCATTTGGCTGCTGTATAGTTGAGCCTGCGCTTGGGGTTATTCTCATATTCCTCTGGGTTAGTATCCAGTTTAAATATCACTGGTTGGTGCCTCGATCCGAGGTCGTTTATGACTTTTATGCTGTGTCTTTGAGGAATATGTCGTAGTAGGGCTATGTCTAGTATATCGGAGACCTGGTCGTTTGGCGCTAGGAACGTGGGTTCGCTGGGGGCTGTTACTACATAGTCCTGGGATAGCATGTGGTTGTACAGCCTTGTGCCTGCTGAGTTAGGTCTCAGGCAGCCCCAGCTGGCGTGTTTCGAGTTTAGGTCTCCTCCTAGAATCGTATTCCGATTTAGCCTAAGTACCGCTTCAATGTCTTGTATGTTTAGGCTTTTCGGTCTGGAGTATGCGATATTTATGAGTGTTCCTCGCACTGGCATGGCAATAATAACGTTTTCTCGGAGATGCGGGTTAATAGCTTACAGTCGCCAAAGCACAGTGGAGGGGCTGCCCCCTTAGCGTCTGTGACCGCCCTCTGAGTACTTCACGATTTGGTGTTCGTCGCTACTCCCTGCTCATACTGTTGTCAATTTAGATCTCTAGAGGGTGTAACCAGAGTCCCTCCTCCTTTCTCAACCGGGCTTGGGACCCGCTATGGTGGAGTTGGAAGCAGAGGTGGCATCTCTAAATTCATGTGGAATAGCCTAAAGCAGGGCCTCTCAAGCGCCCAAAATCTCACTCGTGCCAACCGGGGCGCAGAGTTCCTTTGCACAGTGCACCTGTCCCGATCGGCTCGGCTCGGACCAACGCTTCGTCTCTGGGCTACTCGGCTAAGCTCGGCTCGGATGTGGAGCACTACGAAGCAGGTGAGGAAGAGGGAGACAGGCGGAGCGAGAGAGACAGGCGTGGGGAAAGAGAGAGAAAGCGCTATTGCTCCAAATCGAGGAGTGGGGGTCTGCACTCTGGTCAACCAAGCGAAGTCGTCTTTTGCACCGTGCACAGTGCATGCACTCTTACAAGGGGGCATTCCCTACTCTCACCACTGATTTCGCTCAAATTTATAGAAAATGGAGGGCTTGGCTAGAAAGGAAAGTACCCGAAGTGGCAACTTCAGATGGCCAAGTGTATAGAAAATAAAAATGTTGACGCGGCTCTCGCACCGTATAAGCCACTTACGTTAGCACGCACTCCGAGCAGTAGTTGGCGTAGCGGTAAGAGCTGGGACTATTAATTCGATGGTCGTGGGGTTTCCCCTCTGTTTGTATAGAGCAATAAATAAGTTACAAAATTGTGAGCGGCTGCAGGGTGACCTCGATAGTGTTGTGAGATGGACGGTGGGCAATGGTATGATGATAAAAGGGGGTTAAAAGTCAGGTTGTGAGTTTCACGAATAGGAAAAGTCCTCTCAGTTTGAATTACTGTGTTGATGGGGTGAAAGTTCCTTTTGGGGATCATTGTAGGTGCCTAGGTGTTAATATAAGAAAAGACCTTCATTGGGGTAATCACATAAATATGATTCTTAACAAAGGGTACAGATCTCTGCACATGGTTATGATGGTATTTAGGGGTTGTAGTACGGATGTAAAGGTGAGGGCATATAAGTCTCTCGTGAGACCCCAACTAGAGTATGGTTCCAGTGTATGGGACCCTCACCAGGATTACTTGATTCAAGAACTGGAAAAAATCCAAAGAAAAGCAGCTCGATTTGTTCTGGGTGATTTCCGACAAAAGAGTAGCGTTACAAAAATGTTGCAAAGTTTGGGCTGGGAAGACTTGGGAGAAAGGAGACGAGCTGCTCGATTAAGTGGTATGTTCCGAGCTGTCAGTGGAGAGATGGCGTGGGAGGACATCAGTAGACGAATAAGTTTGAGTGCTGTCTGTAAAAGTATGAAAGATCACAATATGAAGATAAAGTTGGAATTCAAGAGGACAAATTGGAGCAAATATTCGTTTATAGGAAAGGGAGTTAGGGATTGGAATAACTTACCAAGGAAGATGTTCAATAATTTTCCAATTTCTTTGCGATCGTATTAAAAGGCTAGGAAAACAACAGATAGGGAATCTGCCACCTTGGCGACTGCCCTAAATGCAGATCAGTAGCGATTGATTTGATTTTGACACCTCGTGTGGAGACTATTTTTCTATGGAGACATTGAAACAACGATGTGGTTGTAAAAATGCGGCGTTTATGACTTGTGCTATATGGAGAATAAATTATTGTTTCCCCTGTTTCTCCGATAAATACCATCCCGGCACATGTAAACCATCGAATGTCAACGAATAAAGTTTTGAATTTTCATGTACAAAGTCTTTTGTACGCGCTTTAATTACAATCCCTTGTTGAAAAGTCTGACAATGAAATACCAATTTTTTTTTTTTACCTTTTCTATGCCTTTTGAGTATAAATAAGTAAATAAAATGAATTATTCACCTCTTCGCTTGATTGGAAAATGAATAATATAAAAGTTGAGAGGAAATAAAGAAGTCTCCACACCAGAAGTCGAACCCACGAGCACCGAATTACCAGTCCGAGCTCTTACCGCTATGGCAACTACTGCTCGGCGTACGTGCTAACGTAAGTGGCTTGTTGTTGTTTGAGTCATCAGTCCATAGACTGGTTTGATGCAGCTCTCCATGCCACCTTATCCTGTGCTAACCTTTTCATTTCTACGTAACTATTGCATCCTACATCTGCTCTAATCTGTTTGTCATATTCATACCTTGGTCTACCCCTACCGTTCTTGCCACCTACACTTCCTTCAAAAAATAACTGAACAAGTCCTGGGTGTCTTAAGATGTGTCCTATCATTCTATCTCTTCTTCTTGTCAAATTTAGCCAAATCGATCTCCTCTCACCAATTCGATTCAGTATCTCTTCATTCGTGATTCGATCTATCCATCTCACCTTCAGCATTCTTCTGTAACACCACATTTCAAAAGCTTCTATTCTCTTTCTTTCTGAGCTAGTTATCGTCCATGTTTCACTTCCATACAATGCCACGCTCCACACGAAAGTCTTCAAAAACATCTTTCTAATTCTGATATCAATGTTTGAAGTGAGCAAATTTCTTTTCTTAAGAAAGCTCTTCCTTGCTTGTGCTAGTCTGCATTTTATGTCCTCCTTACTTCTGCCATCGTTGGTTATTTTACTACCCAAGTAACAATATTCATCTACTTCCTTTAAGACTTCGTTTCCTAATCTAATATTTCCTACATCACCTGCCTTCGTTCGACTGCACTCCAGTACCTTTGTTTTGGACTTATTTATTTTCATCTTGTACTCCTTACCTAAGACTTCATCCATACCATTCAGCAACTTCTCGAGATCTTCTGCAGTCTCAGATAAAATAACAATATCATCGGCAAATCTCAAGGTTTTGATTTCTTCTCCTTGGACTGTGATTCCCTTTCCAAATTTCTCTTTGATGTCCTTTACTGCCTGCTCTATGTAAACATTGAAAAGGAGAGGGGACAAACTGCAGCCTTGCCTCACTCGTTTCTGGATTGCTGCTTCTTTTTTCAAAGCCCTCGATTCTTATCACTGTAGACTGATTTTTATACAGGTTGTAGATAATTCTTCGTTCTCGGTATCTGATCCCTATCATCTTCAGAATCATAAATAGCCTGGTCCAATCAACATTATCGAATGCCTTTTCTAGTGGCTTATACGGTGCGAGAGCCGCGTCAACATTTTTATTTTCATTTTTATTTGCGATACGCTTGGCCATCTGGAGTTCCCACTTCGGGTACTTTCCTTTCTAGCCAAGCCCTGCACGTTCTATAAATTTGAGCGAAATCGGTGGTGACGAGTAGGGAATGCCCCCTTGTTAGGGGCCATGGCCTAAAGGATATTGGAATTACGCTAAATTCTTTAAAGATTGTGACCATGGAAAACAAAAATTCTCTCTTTGTTCTACGTCGCCTGTTTCAGCTGAATCAATTGAACTTCCAAACTTCCAATTTAAATGTTTGGTTAGTTGGAATTTTGTGTATTTTGAATATTCTTAAGTAATCTTTTGTTCTATTCTTGTAAGTACATTATTCTGGAATTTTTAAGCAGGGTAGGGGCCCCTGTGGTTACTCATTTTGTTTTGCCTGATGCCGTTTCTCTGGATAAACCAAAATATTAAGAAAGCAAATCAAAACTAATGTTTGATTTTTAGCTGGATACCAAATTAAATATGATAAATGCTCCCAAATTTATTTGAAAAGTAGAATCTTGTTTCAGCCACTGTGCACATTGTTTTATATATGGAATAGTTGGTAACATAAGTATTTTCTGTTTACAGCTGGACTCTTGTAATGTGTATCGCGAGGTCTACGAGATGGCTATTCATCACTCGGACTGGTCCACCATCAACATTCCTGACAACGCTACTACGCAGCTTTGTGAACAGTTCGAATACAACTCATCTATCACTTTTGTTACTGAGGTAATGGGGTTGTCAAGTTTTCCTTGTCTTCTTCTTTCATTACAGCCTCTGTAAGACTACGGGCGTGGTTTGGATTTTCTTCTTCTTCCGGAACCTCTCATCCTCTCTCTCCCGTCCTTCAGCCTGTATGTTTAGTATCCTCTCCTCTTGTCTCCCCCACTGGTGCTTCTCTATCCCATTCCTGTACCTTTCTCAGTCATTGAGCTCTAACATACTGGTTGGTGTATATTTATTTCTCCAGTTCTCTCTCCCTTCCATCTTCATTCCTATCTCATTCCAATCCTTCCGGTGTTTGACAACCCACTTACAGTCCAAGACCGACTCCAATCCTTAGACCGTAATATGAAAAAACATGGCGGCCGAAGTAGCCGGATTGTTGGTATTGGCTAAAGGCCGGTCTCCACTGATTAACATTTAACAACAACATGTTAAATGTTTAAAGTGTTAAATGTTAACTGGTGACACTATCAACATGTTAAATGTTAAATGTTGAATACTGTTTCATTTAACATTGTGCCCACACTTAATAAAAATGTTAAACTTGACTTTCTTTGTTTATATATAGGTAGTTCATCATATCAATTTGTGGTAATACATTTAGGTGGTGTCTGGTATTTTCAGACAAGGACAATGGACTTAGATGAAGAGGGTTTGGCCTTTGTTATTGCCATTGTTGCTTCTTGTTATGATTTAGAAATGCAGTTCTTTCTATTAGACACATTTTCTCCGTCATCCTGCTCATTGCTTCAAAAGCAAACCATTTTGAAGTATAAATTTTGTCCGCTTCCGCCCCGACTTTTCTGAATTCTTTTTGTTTTTGTTTTAGCAACACTCGACTGTACTGGGAGCGGAGGGACGCTAGGTTTTTTTGATGCACTCGCGGGAACAATTATAGATAATTTAGAATTCCTGGAAAATGTCGGCTTTCTTCGCTTTATCACTGCATTCCTTTGATGAGACAACCCACAAACAAGGCCCTTCTATTGTCCAAAGTAATCTTGCTCCACTCCATTTCTGACTATAAATTTTAGTATAGTGCAGAGAGAACGACACACGTGCGCGTATCGGTACCAGTACTGTATTTGTAGCTTATAGCAAAGAGAATTAGTGTTGCGGAGTGCTGTAACTATAATCCTACTTCACTTGAAGCACGTCGTTTGTATCGTTTGGGTATCTGTTGACATGGAAACGGAAAGGAAGTTGCCGAAGCTGTGCCAACATCTCACGAACAACGAACTGACTTGACATGTTTTCCACTTGGAGCGGAAAACACGCCAACACGTTAGAAGTGTTAACCTCAACTTTCTGAGTTAACATGCAAAGTCAATTGGAAGACACAATCACAATATACATGTCAATTGTAACATGTTAAATTTAACATGTTGGTGTTAAATGTTAATCAGTGGAGACCGGCCTTAACACGAACATATCACGTACATATTATATAAACGGCGGTAATTTAATATGATAATGTGACATCATAGGGAAAATAACTTGTTCACGTATGAAAACGCTTCGCCCTGACAATGCTAACATAATGTTGACATATGGCATAACAGCACTTCACACAATGATTTTAACATTCTTAATGAAACGTTCAGACACTAAGGATAAAAATATGTTTTTACCCATTAAAGAACATGAGTACAAAAACTCTATTGACTCTAAACATTGATATTTAACCACATGAACGAGCTTCAGTTCGGTGTAGTCTCCTTGATAACAGATAACCACAGCATGAATCGGACGGTTTTGGGAGTGTAAAACCCTGCGTTACAAACCCACCTAATCCCTCCAAACCACTATTTCTTCTGTGTAGCAGTATAGAGCTTGCTCCATCTGTCACACTTATAAGTTTTGTTATACTCCAAGATCCAGCCAAAGATTTCCGCAGGCAAAGAACAGACTATTGTAAAATACATTTGCATCTAAATCACTCGACACTTTGAAGCACATAGGCATTGACGGAATATCACAATATCAATTATATTCTACCTAAATTAATATTTTTCGAGGAACACGAATAGGTTCATCGTTTGGAATTAGGGAGAATTCTTCCCTAACCTCAGACTTATTCTCAGAAATGATGTATGCGCACTACAGTTTTGTCACTGACTTCAAAATAATCACGATGTACGCACATTCCAAATCCATTTCTCCCTTGGTGTTTTATTCCGTAGGAAACTTAAGAACAGTTGTATGGGAGGCATTGCCATAGTTTGACTAAAACCTGGTCCCTTACACGATCAAAACAAGCCCATTCTCACATTACTGCGTATAATTACAGATCCTAAGTGTCCACTGGCTCATTTAAATATAGCCTACTCGCACACTTATATTCTACAAAGAAACTAACATTTATCGTCAACTCTCATGAAATTACACCGATTACATACAATAACAACAAACCAAAACAAACCCATATTTCCAACATTTCCGGCTACTCGATTCGCCATCTTTGAACGATCGAGAGTAGCATTAAGGTCTGAGCAAGACCAACTACAATATCTCAGACCTTAACCGACCTATCGTCCGGCTCCATGGCTAAATGGTTAGCGTGCTGGCCTTTAGTCACAGGGGTCTCGGGTTCGATTCCCGGCAGGGTCGAGAATTTTAACCATCATTGGTTAATTTCGCTGGCACGGGGGCTGGTTGTAGGTGTCGTCTTCATCATCATTTCATCCTCATCACGACGCGCAGGTCGCCTACGGGAGTCAAATCGAAAGACCTGCACCTGGCGAGCCGAACTTGTCCTTGGACACTCCCGGCACCAACGACATTAAAGATATATAGACTGCTAAACATACTCGTTACAGCGCCCCTGGTTGAAGCACAGCGAACTAACTTTTGCCTGCAACTGTCATGGCGGCTGCCACTTCTTGGTCTTGAGAGTTAGCCCTTTTCAGTTCAATGAATTGATGAGATTATACGTTAATGCAAATTAAAGATATATTTAAGAATAAACACGACATTTTCAAATATGCTTAGTGTTGCATTTATGTTATAATGAAATAAGCGCAGTGAATATGGTGAGCATTTGCTTGGTTAAAACGAGAATTACGTACTGTATATAGAAGAATGGATAATTCGGCGTCATGCACTAACAAAGTCATTCACTACAGAAAGACATGTTATACGTACAGCAGTTCATTGAGGAATTCACACGCGTAGAGAAAGATACCCTGCCTTTTCATGACATACCTTCAGTGTCATTCTGGTATATTTTTTTTATTTTGCTTCTTTGTCTGGTTTGTTACGTTTTATGCTTTTTTCTACTTATGGCTACTTTCTAAGGACTGCTGTGCGACATGTAGCACAGACGTCCGTTGGTTGCGGTGTACAATATCTCTACGGCATCTTCTACCTGTCGTAAGGGGCCACTAAATGGGGTAACCCCAGATTCTAAAGTTGAGAACACCTGACCCTTGGTTGAGTGTAGCATTCCTTCCACATACGGTGTCCTACCAGCTTTACCACTTTAATATTTCTACCGGACCTCTCTTGGTCAAACCTCGCCTGACTTCATTCGACTGAATTCTTAGCCTACATTTATTTATTTATTTATTTTAAATTTGCACACCTTCTCAAAGACCGTACTCCATCACACAACAACTTCTGCAGAGCCTTTCTATGGCAGATTCAGAGGAAATAAGCGTATGTTTTGCCTACAAGTGTCATGGCTGCCAGTGGTTCAAGTAGATTCAAAGATGGCCATCAGATTAGCAGTCTATGTTTTTAATGTCGTTGCCCGGCACTAAAATCCATACGCCATTTCATTTCATTTCACCGTCCTATCGAAACTGTCCATAATGGCGGCAGCTGGAATGCTAGCATGCATTTGTTTTGATTTGTGTAGGCCGTGTTGTTACCAAGTATTTACGGAAATTTGAATATTTTAATCGTACATTATATTTATTTATGGTCTTAAGAAGGTTATAGATCCTCTTTCAGTGCCGTAAGAAGCTGTTTGTTCTCAAAGAGCTTATTTATTCCAAAAATATCGGTGGTGATTAGGTTAATGTTGATTCTCGTGTTCTTCTCTGAAAGTTTTTTCTTCATTTTTAGTTACCTATGCAATATGGTTATAGTTTAATGTGCTGTGTGCCTGGATGTAAGTAAGAGCTTCAATGTTCCCGTTTCCAAAATACCTAGTATTAAGGCAAAATTCGGTTAAGAGCATTCGTAAGGAAAACTTCGAACCAAATCATAGGACTAATAATGTTGTGTGCATTAATCGTTTTATCATTTTTGAAATCAAATGTATTGTTAAAGAAGGCGTTGTACACCCATAGAAGGTGGTGATCTAATTGGAGTGCCGCGCAAACTTCCGAAGTTAAAACTAATGATGATCAGCCAACGTACCTTACTACAAAGAAAATTAAATAAGTCCCAGGAAGATCCGGAAAATCATGACCAAGATTTATGATTTAGAAACTAAGTTAATCTTAAACGGTGGTGCAAGGATGGTGTACTATAATTAATTTTCAACGTTTTACAATGAATGTGCGTAAACTAAACCTAACACCATTGTTTCACTACTGTGTGTACTGTATTCTGTCCTAAAAAGTTACTATAATAATGGTACCGTAAAGTAGAGTTTGTTTGTATGTTTTCAAGTAGTCCCCTACAGTTAAAAATAATGTATTCTGTATAAACCCGTCGATACACATAATTCAGTTATAGGCCACACATGCTCAAAAACGCTATTATGTATATCTCGAAATTTCAATAAATCGAAATAATATTTAGCTTCCGACGTGATTCGAGATATCGAGTTTCCACTGCAGCAAATTTAGTAGAGACCACTGATATCTCAATACAATACGCGACACTCTGCGAGATATCGAGGGACAGCGAATAGAGCGCTATCTAGCGGAGTGACCTGAGAGTTACTGATTCTGTCATAAGAGCACGTGTATTTGTTTGTGAAGTTTTTGGGATTATTTATGCGTTTGCATTAAGTTGACATAAGTAAATAGTAGCGTGTGTCATTCCTTTATATCTCCTGCCAGTATGAGTAGAAAGATATGTGCTGCATTTGGCTGCAATAACTATGAAGTGCAGAAGGATTCGCGGTCTTTCTTCCGTTTCCCTCGTGACAAGAAAATGTAAATACAGCATTGTGTTTGCATATATATTCTTCCAGTTACAAATACATTTTTATAGATGGCCTACTTCCTAAACTTCTGACCTGCAGGACCCATATTTTAACTGGCGTAAAATATAATAAGCTTATTTTATTGTATAAGTGCAGCAGTTAACCTTCAATACCGATGTGTTGTTGTAGGTGTGATCTGTGGGTTTTGATTTAATTCAGGAAAATGCATATGTGTGTGGCTGATTGTGTTCCAAGTTACCCCATTTGGAATGCCGTAATGCGTTGTCAAGCACTGAAGAAAGTATGGGTGATTTAAGAAATGCTTTACCCGAATGTACTGGCAAGTATTGCTTATAGGGAAATTTTGAATGTTTTTGCGGCTAAATTTATAGATTTTCTTTCTGTTAGTACGCTTCAAGTTAATTGTCCAGCTCTTAAATGTAAATTCATTGAATCATGTGTGTAAGGAATGTGCCGGTATTTTTATTATTTTATATTTTTATGTGATGTGATGTACAATGCTTTTAAATGAGAAAAAAGACAAATCTAGCCGTGAATGTTCAGGCAGGTATGCTAAAGCTAAAAAAAGTAATTCATAAATAAAAGATCAAGCCCTTTCACAGCAGTCCATTTCACATCTTGATTATATGTTTAATTTCAGTCTTTAAATAATAACCTATTAAATAAGTCGTCATTCATGTATCCAGAATTGCTTTAGAAACTTTGAAGCTAATATCTTAAGAACACTTTCTTTCTAGACGTAATTTATTTATCCATTTCCGTATATACATATCCATTGATATTTGAATTTAGCGCGAATTTTCAGGTCATGCCACTAGGAGTGCCACTTGTGAATTGTCTCCCATTTTAACAAGGCTAAATTTGGAAGTGTCGCGTATTGTCTCTACTGTATTTGACTGCAGTTCCCGGGTTACCTTTTGTCCCACCCGTTGGCTCCCCTACTCTTCTCTATGTTCATTCTGATCACATGCCCAGCAAATCTTGCTTGTTTGAGTCTTATTTCTTTGGAGATCGTTCTCACGTTTCGGTACAGTTCGTCAATTGATCTTCATTCACATCTTTCGCGTCCCCTTCTTGGTCCCAGTATCTTTCTTACAATCTTTCTCTCTTCTTCCTCGAGTTGTTCTGTCCCATGTCATTATTTTGGCTGCGTACAGTTCCGCGTACCTCACTTCCCCCTGTGGGTGGGGCCGGTAGAATAACACCCATGGTATCCCCTGCCTGTCATAAGAAGTGACTAAAAGGAGCCTCAGGGCCTCTGAACTTTTGAGCGTGGGTTGGCGACCATGGGGGCCCTTAGCTGAGTCCTGGTGTTGCTTCCACTTACTTGTGCCAGGCTCCTCACTTTCATAGGAAATTGATAAACACTTGTAACATTCTTTGTGTTAACGTACATTTCAATATAAACCAAAATGAGAATTGTAACGTGTAAGTGGTAAGTTCCGAGCTGTCTGTGGAGGAAAGATCACAACATGTAGATAAAGTTGGAATTCAAGAGGACAAATTGGGGCAAATATTCATTTATAGGAAGGGGATTTAGGGATTGGAATAACTTACCAAGGGGGATGTTCAATAAATTTCCAAATTCTTTGCAATTATTTAAGAAAAGACCAGGTAAAAAAACAGATAGGAAATCTGCCACCTGGCTGACTGCCCTAAATGCACTGGATGGATGGATGGACGGACGGACGGACGGACGGACGGACGGCGTTCCATTCCCTATTTCCATTTGTCTGGTGGATCCTGCATTTATGAGAAAATAAAATAGTTGCCATGATTTATTCCCCAACCTTTGTATTAATTAAATAGCTGTTGAAATCTGTGATCAAACATTACAGCAGACAATGTGTGCATTATTATGTTTCAGTGGGACTTGGTATGCTCAAGAGAGGTGCTGGTGAGTGTGTCACAATTCTTCTACCTGCTTGGCATTCTGTTGGGAGGCGTAGCTTGCACAAAGCTTCTTCAGAAGTAAGACAAATTTTGAACTTCTTTGTGTCTCAGAGTAACATTCATTCATTCATTCATTCATTCATTCATTCATTTATTTATTTATTTATAATAGGATAAAGGCAGGAGGAACTGAACAAGTGACTGCACAATCTAGATCACGTAGCTATTAGCATCCATTCGGGACATAGTGAGCTCGAACCTCACCATCGGTGGTCCTGAAAATGGTCACTGTCTTTATCCTGTCCATCAACACACGTAGCCTACGTGACCAATGTCTTGTTGCCGTCGTGTCTCCCATTTCACAATCACCTCACCTCCAGTTGGCTTCGGCAACTTGAACAGTAGCCATTCCATGTTCAGAGTCACCCAGCTTCCTTGTTCCACCCATTCTGCAGGTATCTGACAGCAGGGGCCTGAGGGTCTCTTAACTTCGGAGTGTGGGTTGGTGACCACAGAGCCTTTAGCTGGGTCCTTGCATTGCTTTCAGTTACTTGTACCAGGCTTCTCACTTTCATCTATCATATCCAACCTCGTTTGTTCAACTCCTGTTCTTTTTCAACCCTGACGGTATTAGCTATTGAGGCCTGGGAAGTCTTTAAAATTTTCACGCCCTTTGTAGCCCTTCTCTTTCTTTAGCCGATATCTTCATTTTTCGAAGTGTTGGTCGCCTTCCATATTTTTTCCTCTGTGATTGGAGTTAATAGAGGATGGCTGAAATGTTAGAAGCAATGCACAACAGCTGTGTTGGAAAGACATAATAGTTTAGGAATAAGGCTGGACTAAGACAGGGGAGTGTGCTGTCACCTCTTTTATTCATAATGGTCTTGTACAGAATTGCAAAGGAAACAAAAGAAGGCTACAGAGATAAAGAGACGAAGATACTGCTATTTGCAGATGATGGGGAAAGAAGAGCAAAGAAGTGCAACAACAACTAGATGTACTGAATGAAAAAATTGAGAAGTATGGCATGAAAAGTAGTACTGAGAAAAGCAAGACTGTGGTGATCTCGAGTGGGGAAAGGCAAGGAAAGGCACTGTGAAAAATTAGAAGTCAGAGTCTGGAAATTGCAGACAGCTTTAAATACCTAGGAAGTGAATTAATGCAAAATACTAGGGTGGGCATGGAAATTAGCAAGAGGGTACAGCAGAGTAATGCATTCTACCAAAGTGTAAGAAAACTTGTTTGGAACAAAGAAGTACCAAGGAAAAGTAAAGAGATAATGTACAAAATGTACTATGTACACATACTGACTTATGCAGCTGAGACTTGGACTTTGATTAGCAGACAAGAGAGTAGAATTCAAGCCAGTGAGATGAAATTCCTTAAGAAGTATGATAGGAAAGAGTGAGAAATGAAGATGTTAGGAAGGAAGTTGGGATAGGAAAGCTAAATGAGAGAGTTGAAAAGAATAAACTAAGGTGGTAAATATAATTTCAAGACAGATGCTGGAGGCGAAGAGCGGGGGCGAGCAAGAGGAAGACCTAGAACAAGGTGGATTGAATCAGTGAAGAGCGGCATAAGAAGTCGAAATTTAGAATAGGAGAAGATCATGGAAGAGGAATGGTGGAAGGAAAGAGGAAGATGGAGAAGTGCCACAAATACCCCGACCCGGCAGGAGCTGGATAAGGGGAAATTATGACAATAAGAGGATGGCTGACCAGTTGTACTTTCTCTTAAAACCACCGTCGCCGGGCTGAGTGGTTCAGACGGTTGAGGCGCCGGCCTCCTGACTCCAACTTGGCAGCTTCGAACCTGGCTCAGTCCAGTGGTATTTGAAGGTGCTCAAATACGTCAGCCTCGTGTCGGTAGATTTATTGGCACGTAAAAGAACTCCTGTGGGACTAAATTCCGGCACCTCGACGTCTCTGAAAAAAATAAAAAAGTAGTTAGTGAGTCGTAAAGGAAATAACATCATCATCATTATTATTACTATTATTATTGTTGTTGTTGTAGCTGCCATCGAGATTATTAGCGCATACACAAACTAATAACAATAATAATAAAATGTATTCAGAAAATAATAATAATAATAATAATAATAATAATAATAATAATAATAATAATAATAATAATAATAATAATAATAATAATAATTGAAACTTAATATGAACAGGGAAAATAGGAAAATTTCTATGTTGCGGCGATTCACATCAAAGCTTGGAAACGTGACGGTTAACTAATAAACACACAAAATTGAACCGAACGCAAGGGGAACAACTTATAGGCCTAATAAACGATAGCTAATTGAGGATTGTGGAACGTGCAGGAGCGCTATTGAGGTCCATGGGAAAGTATAACGTTATTGGAAAGAAAACGTTCATGATCATCTGCCTCGAACTCAACTATATTAAAGTTAACAAATGAAAATACAAGGAACAAAATTAATAAATGACAGTAAGCTGATACTTAACTCACTAAAACAAAGGATACAGAATGAAAGGAGGCACCCTCGAAACAATAAAAAATGAATTAACGTGATGTACAATACGCTATCCAAGAAAGAGAGTTACATTTACTTGCAATTACAAGACATTGAGTCAGAAAAGAATTTTTGCCTCCAAAAACTATGTTTCGGACTAGCTTAACAGCTAAGTCATACTGATGCTTAATTTAGGTAAATGTGGAAATGTGAGAGTGAACTCCAGCGCACAAAATAAAATTCTACATAATTACGGAAGTTACTTTAAGTGGAAAAATATGAAACACAAGAATGCATTTAAATTAATACAAGATAATAACACAGCGCTTACCGTGGGGAACTGCAGACCCGACGGAGCAAGTCCACGAGCACTCCTGCTCACGAGGACGGTCAGATGGAAAGACTAGGCCGAATCGCACCATGCACACCTAGCCGGCAGAAGGCCGGAAATGGCCTGATCTCAAACAACCAATAGGACACCGAATTCCTCTAGATTCCCATTTTTCGCCAATTGGAAAGATCGTTATTCTGACCAATCCAATTGCATGACCATATATGGTTAATTTAAGATAGCAATTTCACAAGTTCTCAAACATTTCTATTGCAACACAAGTTTCATCAGAGGTAACCGCACGTGTGGTATAGGATGCCTCGAAAATAAAGCCCTTTTAAATTTTTCAATCAGATTACAAAATTACAATTCTTGAAGTACAGAATATAACATGATAATACCATTTAGTTCTTCTTCACAAAATAATTAAAAATAATAATTTTCAATAAATTCAAGTTACATTAAAATGTCCAGAATGTCTTTTCTTCTTCGCGATTCAATAAAACACAACTACATAAAATTTAAATACGAAAATCACTTCCCAAATAATTCTGACATCTTGCAATGTTCATTTACTAAGAAATAATATAATCAATGATTTTCAAAGGTTCGTGAGTCCCAAATTCTATTCTTGAGGTTTCTTAAAATAAAAGGTAAATAGTTTACATTTCTGAACTCAATAATATAATATTATAATAATATAATTTCACGAAACACAATGCTTGTTTCCAGTTCTCCGTCCCACCACCAGCGACAATCATTATAAAAACCACCGTCATATCTGTAGACATAGTTATAATTTAATTTTATTATTTATTTGAAAACTATGGTACTTTGGAGATTACCAGGGCTGCCACAAGGAGAAATTTTAACATCAAACCAAATGATGTAAAACTAAAACTTTAAATTAAACACATGGCAATAACTCTAAAATTACTATATAGTTTGTAAAATATCTATCAATGCCACAGTAATGAAATCTACAAAAATTCACTTCACACATAATTAATGGGTAATGCAAATCCTAAAAGAAAACATTCACAAAGTACCCGGACAGCACCAGGTACTATTGCTGTAGCTCATTCCACATTGAGAAAACAGTATTGCTCTTATGGACCTACAAGGAGTGAACACACACCCCCGTGAGACATCCATAATTCCTCGTGATTAAGGGATATGATACTGTACTTTGTAATGTATTATGGAAGACAAATAAAAAGGTTGTGGGTTCGGATCCCACTGGTGTCCGGTTGGCCATTTTTGTTCTGTACTTAACATCTCTTCAATACGTACCAAATGTACGTAACACGACCTAATAGGTTGAAAGTCGGTTTCGATTACATAAAATTTTCTTCTTCACAAATATATTTGTAGGGAGGAAGCACAATGGCAGGAACAGCCATCGCTTCATTACCTTCCTTAATTTTTCTTCTTCTGTGATGCTCTGGTACAAGCCTCTCCTAGTCCTTCACTCTGTGAACCGCCGGCAGCTCACTTCTGTAGTGAAGTCATCTACAGTATTTATTTGTTGTGGGTATTTTTTTTAGGCTTTAAATCATTGCATATTTGTCTTGTGTTGAGTGAGAGTTCGTTGTATATTGCATAGTATTTGTGTGTGTTCTATTATTTTCATACTGTACAGAAGTTGTTACTGAAGATTTTGGTGTTGTGGTGTGCAGCGATACGTCATGCCATAACTTGTACTGATAAAAAAATTGCTGTGTGTTTTATTTGTGCTTGGTTTTTCTTATTTAGCTGTTCTTTCTTCTTAAGCGCATTTTAATTTTACCACCTTTTTATGACAGAATTTAATTTTTACTATTGGTTTCGTGAGCGATGCGACAGCACAGTAGTACCCCGCATTGCCTGAGGAAATTTATTAAATGCAATTAAATGCATCCCTCACCCCTCGAGCCCATAGAAAACATTATTTTTCTATTTTCTCCCCCATTTTGCCTTACACTTCAATGTTGAGATTTTTATGTGCCGTAGTTTACCTCTGATTCTGTACAAACCAAAAATACCCCCTGTAAACACCCCGTCCCCTTAAGTTCATAAAAATAATTTTCAGCATAGTTTCTTCCGCTTTTTATCTTGAACTTAATTACTGAATTTCACGAATTTATGTGCTGCCGTTTTCCCATCATGGTGTTGAGCAGAGCTGTTTGATATGGCAACCCTGTTGTTATAAGAACAGTACTGTTTTCTTACCATGGAATGAACTGTAGTATGTGTATACTTTCAAATGAGCACAACGTGGTGCTTCTAAACTGGAACATCAATAAAGAAAGTCAGGAGATAGTGGGTTCGAACCCCACTGTCGGCAGCCCTGAAGATGGTTTTCCGTGGTTTCCCATTTTCACACCAGGCAAATGCTGGAGTTGTACCTTAATTGAGGCCACGACCGATTCCTTCCCACTCCTAGCCCTTTCCCGTCCCATCGTCGCCGTAAGACCTATCTGTGTCGGTGCAACGTAAAGCAACTAGCAAAAAAAAAAAAAAAAAAAAATTCCTGGATCTCTCGCAAGTCACCTTTATCTTCATTCGAATACATAAATGCTATAAAAAATGTTCTGCAACCTGACCACAGTAAGATCGGTTCCTGGCAGAACTTTCAGCTCAACACATTGCTGCCAAAACGGTTGCAACAAGACTGAAATGCTTGGACATGTGATAGGGTTCTGCAGGAAAATCAAATTACTGCATAACAATCGGTCACCATCGAGTAAGGGCATAATTTCTCAAGGCCTGAGGCAGCGTGGATGGGAGAAGTTCACTGCGTCTCTAGCAACAAACGAGAAGATTGGACATCACAGCCATCAGTAAGAAAGAGAATAAAGCGATGGTGTTAGATCCTACCATTCACTTCGAGAGGAACCTGCAACAGGCTCAGGATGTTAATATGGAAAAACAAGCAATTTATACACCATGTCTGCCTTATCTATCAGCCAGATATAAGATTCCTCTTGGTCAATGGGTTATCAGAGGCCTCCCGTTTGGATCCAGAGGTACCCTGCCGAAGAACTCCGCCACTATCCTTCAAAATTGAAAAATTCCTTTTTATGACATAGAGAAAGTCTTGTTACCAATCATAAGAGATTCTCTGCAAATTGTACAGTTGCATTTATACTGTGCTCAAAATCATAATCTCCTAACGATGAATTTTCCATAAAAAATATGATTTAATTATTATAATTACATACTAGAGCCTCTATGGCTATGGCGGCAGCGAGCCGGTCTCTCACTGCTGGATTCCGTGGTTCAAATCCCGGTCACTCCATGTGAGATTTGTGCTGGACAAAGCGGAGGCTGGACAGGTTTTTCTCCAGGTACTCCAGTTTTCCCCATCATCTTTCATTCCAGCAACACTCTCCAATATCATTTCTTTTCATGTGTCATTCATTAACCATTGTCCCAGAGGAGTGCGACAGGCTTCGGTAGCTGGCACAGTTCCTATCCTTGTCGCTGGATAGGGGCTTCATTTGTTCCATTCCTGACCTGGTCGAATGACTGGAAACAGGCTGTGGATTTTCGTTTTCAATTACATACTGTAAGTTAGCTATTCCAGACCTTTATTGCCACCGTCACTGGGGGACGGATGTTTTATTTTTTTCTTAAATCTTACTATTACTACAATATATATACATTATTGTTCCATCTAGAGAAACCTCTATGTGACAATGTTATTGGGAAAATACTGACCTACAATACACAAGAATCTCATTTATCTGGATTAAGTGGGACCGGAACCGATCTGGATTATCGAAAATCCAGGTAATCCGGGAAAAAAACAAAAAAACAAATACAGTCCATGTTATATAACAGGGGTGGCCACTAACCTTAATTTTGGGAGCTGCAAATTTAGGAGACAAAACTGGGAGCATGTTTAGAAAATGATTTATAAAATGAAGAGGCATTTTTCGTTTCATAACAAATGAAGGAACCTTTATTTTCTACATTACACAGAACATTATTGTTCAGGTACACATCAAGGAATGAAATTTTACTTTCGAGAAGTGCTTTTTTGAGTGTTCATTTATGCTGTTAGTTTTTTGAAATCTGGCTGATAATTGGTAAGCCCAGTTCGCACAAGTTACCGTAACTTAAATGTTCATCAGTTAGTTAAGATCGATATTTAGATTTAATGAATTTAAGCGCTGAGTACACATGTAGTCCCAAGGATTGAGATAAGTCTCTTAGCACACTCTTTTGTCAGTGGGTATTTTTCTTCTGGAGCATTCTTCCAAAAGTTTATGGTAGAAATGCCACTTCATTTGAGTCCTTTTACTCCTTCATCCTCTTGCATTTCTAGTAGCTCCAACTCTACAGCTGCTGTATCCTTTCTTATTTGTGATGAAACAGGCCAGCCATCGCCCACATCAACAGCAAAAGGATTTTTCAGGAATGAAAATGAAGGTTTAATTGATCTCAAATCGTTAAATAACGTTAAGCGGCACATCGCTGCTACTGACTGCCGCCGACCGCGAGATGTTGTTAGTTTCCATTAATAATATAAATTAATTTTACTCTAAGCTTGGTGTCAAGAGCCGCATGCGGCTCGCGAGCCTCGTTGTGGCCAGCCCTGTTATATAATCTATTAACATAAGTTGTACATTAAGTTAATACCTTTTTTCAATTGTACAAAAGAATATAAGAACACTTTCTGTTTTACATTTGTATATCGTTTGCGCACAGCATGATCAGCAAAGATGCATTACTAACAACAGTTCTGCCGGTGTGGTTTCAGTCAAGGATTCTAAATAGGCCATCAGTTTGTCCAGCTGCATTGTTACCTCTCCACGAGTCATTGTTTCTTCTGATGGAGCGCCGGTTTCATTTTCAAATTCACCATCAGTGAATTAGTAGTGCGTTGCATTCAGAAGAGCGTGGGTTCGAATCCCACCTAGGCCGTCCTGGGAATGGTTTTCTATGGTTTCCCATTCTGAATTCCAGGCAAATGCCAGGACGGTACCTTTGATAGACCGTGGCCGAATTACTTCCAATTCCTCTCCTTAACTATCCTTGGTGGAAAAGACATTCATGATGAGTCAACCCCGTAAAAGAAATACTGTACAAGTAAAAATAATTTATTATTATTTTTGATCCGGATTAATGAGGGCCAGATAAACGAGGTTCTTGTGTACATAAATATCTTTATGAACAACACTTTTTAGAGGATGGTTGCCCAGTTGTACTTCCTCTTAAAACAATAATCACCACCACCACCATGAACAACACTTTTTTTTTTGTATCACTCGCTTGGTATTGAACTCCAGATAAGCTGAAATATGTCACACAGTGGTTTTTGCAATGAAGATCTTCGGCATTCCTAAGAAGATCATCAGTCTGATTAAGGTGCATTTATGATAAGTATACATGCCAGGTGGAACACATAGGACCTTAGACGGAACCAATTGAAGCTAAGACTGGTCTGAAACAAGGATGTGTACTTTCACCCGTACTGTTCCTCATAACTCTTGATGTTGTCATGAGAAGCGCAATGTGCCAATGATCAATGTTTCCTTGCTCATAGTTGTAAAGATATGGAAATTAAGCTTAAAGACCTGGAAACTGAGGCACAGGAAGTTGGACTTGGGATTAACTTTAAGAAGACAAAGGAAATGCGATTGGGAACGGAAAATAACACTCCGTTGCAATTGAATGGGCAAGTTATACAGAGAGTGAATAGCTTTTGCTACCTATGAAGCATTGTAATGGTGAACGGAGGGGCAGATCAAGATGTGACCAGCCGTTTGAAGAAAGCTAAGGGTGCATTCACAACACTCTGTCCCATATGGAGGTCTGAAGAACTCAGTGTATGTGTATGTTTAGTCCTCAGCCCGAAGGCTGGTTGGGTCCTCAACAGCTCCGCCATCAGCTGTCATAAGTGGCCTAGGCATCACTGAAGAGGTGTACAAGGGAAATGAGGAGTGAGGTAGTTTCCCGTTGCTTTCCTCACCGAGCCAGAAGTTGCTATTACATATCAGTCTGCCAAGCCCACTGAAATGCATGCACCAACTGACCCTATGAGCAACATTTTCACACCATTCATAGCAGGGACTGGCTGAATAAGGAATGGCATTACTAGCATTGCTCATACCTCAGTCACTTTCATCTTGTCAAAGCCAAGGTTAAAGCTGAGACAGATCAATGAAAGTAACAATATTGCTCTAGCCTATACCAGAAGACATAGTGCACTGTAAACACTACGTCCTGCCAGCAAAGGTCAGTATGAGAACAAAACTGTGGATCTTCAATAGCAATTTTAAGTCTGTGCTGCTTTATGCATGTGAAACCTGGAAAGTGACCAAAGCTTTGACACAGAAGATTCAGACATTTGTGAACATCTTAGGGATATACTGGCCAAAAGTGGTGTCAAATGAGTAACTGTGAAAGAGAACACACAATTACCAATTGAACAGCAGATTAAGAAAAGAAAGTGGCAGTGGATTGGCCATACACTACGTGGACCTGATGACAGCACAGCAAAACAAGCTCTTGAGTGGAATCCCCAGGGGCAGGGTAGAAGAGGAAGACCTAAGATGACATGGAGGAGATCAGTAGAGAGAAAGAGTGAGCAGCTTGGGTATACACAGGGAAAGCTGAAACACATGATGGCAAAACGTTGTCTTGGCCCTATGCTCCTCAACAGGAGTTGGGTAAGGTGGTTTTTGCAGGCTTGATGATATGCATCAAAGTGTGCTATAATTTTGTGTTCCTACTTTAGGATGGAGTCAAGAGTTTCTTCCTTCTAAACTGCACTCCTGGGTAGTTGCAGTTAATCAAACATTAGAAGAGATTTTAGTCTTCCATATTTGAGCTAGTGCTCTAAGTTTTGCTTTATTTTTGTGTGGAGTATTTACATGTCAATTTAATTTTTTTTTTTTTTTTTTTCAGATCAAGCCCACGATCCCTCATATTGGGTGGTATGATCCTCCAGATAATTGCAGGCCTTGGAGTAGCAAACTCTCCAAATTTTGAGCTGCAAGTCTTCCTCCGCTTTGTGACGGCATTTTCTTGTGCCACGATGTTCACAGCAGGCTACGTCATCTGTAAGTAAGAATATTGTAAACTTCACACAAAATGCTCATATCTTTTCCTTCAGTTCCGATTTCTACTTCTCTCCTAGGTTATGTATCGATTACCACAATCGTTGCTTGGCTCTCCACCACTCTTCCAATATTTCTTCTGTCTTCTCCCTCCCTTCTCTATACTCTTCTTCACTGTAACCGTCCCCCTTTTTTGTGGTCTCTTTCCTGTTGGTTTCTCTGTAAATTCTGTAACACGATCCATTCCCTAAATTTATGCATCTAAGCACAATCAATTTCATTTTATGAATATATTTAATTATACAGCGGTGAATTACAACTAGGTTTTTCGGGAGATAGTGGGTTTGAATCCCACCGTCAGAAGGCCTGAAGATGGTTTTCCATGGTTTCCCATTTTTACACCTGACAAATGCTGGGGCTGTATCTTAATCAATGCAATTGTCAATTCTTTCACACTGTACAATTGTTCCCATAAGACCTATCTGTGTCAGTGGAAAATAAAGAAAATTGTAAATTAAAAAAATATATATAAATAAATGTTCAGTTTTGCTCGAAATGTTAGGGACGCATTATGATTTAAATATATATTCTGTATATCATAATCTTCTTAGCATTTGTCCCACGATGGAACAGGATCCACTGTTTTGCAAGCCAATGTCCACTTGGTTCTATTATAATAATTATAATTTCTTGTGGCTATTTCTAGCCGGGTGCAGCCCTTGTAAGGCAGACCCTCCAATGAGGGTGGGCAGCATCTGCCATGTGTAGGTAACTGCATGCTATTGTTGTGGAGGATAGTGTTATGTGTGATGTGTGAGGGATTTGAACCACAGTATCCAGCGGTGAGATGCCAGCGCGCTGCCACCTGAGCCACGGAGGCTACTATTTTAATAACTCATGGGCATAAGTGCCTAATCCTTTTTATCCATCTTGCATAGTACATCACAAAGTACAGTATAATATTCCTTAATCATGAGGAATTATGGCTGTCTCAGAGGGGGTGCATTTACTCCTTGTAGATCCATAAAAGCGATACTGTTTTCTTAACGTGGAATAAGCTATAGCTGCCACCCTGGAGGCCCAGGTTTGATTGCCGGCTCTGCCATGAAACCTGAAAAATGGCATGAGGACAGGAACGGGGTCCACTCAGCCTCCGGAGGCCAACTGAGTAAAGGAACAGAGTATGATTCTCATTCCAGCCATCCTCAAAAGGGTTTTCTGCCTTTTCCCACTTCTCCTCCAGGCAAACGCTGGAATGGTAACTAACTTAAGGCCACAGCTGCTTCATTCCCTCTTCCTTGTCTCTTCCTATTACCAACAAGATCCCTATTCAGCATAGCAGGTGAGGCCGTCTGGATGAAGTACTGGTCCTCCTCGCCAGTTGTATCCCAGTCCAAAGTCTCACACTCCAGGACACTGCCCTTGAGGCGGTAGGGCTGGGATCCCTTGCTGAGTTCGGGGGGGGGGGGACAACAACAACAACCCTGGAAGTTAAATGGAACATCCTCCTGTATTTAGAAGCTGCCACTAAGAACAAGGTAAAACATGCCAATTTTTTCTGTACAGTTCTATTAATTGAAGAAAACTCTAAATTATCTAGAAACGTTATAATTAACATGGCATTTCAAAGCTGTAGAGGTGGTTTCTCAGGATATTGATGGAGCCTTGGAGGACAAGGGTCACAATTTCCGGGATGAGCTTCATTGGAAGTTGGAAGCGCTTCCACGTGGCAACAAAGTGACGAGAGCCAGTATCCAGTATTTGGGAGATAGTAGGTACGAACCCCACTGTCGGCAGCCCTGAAAATGGTTTTCCGTGGTTTCCCATTTTCACACCAGGACGGCCGCTTCCTTCCCACTCCCACTCCCAGCCCTTCCCTGCCCCGTCATCACCATAAGACATATCTGTGTCGGTGCGACGTAAAGCAACTAGCCAAAAACAAAAAACAAAAAAAAGTGACGAGGTACGGTACCACGAGCTCTGACCATTATCCCTAGTATTTTTTTTTCGCTAGGGGCTTTACGTCGCACCGACACAGATAGGTCTTATGGCGACGATGGGATAGGAAAGGCCTAGGAGTTGGAAGGAAGCGGCCGTGGCCTTAATTAAGGTACAGCCCCAGCATTTGCCTGGTGTGAAAATGGGAAACCACGGAAAACCATTTTCAGGGCTGCCGATAGTGGGATTTGAACCTACTATCTCCCGGATGCAAGCTCACAGCCGCGCGCCTCTACACGCACGGCCAACTCGCCCGGTATCCCTATTATTTCAATTTCCTGAAGGTGATATTTAGATTTGTAGTAAGGGATATTGGGTTTGTAATTTTTAATCTTCTCTAGATTGACCTTCGCTGGTTGACTGCTGCGGTGCTCAAAACTGACAGTTGGATCTAAGATGTATCCTTGAAAACTGTTTTCTTTAAAGGCTATGATGTCAATTCTCTGCAAACTACCGTTTATGGCCAGTCTGTGTACCACCTCATGTACATTGAATCCCTTCTTTCTCAGTTCTTCAGCAATGAAGGATCTGATCTGGTGGTGCGACGTGTTTCTCAGGAGCTCCCAGCATGTGCAGAATCCCAGGACATGACCAAGAGTTTCTTTCTTTCCGTGGCAATGCCAACAGAGGTTGTTGTCCAGGAATCTGCCTAGCACCGAGTGCACTGCAGAATCATTAGCATCATCTTTATAGCCTCTCTCCACTCATTACAAAACTGTCCGGTATGATCTTTCAACCAAGAGTTTGCTGGTGTGTACTCTTTGTAAAACCAGGCGAGTTGGCTGTGTGGTTAGAAGCACGCGGCTGTGAGCTCACATCCAAGAGATAGTGGGTTCTAACCCCACTGTCAGCAGCCCTGAAGATGGTTTTCCGTGGTTTCCCATTTTCACAGGAGGCAAATGCTGGGGGTGTACCTTAATTAAGGCCACGGCCGCTTCCTTCCCATTCCCAGGCATTTCCTGTCCCATCGTCGCCGTAAGACCTATCTGTGTCAGTGCGACGTAAAGCAACTAGCAAAGAAAAAACTCTTTGAAAAGTTGTACTCCGAGTCCTTTTTTCAGTAGTAGGTGAATTCAGTAGAAGATGAATTCACGTTTTCATAGCTCTTGACGGATCTTATTAGTATTGTACAGGCTGTTTTTCCAAGTATCAGCGTTTGTTAATTTAAGACGTTCTATATATATCCGGATTTCTGCATGAGAATCCCTCAAAGCAACAATGAATTAATAATTGAGCATCTAATTATTTTATAATTTTAATCAAATCATTGGGATTTGTGAAATATCAGTTCGCTGAAGAAGTGAATGATATTTTCTCAAAATACGTAGTTATATTACTGTAAATAGTTTTTTCAATAGTATGGACAAGGTGGACTCATAAACGCATTCCGGTCTGGGCCTGAATATCCCTAACAAACATTCTGGTTTGGCCATTTCTAAAGATTTGAAAAGGATTATATCTCTATACCTGTAGGAGATATTTGCATGATTCTTTTTTCTTTGTGCTTGTTTGAGCATCTAGTTTTTATTGTTTATTTCACGGCAGCTATCACTTGAGATTTTAAAATTGTTTATATATTATACCATGTTTTGCGAATGAAAAAATGTCCGACGAATTATTAACTAAGAACAATTTTCTGAAATACTGTTATATTTTCCCTAGATTGAGATCATGTAAAATGTGCATTGCAATTACAAAACAACAATAATAATGAAAATAATATAAAATAATAACTGTTCAGTAATAATAACTAATAAGAACAAGGAAAATGGGAGCTCTTGTGAAATTTTATATACATATTTATGTGACGATACTGGCTCGGAAGATGATGTTGAAAGCATGTAATTGTAATTTTATTCACAAATGGAAATATTGACATCCAAATAGGAATTTGAAACAACATCTCGCATGATTGGAATTCATTTTACAGTTTACCGTATGTTCCTGTGCGTTTCATAACTGCGCGAATATGTAAGAACATCTACATATTAGTAAAGATTTCTGTTTTTTAGATGTGAGGGATTACGATTACATAAAATATCAAAAATATAACTTCTATCAAGCATTTGCTTGCCACAAAATGCCATGTTTTAAGAGCACATTGAGTGACAACACCTACTAATGCACACTCGTCAACTATATCGTAAATTCTCTGACTTAGACAATACTGCCATCTGTTGAAATACTCTCGTAAGTAACACATGAAGAAACGCGATGCAGTCGGCAGAATGTGTGCATAGCTCGTTCTCAATTTTTAGCAAATTGTCAAACCTTACTACAGGCTATGCTCACAGTTAGACGGGAAAGAGTTAACTCCTGGTTTTTCAGTGCAGTTAGATTGTCACTGTAAATAGTCAATACGGACCACTACAGGCCATTAATATGGTCATGTGTGTAGATTCTGGTCAAGAGGTTATGCTCTGTCACTAAGGTGACCAATAACGAGTTCACAAACTTCCTATTCATATCTATTGAACGCTAATATCTAAGTCAAAGCAAGGCTCATTGGCTGAAGAGCAGTCAAGCTGATTGCTGAAGCCTGCTCTCCTGAAGAAGCTGGAAACAGACACAAGCTTGTCAGGGCCTGAGAAGGAATGGATGTAGAAGAACTGAGACTGATCAGGTTTAGAACTAAACTGTTTGTTTTTCTACAGGTACAGATAATACTGGTGATACTTACTGCCAGATTGTGGGTGCTGCCTACGAGTTCTTCTGGTCTGCAGGAGTGATCCTCCTTGCCGTCATATCGTACCTGGTGGACAACTGGCGGGAGCTGCAGTATGCCATCACACTACCTACAGCGGCCATTCTTATCCTCTACAGGTAAAACAATAAGTCATACCGACTTGCATAATATAAGACTTTCTAGTTCTCTTCCCTGTCCTTTCACTATTGTTACGAAGGGAGTTCAATATATAATGGGCTGATGACCTCGATGTTAGGCCCCTTTAAACAACAAGCATCAATATATAATGAAACACATTTTTTTTTCTAAAAGCAAGTTGGTTTTATTGAGGATTCAAATACATCACTTTATTCCCCAATCCTTTTGCTACAATGCCCTATATTTCAACATAATCTCCGTTCATTGCTACGGACTTACACCACCATAATGTGAGGGTCTGTATGGCTGCATGGTACCACACGACTGGTAAATGTCGGAACCAACGTCGTGCTGCATCCATAACTTTCCCATCATCCATGTAGTGCTTCCTGTGGACTGCATCCTTCATTGGGCCAAACGGATGGAAGTCAGAAAACAGATCAGATGTAAGGCTTTTCAGGTGTTTGCTCTATTAACCAGCGTTTTGTCTTAGGTCTGACACTACACTCATCAGAGTGGGATGTGTCAGACCCTACCCACTGACGCTGGGGTGTATGCAGGTGAACTTATCAGAAGCCCATTATAAGAGGCACAGTCTGATAACTGCATATGGGAGATAAAACTCCACAATGGAATTATTGCCCGCCGAAATGCTGGTTAATAGAGCAAATGCCTGAAAAGCCTTACATCTGATCTGTTTTTTTGACATGCTCTATTGGTGGAAAAATATCTAATTCCCTCCTTGGGAACTTAGAATTTCCATTTGGAAGTCAGAAGGCACAAGATCTGGGCTGTAGGGTGGATGAGGAAGAACAGTCCACTGAAGTTTTGTGAGCTTCTGTCCTGTGAAGTCTTGCCTTGTCTTGGAGAAGGAGAAGTTTGTTTGCATTATTGTGGCTACAAACATGCTGCAGTCGTTTCTTCAATTTCCTTAGAGTAGCACATTATACTTTACAGTTGATCATTTCACCATAAGGGAGGACATTGAACAGAATAACCCCTTCAGAGTGATGGTGAAGGACGCCTCACCCAGCAACTCACCATGCGTTTGCCCACTGCCAGGTCTCTGTAAGATATTCTGCAAGCACGTCTCAATATCTGTGATTCCCTGGCTTTCCGCCAAAAGAAACTCAATAACTGCTCTCTGTTAGTATGCACCTCTGATACGGACACCATTTTGAAGGCTAGTTATAGCACTGCCGCCTATCATGAATTAATGAAACTCTATGAGACAAAGCAGGAATATTCAAAGATGTCCCAAACAAAATTCCAATTTTTTAAAACCGAAATTGGCCGAGAAATAAAATGGGTTGCATTATATATTAAATACCCCTCGTATTTCATTTTGGTGTTTTCTAAAATCATATTCTCCTCATCAAGAGATGGTTCACTCTAGGCTATGTGCTATGGGTCATACTTTCATAATCTGTATACAACTGTTACTGTATTAAACTTCTTTTCAAACTCATTTTATCACCTCCTTCTTTCCCCCCACCACCTTACTCAAACTCATTTTTCTTGTTTCCTCTGCTACTCACTTTCCTTTTCATCATCTCTATTCTGTCCTCTTAGTCTTTCATTGCACTTTTTTTTTTTTTCATTTTATTCTATTTATTCTACCACATTCAGCCCTTATTTGTCTGATGATCTTGCTGGTAACAGTTGATTTGCTTCCATTAACCTTCATATTATTCTCTTCAACCCATTGTTGGATACTCTCAAGGTCCCTTTGTAATTCTGAACAATCCTCAATGTTATTTATTTCCCTATAAACAATTATGTCATCTGCATACAGTCTTATTTTTGATGTTATATTATTCCCTAAATCATTTACGTATGTTAAGAAAAGTAACGGACCGATTATACTACCCTGTGCAATTCCCTTCCAAACTTTCTCTTCCTGCGATACATTACTTCCTACTTTGACTTTCTGAACCCTTGAGTTTAGAAATGTTTTTATCCAACGTGTAACCCTTACGTCTAATCCTATTCCCTCCAATTACTTTAATAATATTCCATGTTCCACTCTATCAAAGGCTTTGTAAAGATCTATGGCTATGCAATCTAACTGGCCTCCTGAATTCAACTCATCTGATATGTCCTGCTGAAATCCCACCAGTTGTGCCTTACAAGAAATTTCTTTCTAAATCCATACTGGCTCCTCTGAACCAATTTTTATCATCACATATCCCTCTGATGTACTTTGATATTAAACTCTCCAGTATTTTACAAACTATACTGGTCAGGCTGATTGGTCTGTAGTTCTCTGGTTTCCCTTTATTACCCTTTCCTTTATAAATTGGTATTATTATAGATTCCTTCCATTCCTTTGATATTACACTATTATTTATGATATAGTCAAAGGACCAGGGGCGTATTCTCCTTGAATGCAAGGCATTCATTGCATGCGTTAAGATAACACAAAGAACTGTCTGATGTACGATTTTAGGTTGTTTCCAATGATTTCATCTCTCAGAAGTTCAAAAGGTCCGCGCAACTGTACTGGTTCCATTGCTTGACTACGTGTGGTGCTGGTGTAGTCTCGCCGTCTACACCACTCTAGGAAGAAAGAGACAGCGAATGGAGGAGTTAAGGATGTAAGGCATTCAATCTTAAAATTGCATTCGGTGGCAGACGTAGTTCTGAAACCCTCCGAACGATGTCGCTGCAATTGAAACTTGGTCAGAATTTGTCACTCCATACCCGTGCTACCCTCTGCCATCTGTTAGCAACTTGGAGAAAGTTGGCATCTTTGCAGCGAACGGCACCCACAGATTACCCCCCAAGCGAGAACCCAACGTGACGAAACTGACCAATGCCAATGGGGTGACTTACCTCCAGTGCTTGAGTTGTGGCTAACTAATGAGTTAATTCATTGTGTTTTCGGTGTTTTATTATATTTTGCGCACATGTGGTATTAACGATGGATGAGTCTAAAACGGATATAATTGTAAATCAGTTTGAAAAGCCATTTACTGGCTGTTCGTTTGATGAAAAGATTCAAATAGTTAAAGCCAGGAGACCTCTACCTTCCCTCGTAAATTTCTTCTTCTTCTTCTTCTTCTTCTTAATCTGCTTACCCTCCAGGGTTGGCTTTTCCCTCGGACTCAGAGAGGGATCCCTCCTCTACCTCCTCAAGGGCAGTGTACTGGAGCTTCAGACTCTGGGTCGGGAGATACAACTGGGGAGGATGACCAGTACCTCGCCTCACCTGCTATGCTGAACAAGGGCCTTGCGGGGGATGGGAAGATTAGAAGGGATAGACAAGGAAGAGGGAAGGATGCGGCCGTGGCCTGAAGTTAGGTACCATCCCGGCGTTTGCCTGGAGGGGAAGTGGGAAACCACGGAAAACCACTTCGAGGATGGCTGAGGTGGGAATCGAACCCACCTCTACTCAGTTGACCTCCCGAGGCTGAGTGGACCCCGTTCCAGCCCTCGTACCACTTTTCAAATTTCGTGGCAGAGCCGGGAATCGAACCCGGGCCTCCGGGGGTGGCAGCTAATCACACCAACCACTACACCACAGAGGCGGACCCTCGTAAATTTAAAAACAGAAAACAAGAATTGTGTACGCACGTTCAACCCAGAAACTTACAGTAAAACTGTTTGGCTCGAGTTCACCTACATGTAATTAGGGTGAGTAGAATTGAAATTTACTTAATACATTGTGTTAACTGCATGGTTACTAGTTGCATGCCTCAGTGGAGATTCCAGGATACGCCAGTGCAAAGGACCCTACCATCAGAAGGGACAAACACTGAAGAGAAAATTATTAAGCCTCCATGGGGTCAAAGTTCTCCCACAACAATCTTGGATGGTTGCTGTTGGAGACGGGGCTACTGACAAAATAGTGGCTGATTGAGTTCTGCTTACCTGTTACAGAGATCACTGTAGCACTAACCACTTTATCGCTACAATGTTCAACAATGGTCAAAGTGGAGGGCAGTCACAGGTACTTTGTGAAACCAGAGAAAGCTTTTTTTTTTTTGCTAGGGGCTTTACGTCGCACCGACACAGAAAGGTCTTATGGCGACGATGGGAAAGGAAAGGCCTAGGAGTTGGAAGGAAGCGGCCGTGGCCTTAATTAAGGTACAGCCCCAGCATTTGCCTGGTGTGAAAATGGGAAACCACGGAAAACCATCTTCAGGGCTGCCGATAGTGGGATTCGAACCTACTATCTCCCGGATGCAAGCTCACAGCCGCGCGCCTCTACGCGCACGGCCAACTCGCCCGGTACCAGAGAAAGCCAATCCACTTGAAGTCAAAGATCTACTTAACTGTTGAACGTCCAGTGATCAATCAATCGGTCATCAATGATCTGATAATGTTACTGGCTTTAGGTCCCACTGACTACTTTTTAGGTTTTCAGAGATGCCGAGATGCCAGAATTTAGTCCCGCAGGTGTTCTTTCACGTGCCAGTAAATCTACTGACACAAGGCTGACATTTTTTAGCACCTTCTAGTACCACCGGACTGAGCCAGGAACGAACCTGCAAAGTTGGGGTCAGAAGGCCAGCGCCTCAACCATCTGAGCCACTCAACCTGGCCATCAATGATCTGCATTTAGGGCTGTTGCTCAGGTGACAGATTCCCTATCAATTGTTCACCTAGCGTTTTCTTAAATGTTTTCAAAAAACTTGGAAATTTATCAAACATTTCTCTTGATGATGTAACCAACCCCCAATTTGTCCTTTTGGATTCCAAATTTATGTTCATATTATGATCTTTCCTATTTTTAAAAGCTTGGCTCAAGCTTATTCATTTACTAATGTCATTCCATGCCATTTCTCCGCTGACAGCGTGAAACATACCACATAGTTGAGCATCTCGTCTCCTCACTCCCAAGTCTTCCCAGCCCAAAGTTTGCAACATTTTCATAACTCTACTTCTTTGTCGGAAATCCCCCAGAACAAATCGTCCTGTTGTCATTTGTATCTTTTCCAGTTCTCGTATCAAGTGGTCCTGGTGTAGACCCCATACACTGGAACCATACTCTAATTGGAGTCTTACCAGGGACTCAAATACCCTCTCCTTTACATCCTTACTACAACCTCTAAATACCCTCATAACCATGTGAAGAGATCTGTAACTTTTCTTGACAATCTCGTTAATATGATTACCTGAATGAAGATCAAGATTTTCTTCTGAAGATGCAGAGCAAAGTTCTCTGCAAAACTTAAAGAATTTCACCTTATTTTCTTGACACAGTATAAGCCCAAAAGCCTATATCATGTCTAAGTACGGGCCGTGAAAGCATCAATGGTAATATTGGTGTGTATGCGTGCATGCATGTGGACACTCGAGGTTACTGATTGGCTAGAATTTGTGTCATTGACGGTCAGTTTTTCTCAACAGTTGTTAACTTATGGCCTTGTATAGTGCACCATGGTAACTTTCAATATGATTGTGCTGGATTTTTGTTGATTTGTATTTCATTACTTGTGCCTTTTTTTTTTTTTTACATAACTTATATAATTAATTATTTTCCCTTTTTTTTTTACTTCAGGTGGATTCCCAACTCTCCTCGCTGGCTGCTCAATAACGGTGAAATGGAAGCAGCACGAGAGTTGCTGGAACGCGCTCTGATGGTGAACGGAGACCCCAACCCCAAAGTACCCATTCTTTCTCCTCCAATAGCATGCAGGTGATCAAGTAAATATTATGGCAACTTATTAGATTGAAATATTTTATGTTACTGGCTTGTTAAACCAATAAATCTCCTTGTCCTCGGGGAGTTCTTTAACATCCATTCCTCTGTATCGTATGCAATTATCTTCATATTGGTCCATTTTAATACAATTACAATGAACAGACATAAGGATTCCATCTAACCAGTTCATATTCATTTCTATGTGACTACATATGTCACACTGTGGGACTAGTTTCAATCATATAATGATCATCTTGAGCCACTTATAACTAAAAATTGACAAAGCATTAGACTCTGTATGTATACATAAAACAATGAGAAAACTTCTTCATCATCATCATCAATGTCCCACTCCAGTCGCCCGGGTGTGGTTAACAAGCCTCCTCCACTCCTTTCTGTGCTTCTACTTTTTCTGCTCCGTTCCTTCCACCACATCCAATTCAGCTTCTGTAATGTCCTTCCAGATCTGATCCATCCACCTTCTTCTCGGTCTTCCAACTGGTCTCCTTCCCTTAACTTCTTTTTCCAATTCCGTTCTTGCTACCCATTCCTTTCCCATTCTTTTTACCTGTCCGAACCATCTCAGTCTTGCTTTCTGTATCTTCTATACTAATGGTTCTATATTTAGCTCTTCTCTGATTTTCTTATTTGGAAAGCTGTCTCTTGTTGTCTTTTTAACCAATATTCTTAAAAATTTAATTTCTACTGCTTGGATTTTACTATCTTGTCTCTTATTAGTTAGCAGCGTTTCTAGTCCGTATGTTACAATTGGTATGAAATACTGTTTATATAATGTTAGTTTCATTCTCTTGAGTACTTTGCCATCCCATAAAAGCTCTCTGACTTGATAAAATGTTGTACCTTTATTTAGTCTGTTATTAATTTCAGGGTTGATTTCATTACTTCCATTATTAAAACATATATATTAAAAATTGGTTGATGTGCTCATGTGTTGTGTTGTGATGTTTGATGTGTCTTAAAAAAGTAAAATTTGCATTGGTGACATCACTAGAGGTATAAAATTAAAATTACTTCTAATGACATTCACATCAGATAAAATAGTATATTGATGAATGTCAAATTAATTCCATTTAATTAGTCGAGTCTGTGGAAAGTGTCTCCATGAGAATTTCAGCATTCTCAGTTGAATTTTAGTCTGTGTACAATCAGCAGTGACGGTGCTACCGGAGATGCTATCTTCAACAAACCGTACTGGCACAATTCACAAATTCATATACAGCTATGAGATTCTACAAATGTAAATTAACCACACCTTGTTTTCAAACTTCCAGAAAATGAGAGAATTTCACGAATGAAACACAGGCAATCAACTCAAGAAAAACTGCCAATTTCTCCTTAGCATCATCTTAATACCCAGTTTATGGGTTTCAACTGACAGTACTCATGTGACAATTCATGATTATGAGAATGCTGAAATTCTCATAGCACACTTTCCACAGACGCAACTAATTAAATGGGATGTATTTGACATTCATCAATGTACTATTTTATCCAATGTGAATGTCATTAGAAATAATTTTAATTTTAAGAATTTATACCTCTAGTGACACAAATTTTACTTTTTTAAGACACATCAAACATTACAATACAACTCCAGAGCACAACAACCAATTTTTAAAATGTAAGTTTTGTCATTGTTTTATGTATGCATACAGAGTCTAATGCTTTGTCAATTTTTGGTTATAAGTGGCTGAAGATGATCATTATATGATTGAAACTAGTCCCACAATGTGGAATACAACCTCAGAAAAGTTCCGAGACTGAGGTCGTAAAAAATAGAAAAGTTGCACTTACCAAGTAATGATCTTAGCTCCTGTCAAAGTAGTTCCCTTGGCTATCTGTACACAATTGCCAGCATTTCTGGAGGTCTTAGAAGCAAGCAGAGAAATTCCCCACTGCGATGCTTGCAAGCACATGTGTCACAGCCCGTTAGATGTCTGTGATATCTTGTTGAAGCTTTCCTTTCACTCGCGAAAAGAAAAAATCGCAAGGTAAGAGGTTGGGTGAATATGGTAGATGTGGGATGACAGTGACAGAATGTCTGGCCAGATACTTGGTAACACGGTGAGGTCTTGCATTGTCGTGCAGTAAGAACCAGTCCTGCAACTGCCACAAATCAGGGCAGCGATGTCAAACTGCTTTATTAAATTATCCTTGAGATTCTATGCCTAGCGTCAAACTGCCTGTCGCAAACGTGTCAAGACTTTGATGTAAAGAGTTTAAATTAATAAATTTCATTGTTTGTCCGTATTGAACCAAGATTACAGATTACAAGAATGTGATCAACATTGTCTTTGTTCTTGAAGGTTGACCTTTGGCTTTTTTCGAGGCTGGCGATCCAGGACTCCACCATTCTGCACTTTGCCGCTTCGTGTGGGGGGTCAAACTGGCAATACCAACTTTAATCCCCAGCAATAAGCTTTCTTGAAAATGCAGGATCACATCTGGCTCTGCCCAGTAGTTCTGCAGAAATTCTTTATTTTTCTTCTTTTTGGTCATCTGTTAGGATGTGCGGGACGAGTTTTGCATTCAGTTTCCGTTTCCCTAAATCGTCACGTAAAATCTTATGACACACATTACGATTCAAATTAAGCTCTTCTGATATCGCACGCAGTTTCACGATGGTCTTCTTGCAATAACTGCCTTACCTGCTCCACATTTGCATCGGAATGTGCTGTAGACGGGCGGCCAGTTCTGGGATCGTCTTGCACTGAATCTCCACCTTCCCGAAACCTTTTGTGCCACTCGAGCACACAACGTCTTGACAGTGCATCGCCTCCATATGCTTGTGTAATCATTGTCACATTTCACTAGGGGTTTTCCCAAGCTTAACGCAAAACTTAATGTTCACTCTTTGTTCATAATCAGTGTCCATTGTGTCACCGTCACTAAACCAAACAGAATGTAGCTAAGCACAGCCTTGCCACCTAGTGCATGTGCGTGGAAGCATTGCCAAGGCCATCTCAGAACGTAGACATACCAGGTAACACAAAACCAACATTTGTTCCTTTGTTCGTATTGCAACCTCAGAAATACAATACTTGACCTGGAACTTTTCTGGCAAAGGGTGTATATAAATAGTCACATATAAATCAATATGTATTGCTTAGATGGAATCTTTATGTCTATCTATTGTAATCCATTCCTTTGCTTAAGGTCTTCCCAAGGTTCTTTACTGGCAGGGCAGCTGATGTGTACTGTATACAGCTCCATACCCTTGAGGTACAGTTAATAATCATTTAAAATTAGTTCCTAAAATCCAACATGTCAGACCTCAGAGCAGGTATCCAAAAGAGTATGTGCTGCTGGGACGAAAAGTGAAATTCAAATAGCAGGTGTTGGCAACCCTGTGTGGATGATATCAGATGTTGACATTCCCATCAACCGTCAGTCAGTGCAGAGTTGTGAGGCATGTCGGTCATGTCGAAAGCAGGTAGGAACTGCAGTCTTGGAGTGAACACGTAAGTGTCAAAGGAGGTTTTACTCTACGCGTTCAATGTTTACGTTGCACCGACTTAGATAGGTCTTATGGCGATGATGGGGTTGGAAAGGGCTAGGAATTGGAAGGAAGCAACCATGGCCTTAACTAATTTACAGCCTGGTGTGAAAATGGGAAACCATGGAAAACCATCTTCCGGCCTGCCTACAGTAGGTTTCGAACCTACTATCCCCCGAATGCAAGCTTTCAGCTGTGCGCCCCTAACTGCACGGCCAACCCAGCGGTACTCTGCGAGTTCAAATTGGACACCAATGACACAGAAACTGCTCGAAAGATATGCTCTGCCTTTGAAAAAGCATCAGTGAGTGAACGCACAGCACAAAAATGGTTTAGTCGATTTGAATCGGGAGATGCAAGCCTTCAGGACAAGCCTCGAGCTCGACGTCCATTCACTATCGACGAAAGCCTGCTGAAGGAGAACATTGATCATGATCCACATCGAACGTGCAAAGATCTTGCACAAGGGTTTAGAGCATTCGAGGAAACCATTAGATTGAATCTGCAAAACCTTGGGAAGGCTTGGAAGTTCAGTAAATGGGTTCATCACCTTCTGACCAATTAAACCAAATTCCATCAGCTCACCATTTGCTCTTCATGCCACAAGAAAACCCTGTTCCTAGACCAGATATTTATATGTGATAAGTAGGGCTCGGAAGTTGAGGAAAAATCCATTCTTTTTTTTCTCGCGTCTCCAAAGGTGAGGCCCAATACAATATATATTCTTTCTGGGTCATTGTAGGCCAGAAAATGGACAGTTCTTTTTTGCCTTTTTCAGTGTTTTTTGGATTATTAGTCCTTTTTAGGCCTTAACTGCTGTTTTTACAACTTCACCATATTTCAACTACATTTGTACTGCCCATTCTCAATTCGAATCATCATTAATTCATCCATTACCTCTTAAACATCTTTTCTCCAGCAAATACATATACAGGTAGACCTCGTTATACGAGGTAGTTGTGTTATGCGGAATTGCCATGCATACCGAATTTGCGTAAATTGACAGTCATTTTATATGTAAAATATAGGGTTAGGTTTCCATTGACTCAAGTGTTAACTTAAAATAGCCAAGATTCTTAGTATTTTACAAAAAATAACCATCATCATGTTCCTGAAATGCATTTTAATGCAAAATTTACACACTTAAAATAATTTAATAATTTTGTGTGGCTATTCTAGCCGAGTGCAGTCCTTGCAAGGCAGACCCTCCATTGAGGGTGGAGGGCATATACCATGTGTAGGTAACTGCGTGTTATTGTGGTGGAGGATAGTGTTATGTGTGGTGTGTGAGTTGAAGAGATATTAGAGACAGCACAAACACCCAGCCCCCCGGGCCATTGGAATTAACCAGTGAAGGTTAAAATCCTCGACCCAGCTGGGAATCGAACCCAGGACCCTCTGAACCAAAGGCCAGTACGCTGACCATTCAGCCAGCGAGTCAGACAATTTAACACTGAAACACGCAATAATAAACTAAACTCTGCATACAAGCTCTTGGCTTTAGTTTGAATAGCAGCTCCAGAGAGAGGCATGTGTTGTGGGTTGTGATGCTCAATCCAATCCACTCTTTCCATTCCACTCTAGCGACATTTGGTCACTCTAGTCACACTTACATTAGTAGAAGTTTGAGCAGTTTTATGAATTGATTGCACATTGTCATGAATAGTTCTTGCAATGGATTCAGTAAGTCCCAAAGCAAGCTGAATGTCAACAATAAGCTCACCTTTCTCATAGCAATCCAAAACTTCTAACTTTGTTTCTAATGAATATGATTTTCATACATGCTTCTTTCTTTTTACTCGGCATTTTAAATACAAAACCTGTCAAGTGCAACATCACAGCTCTACTGACCGGAACTGATGGTTCACGTCTCAACAAACACGACAGAAGATGTGCTTGCCCCGTTTAACCTTGGTGCGCAATGTAGTGTACATTACAGAGTTCGGAATGCATGTCTGTATCCGTCTTTGGACATTACAGTTTCCACATACTGTTAACAGATGGCAGCACTAGACTTAAAATGAAAATTGCGTACGGTATATGCGAAATCGTGGATAACGAATCCGCGAATAACAGGGTTTACCTGTATTTGATCCATATCTGAAAAGAAAGAGAATGAAATGAAAAGATGAAACTAATGCTTCAAATAAACCAGGGGAATCAAATTATGTGCAAGATAAGTGAAATATTGAAGGGTGAAAATTTTGATGTGAGTGTTTTTGAAGAGGAAGATCTCACTTGCCTCAAGTATGAATCCTTATCATCTGTTGATGTGGAGGGAAGTTTCTCGATGTTTCACAATGTGCTGTCTGAAAACCGATGATCCTTTTAACATAAGAACCTGGAGATGACTTTTATGATATAGCGCAAAGCCAACTGAGGAAAGGATTCCAAATTCCAGTTTCTGTAACCCTTGTCTGGTTAAGCCAAATATAATTCCAGTTATATCCATTTCAATTTCTTGCTCCAGGATGTCCATTGCAAGGTCACTGAATTCATTTTAGGTGGAAAAAATATTTCATTCTAAATTTTGCAAGTACTTTTTTTAACAAATGCGGAATTCCTTTTTTAAATTATGTTTATCTAAAAATAAAGTAATATAAAAATAGATAATGTCTGAATTGTTCACACAATGAGATTTGAGGAAGACGGGAAGAAACCAACACGTTGTACTTGGTCGGAGGAACAGAAATTATAACAATCGATGAAAATAAAGAATTATTGGGCAAGCTCAACAAATGTTGATTCCGTGTGGTCTTAAGTGACATAATGTCTTAAAAAAAAAAAGAAGAAAGTATTTCACTCATATATTTTTGCAATGTTGCATACCACCAGAATTTTGCATTTATAAACGTTATATTCCTTAATTAAATGTGTAATTAAAACTAAAATTCTTTCTTTCTTTCTTTCTTTCTTTCTTTCATTCTTTTACCCTTCAGGGTTGGTTTTTTTTCCCTCGGACTCAGCGAGGGATCCCACCTCTACCGCCTCAAGGGCAGTGTCCTGGAGTGTGAGACATTAGGTCGGGAGATACAACTGGGGGAGGTGGACCAGTACCTTGCCCAGGCAGTCTCACCTGCTATGATGAACAGGGGCCTTATGGGCGATGGGAAGATTGCAAGGGATAGACAAGGAAGCGGCCGTAGCCTTAAGTTAGGAACCATCCCGGCATTTGCCTGGAGGAGAAGTGGGAAACCACGGTAAACCACTTTGAGGATGGCTGAAGTGGGAATAGAACCCCCCTCAACTCAGTTGATTTCCGAGGCTGAGGGAACCCCGTTCCCACCCTCGTACCACTTTTCAAATTTTGTGGCGGAGCCAGGTATCGAACCTGGGCCTGCGGGGGTGGCAGCTAATCATGCCAATCACTACACCATAGAGGTAGACTAAAACTAAAATTATGAACGAATTTGGATCACTTTTTATGTCCTTTTTATGGCCAGTTTTAGGTCCTTTTTTAATATGTTTAGGTTTTTTAAGGCGATATAAGATCTTCAACTTCTGAGCCCTACTGATGAGAAATGTCATTGTCACTAGTCTTCTGTCATTGTAATTTATTCTTGTGGCTGAAGAAGGCCAAATGAAGGCCGAAACATGTACCTTTTTTTTTTTTTTATTGTACTAGTTTTTAAAGATCAATGACTCAATTTGTATTGACTAAGATGGACCCCTTTTTTAAATCGCTTCCTTTCATTGAAAACATGTGTTCCTGCCTTTCTAAACAAGTCTCGACTTTTCCTTTCTGAAAGAATATTTCTTGAGGGTCCACCTTTTCAATACATTATATATTTTTATTATTGATTTTCATAAATAAAATAAAATATAAAATGGGGTGCTAAATGGAATCTTACCACCCCCTCGTTTTGTTACAGCTGGCTTTCTTCTGTGAAGCTTCCTGTCTGAGTTTAGCATCCCCATTTTATATTTTATTTTATTTATGTAAATCAATAAAATACATACAGTATAATTAGAGGCATGATTTTATCGCATTAATTTATGTTCGATTTCGCGAAAAGAAAACAATTTTTCGCGTTATTTCGCGAAATAGGGCTGACCTCATCGCTTTAATCATTTCGTAAAATTATTCATAAAATGTTTAATTCGTGAGATTTGTGAATTATTTCTGTGAAAGATAGATAAATAAAGAGAAACAAAATTGATAATCATTCATTATGCCTTATGTAATCTTGATTAGAACTATAATATAGGCCTAATCAAGATTAATAACAAATTGCCCTAACACAGTATATGGCCGCAGCTGTCACTCTACTGTATAATGCCATACCACTAAGGGATTTTACAATTTTAATTAATACGAAGAGATACTTCTGTCGAATTGAGAAGTCGTTATTCTGTCATCTGTTTCTCTTCAGACACGAGATATTGGCATACAATTTCAAGATCGTTATTTTCAATGAATTTTGCTGCATTTTCGCACTTATCGCAAAATAAGTGCATTTTGCTTTAAACTGGCATTGTTGCTTTAATTCACAGTAATTCATGAAAAAAGTCACTGATTTCGTAACCAGAATCATACGATTCTTGAAGATATCTCAAAATCGCTCCTAAATATTTTTTGTCGCGCTTATCGTTAAAGCGAATAAATCATGCCTCTAAGTATAATGTATCAAAAAGTTGGACCCTCAAGAAACATTCTTCCAGAAAGGTATATGTTGTTCTATACAGACCTCATCATCATCATCATCATCATCATCATCATCATCATCATCATCATCATCATCATCATCATCATTTCCCTTTATCCAGCCGTAACCGGGTAGGGGCAAATATGGTTCCTCTCCACTTTCTTCAGTAGGGGACGCCCTAACATTTTCCAAGACACCATATCTGCTTTATCCATATAGGCTATTGTTACAATGGTCTCGCCACACCCAAAGGCATTTTATACATACTGCCAGGTTCAAAATTAGGCCGCCCCTAACATGGAGTCAGACGCTTTTCGTAGCTGCTCCTGTGGAGTACAGACATTACAGGTTTGCTCTTTCCACCATCTCCACCGTAGATGCCGTTGAGGTCTTCACTCGTAACCCTGAGCTGGGACCCATACCAGATGTTACACACTAGATCAGTGTGCTCTGGGATTCACATAGGCAGGGGCGCCACTCCCTGGGTAGGGCTGCCTCCGAAGAGGGTTGCTACCTGCTACCAACTCAATATGGACCAAACAATGAGATTTATAACTTGTAATAAGTCTTGACTTGTTGCTTGTTGGTTCATCTCTGTTACTTAAAATGTGCTATATCTAATACAGCTTTGTTAAATGCTGACATCTGATGAGAGAAAGTTGGATGAAGATGGCTTCTTCTTCTTCTTCTTCTTCTTCTTCTTCTTCTTCTTCTTCTTCTTCTTCTTCTTCTTCTTCTTCTTCTTCTTCTTCTTCTTCTTTTCCCTGTTATCATACTGTGTTGTATTAAGGCAGTCGGATGGAGGGGAGTCGAACGTCCTGGCGTGTCTTGATCTCCTTGCACGTCGCCTGGGCTACCACTGTCGTCACCTACTACGGAGCACTTCTCAACATCAAGAACGTCGGGGAGGAACTACATGTCAACACAGCCATAGCAGGTGAGACTGGATATAACATGTGTCAGATAAGTATGGACAAGGAAATTTCAGCTCCTATTCAATCTTTAGGATTGATACAAAATATTATCTAACAGTATACATGTTTCGTCCCTTTTGGGTCATTATCAGTACTTAACTAATAAGGCAATCAAATTAAAAATTTAGTTAAGAAAAATCTCCTTAGAGAATTATAGTTTATCACTACAAGTAAATTCTATGCTCTTTGCTGATGACATTGTAGTTTAGGGAGATAATGAAGAGAAAGTACAGACACAAGTTGATTTATGAAACGAGGAGATAAGAAATTTTGGAATGAAGATTTTTTTCTTTTTTTTTTTCTATTTGCTTTACGTCGCACCAACACAGATATGTCTTATGGCGACGATGGGAAAGGAAAGGTCTAGGAACTGGAAGGAAGCGGCCGTGGCCTTAATTAAGGTACAGCCCCGGCATTTGCCTGGTGTGAAAATGGGAAACCACGGAAAACCACCTTCAGGGCTGCCGACAGTGGGACTCGAACCCACTATCTCCCGATTACTGGATACTGGCCGCACTTAAGCGACTGCAGCTATCGAGCTCGGTGGAATGAAGATTAGTACTGCAAAAAGTAAGACTTTGATCATTATAAGAGGTAACAGAAAATCCAGGGGAGTGATAAAAATAGGAAATGAACCTCTTGAAGTAGTGAAAAATTTTAAATATTTGGGCAGCGTGATATCACAAGATGGAAATTTGGATGGAGAAATTGATTTAAGAATACAGCAGTCTGCAAGTTTCTACCAGTGTGTGAGAGACTGTATGGAACAAAGACGTGCCAATGAAGTGCAAGAAGGTTTTATACTCGTCCTATTATAAATCTATACTGCCCTCTGCTTCTGCAGCCTGGACGTTAACTAAGTGGAACCAAAGTAAGATACAAGCAGCTGAAATGAGGTTCATGAGGAGCATACAAGGAAAGACAAGACGAGATAGAATACGAAATGAGGAAATAAGGGGAAGTGTGGGAGTTTGTAAACTTCAAGAAGAGATTGATATAGCAAAGCTAAAATGGTTTGGACACATGATGAGAATGCCAGGAGAGAGAATACCAAAGAGAACATTCATGGATACAGGGACTGGAAAGAGGCCTGGGGATGTGCTAGAATGGGATGGAGGAGCTCTGTTGTGGACTGTATTGCAAGTAGAGGAGTTGATAGCAATAAAATACTAGAAGAGGAATGGTGGAAAGATCGAGTAAGGTGGAGGGCTTTGGTACACTACCCTACTCAGAGAGAATCTGGAAAAGGGAATGGATGAAGAAAGAAGAGAGACTGCAATCTTCTGTTGTAAACGTTTTTGCTTTTCTCCTGTTAAAATACATTGGATGAATTTAAAATCGTTCATTGATTAAGTCAAAAAACTTCAGCATGGTGTTGCTTAGATTATTGTGATGAATATTTTCAGAATCTGTTGGTGGAAGTTGATGTTCTTTGTGTGACTACTGTTCTTAATGCTACTGTCAAATCGCACCATAATTATGTAGTCACTAATCTTCAAAAAGCATTGAGAACCAGTGTTCTGTAATGTGAAGCCATTTATGATGATTTTTATTTCTTATTTCTTTTTATTTCTTGTCCATACTTCCCACTGTCAATTCTTGTTGTTTAGCAAATGCGATGCTTGTGGCTTTGTAAGCCTTTCCCTTCGTAAATCAACTTCTCCTGTCTTAGCCATAGGGCTGAGACTTAATAATAGCAAAGTCTAACCCAATTCAACAAACCACCGGTGTACTACAAGGGGATCCACTAAGCCCACTACTATTTATAATTGCTATGGCGGACATTACAGAAGTAATCCCTGAAGAAACAAGCATATATATATGTATGCAGACAATATCGTGATTGCCTCGAAGTCCAGCGAGAAACTGCAAGAGACACTTGACGCGCTGGTAAAATGGACAGAAGAGAATGAACTTCAGTTAAATGAGGAAAAGACAGTAACAATGACATTTAGGAAAGGAGGTAAAGCATCAGAGTTTCATATACATGGGAGACCTCTAAAGAATGTATCGAACTTCAAGTATTTGGGGGTCACACTACAAACTAGAGGTAATGTTTTCTCTGCCCACATCAATGACAGGACAAATGCAGCAATCAGAGCCATCAATGACATACAGAATTTGAATAAGTTATCTATCAAAACAGCCCTGAAACTATTTGACCTCAAAGTGTCACCAGTGATCACCTATGGATTAGAAATTGTATGGCTGCATCTAAAAATGAAACAGTTCGAGCAATTAGAAAAAGTGAAAGCTACGTTTCTAAAAAAGGCACTATGTGTCTCGAAGTATACGCCTTCAAGGCTTGTATATGAGTTAACTCAAGAACCTTTCTATGTAGAAGATGTCCGTTGTCACCTACCGTTATCAACTACACCAACATATCTACAGTTCATAGAGAAATCACGAGCAAAGAAGAGAGACATATGGAGCGAATTTTACTCGACGGATGCAATGGTTTACAAAGACTGGCAGGCAGGAGGATATGAGCTGAGACACTTGATTACACACTTTGCAATACACGGATTTCATTATAAGCTGTGTAAAACAAAGAAATTCCATCAACCAGACACGGACTGTGTATGTGAACGTTGTGGTAAGAGCTGTGAACGATATCATGCCATGATTTGTACTTGTCGGCGCGAATCGATGATAGCCTTCTGCAGAGATGACTAATGTTGTGTATTAATGTAAATATCTTTTGGCCATTGGCTGCAATAAAATATTATTATTATAAGGCTGAGACTTCAGTGTTACTCTAGGAATGGGAAGTTTGTACAGTCATTGAGAAACTGGGTCGACTTGGGCACAATACATGGGTGACCAGGCTTTGCCTCTCACAAAGCAGAACAAAGGGCAATTGATGAAGGAATAACATGTCTTTAAAGTAAGCCTTGATCCAGCTGGCTTGGCTGGTAGCACTTTGTAAGAGCTCCTTGCCAAGGTTACGGCAAAGTTCTTAACAGTAGCTTCAGTGTAGAAGGAGACTTTTTAAATGAAACATTTGGTGGACGAGACATTCCAGCAAATACAGTAGAGACAATACGCGACACTTACAGATTTAGCCTTGTTAAAATGGGAGACAATTCGACGGTGGCGCTCCTAGTGACTTGACCTGAAAAGTCGTGCTAAATTCAAATATCAATGGAAATGCATATACGAAAATGGATAAATAAATTATGTCTAGAAAGAAAGTGTTATTGAGATATTAACTTCGAAGTTGCTAAAGCAATTCTGGATAAATGAATGAAGAATTATTTAAAAGGTTATTATTTAAAGACTGAAATTAGACATATAAACAAGATGTGAAATGGGTTGACCTTTCATTTATCCATTACTTTTTTGCTTTAGCATTCCTGCCTGAACTTTTAAGGTTAAATTTGTCCTTTTTCTCATTTAAAAAATATTGTATCATCACATTAAGACACTTGTCAATAAAAATATCAGCACATTCCTTACACACATGATGCAATGAATTAACATTTAAAAGCTGGACAATTTTTCTCTTAACATGAAGCCTACTAAGAGAGAGAAAATCTATAAAATCCTGGCTTTAATCTGAGAAGATGGATAAAAGAAAGAAAAGTATGAAAATGTGGTCAATAGTGATGCTTTGAGGAATATTTATGTACAATTAGAGTAAAAATGTACCGGTAACATACCCTTGGCTGTATAGTCAAGGATTTCTAAAGTCGCTGGCCTGGAAATGATCTGAACAGATCTTATAATTCTTATATAAGCGTAACGTCCCTTCTTTCTTGTACACCTTATCCAAATCACTTCTGTGACATTTCAAAACCCACAGATCACACCTACAACAACACATCGGTATTGAAGGTTAACTGCTGCACTATACAATAAAATATGCGTATTATATTTTAAGCCAGTTAAAATATGGATTGAGCAGGTCAGAAAATTATGAAGTACTATAATAATCTCTTTGTCACTGGAAGAATATATATACAAACACAATATTACTTACATTTTCTTGTTACGACGGAAGCGAAAGAACGACCGCGCATTCTTCTCTGCAGCCAAACACAGCACATACCTTTCCCCTTATGTTGAGAGGAGATATCAAGGAATGACACATGCTACTATTTAATTATGTCAACTCACTGAAAACGCATAAATAACACCAAAAACTTCACCCACAAATACACGTGCTCTTATGACAGAATCAGTAGTTCTGAGGTCTACCTGCTAGAGAGAGCTCTAATAGCTGTCCCTCGATATCTCGCTGAGTGTCGCATATTGTCTCTACTGTATTTGATTCCAGTACTCAATCTACTGTTTTGTAAAAGGTTACTAAAGGCTAAGGGAGTTAACCCTAAAAAGAAACTTGACTCTGTTAGTCATAGCAGGTCAACAGAAAAAAGAAAGAGGTGGGAGTGGATGATTTTCAACAGTAAACGCTCAAAGTTCAGAAGAAGGCTTGTTGAAATACATAGCCTGCTGGAGTGGAAAATTGATTATGATGATCGAGAACTTGAAAAGAAAAGCTCATAGCACAAGATCTCCAAAGGGCCATGCAAATTATGAGGTGCCGCGTGGTCGGTACGACGAATCCTCTTGGCCATTATTCCTGGCTTTCTAGACTGGGGCCACTAACCCACCGTCAGACAGCTCCTCAATTCTAATGACGTAGGATGAGTGGACATTGAATCAGCCCTAAGATCCATGTAAAAATCCCTGACTTGGCATGGATGTAAGAAGATTGTGAACAAGGTTATAGGTATCAATTTGTAAGATAGCATGATCAAGATTTCTTGAAGTGAGTGCTTGCTGGAACATGTTCTTCTATATGGTGTTTTTTGTTTTAATGGCATGGCAAGATAATTTCAAGATTGAACTTTCATAGTGTTATGTTTATGGAGTGTTCTGTAGACTTTATACTTTTTTGTTTTCAAGGCTGAAGAAGGCCCAGTGGGGTCGAAACATGTAACTATTATGTGAATTTACTGAAAGTCTCTTTTAAGACACATTTATTTATGTTGACCAAGTTGGAATAAATATTCATTTTTCTTGATGTTCTATAATATACAGGGCGAGCCATTTTAATATTTCGGAGCTAATATCTCGAAAACTACACATCGGATAAAAAAAATGGGCAATAAAAGTTGTTTGTTTCGGCAGGAGACATCCATTGATACCAAACTCCACCCCCTATCTACACCCCTGTATATGCAACGCTTAGGTGACTCGCCGCAACTCCAATGCATGGACCTTGACAGGAGGGTTGGTTTTTAGTAAGTAGACCCCATGGTCTAGCTGCTTATCCACCTCAACGGGACCAACCCACATAGGTGTGAAACCTGCATGAAACCCATTTGCATGTCAGCTACCAACCCAACAAAACCAATACACATACCTTACTTCAAACACTTGGCTAACACGACTTCCACACAAGTCTCATCAAAACAGCTCCACTCTACCATCAAGACTGCCTCTTTGTATACGTTACCTGGCCAGGCTTCTAGAAGAATATGACACAACATATTTTCTCATAAATTCGAGAGTCTCCAATAGCCTAGTTACAATGTAAAGAATTTTCTATAACTATCTAGTGCCAAAGATACGTTATTCTGGTTATCACAGTGTGTTGACAATGTTACATTGGATTCTACATGATATATACAGGCAGTAATAAATTATATATTATTAATTACATGTTCTTACAGTAAATAAACTCATATTAATATATATACAGCTGATGTTTCATAACATAACCTCACAAATAATATGATCATGATTTATACCAAACAAAGTCCAGATATAACTACGTAAATAATAATATTAATACTAATGTGCATGGATGTAAACACTTCCTAGCCATACCTCACAAGTCATAATAATAATAAAAATAAAAATGCAGTAGTCTAATAATGATAAAAATAATCAATATTTGCATTATTTACCTATGGGTTAAAGAATATTGTTTCCAAGACATATTAGTCCTTTACACTTGAGTCAGTATAGCCCACGACCTCCAACCCCCTCACCTTCGCCGCGCATCTCCTTCACCGTTACAAATCTCCTGGCCTGAGAGACGGCATTACCATCTAAGAGGCCCACCTCCCCCTTCCGGGGAGGAATGAAAACATTTTAGTTGCCATCGACATCGCCGAAAAGTTCCAGTGTATAGAATCTCAAAATAAGAGAAAAAGGGAGTATAAATATTGTGTGAATTAAGGTGAGGTGTCTCACAGTTAGGCCATGTAAATATGTTACCGGATCTCAACTTCCTGCTGTTTCCTCCTGAAAGGTGATGTGTGTGTGTCCTATTGTGTGACACTCATGATACTCACGCTTGGTGTTTACGAGTTCAAAATACAATTAAGCCTGAAGACTTTAATTATTTTAAAAACCATATACTGTATTCAATTATAATTTAAGTGTTGTCTTTGTAATCTGATGCTGGATCTTTTAAGGAACTGAAGATGTCTCCATAGGAGATGGAAGATGTATTCCACAATAATAATAATAATAATAATAATAATAATAATAATAATAATAATAATAATAATAATAATAATAATAATAATAATAATAATAATATTTATTTATTTATTTCTTTATTTATTTATTTATTTGTTTATTTATTTATTTATTTATTTATTTATTTATTTATTTATTTATAGAGTTTACGCCCACATTGGAGCACTTAAATCAGACTACAACAAATTTGTCTTCCTTTTCTTCTCCCAAAATGTCTTGAGTCTGGTTGACCTGGGTGCCCTCTCCGCATCCGTTATAACATATTGTTTCCTCTGTATAGTGGTCAGAGGAAGCCTGATGCATTTATTCTTCAAAATACTTTTCTCGCCTCTGTTTTCTATGGTTTGCATGGTAATATTCAACTTCTCCAAATCACTTTGAACTTCTTTAAACCAATTGTTTTTTGATTTACTATTCCAAAAGTAATTAAATAATTGTTTTAAAACTCTGTTATCACTTAGTCGAAATATATGACAAAAAAAGGCAATTCTTCTTTTTCTCATCGTGTCTGTGATGGACTCATTTTCCCGATAGATAACCTCATTCGGCAACAATCTCCACTGTCCATCCACCTGATGTTTCTTGTTTATGATCGTCCTGAGTATCCTTCGATCAACTCGTTGTAAGCGTTCTGTTGTTGATGTAGTATTGAGTTTAAATAATGTTTCACAAGCATAAGTTGCTTCTGGTTTAATAACAGAGTTATAATGCCTAAATTTAGCATTAATCGAAAGACATTTCTTTTTGTATGTAGGCCAAGTTATCCATTGTGCCTGCTTCAGTTTATATATTCTGCTCTCTACTGATGGTTTTTCATTGCAATTCCAAGTGAGATTTTCACCCAAATATTTAAATGTACTTACAATTTCAATTCGTTTATTATTATTTAATAATAGCTCTGAACTTAAAGTTCTGAAAGTAGGCATTATTTTTGTTTTATCATACGAAATTTGCAGTCCAACTTTTTTCGCTACATTTGCAAGTTCTTCCAATTGAACTTTAGCCTCTTCGAAACCATTTGCCAGTATCGCAAGATCATTCGCGAATGCCAAGCAATTTAGTTTGATATTTTTTCCAATTTTGACTTTTGGAGGACATACCTTAGTCCACTCTCGCATGACCTTTTCCAATACACAATTCAACAATAATGGTGAAAGTCCATCTCCCTGGCGGAGGCCTGTTGTAATTGTAAATGATTTAGATAACTCATTTCTGAATCTAACTTTAGATTGAGTATTCTTAAGAGTCATACCAATCAGGCTAATAAGTTTGGAATGTAGACCAAATTCCTGAAGGACATTCAACAATGATTCACGATGTATACTATCATACGCCTTTTGAAAATCAACAAACGTAATAACTAAATTTTTGTTTCTAGATCTATGATGTTTCATAATCCATTTTAAACTGATGATTTGGTCAGGGTAGCTTCTTCCTGGACGAAATCCACCTTGATATTCCCCTAGTTCACAGTCAAGATGACCCTGTATTCTGTTATAGATAATCTTAGATAAAATCTTATATGTAATATCCAATAATGATAATAATAATGATCAGATCTATCGCCCTTTTTATGCAATGGTTGAATTATTGCCATATTCCACTCTTCAGGCATTGTAGCAGTATTCCAAATATCTATAAGATGTTTATGTAGATTCTGAACGGTTTGGTCATTAGCATTCTTCCATACCTCTGCGACGATTTGGTTCTCTCCCGGTGCTTTATAATTTTTAAGGGAAAATAATAATAATAATAATAATAATAATAATAATAATAATAATTGAATGTATGATATCAAGTGTTTTGCTTGAGAATTGGATTGTTTCTTAGATCAAGATGAAAATAGATGTTTTCATATATATTGAGTAGGGTGCCTTTATTTCCCGCATGCATAATTATAAAATCTTGGTTTTTAGAAGAAAATGAATGTTATCCTTTTTGGTGACTTCATTAGCAATATTATAGCCCTGCTGTCCATGATCTATTTTCTGAATAACTTGTTTCTCCCAGGTTCTGCTGAGGTTGCTGGTGTTCTTGTGGGTATTGTTCTACTGCTGAGGATCAAGCACAAGTGGAGAGCACTTGGCTGTATCAATATCATTGGTGGAGGAGCCTGCTTTCTCAGTTGGACCTTACCATTAGAAGGTGACCAATCTCTCTCTCTCTTCTACTCACAGAAGCTGTGTACATTCATGTTTCTTGGGATTTGTAATTCATTGTATCATTTGCTTAGTCTCAAAATTATTTAATATTATTGGAGGTATTTGGGAAAAGAAATATAAAGAAAACAGAGATAATTACATGTAGTTACGGAAGAGGTGTCCTGGACTGTACAACTTACTTTACAATGGCGAAAAATGAGAGTATCCTCCTAATTCAATACATCATATATTCCGTCATTAGACGGAGCAAACAAATTCAAACATGTTTCGGCTCGCTTGAGCCATCTTCAGTGAAAAAATTAGGGGGGTTGGAATAATTTACATAATATAAGTTGAAAAAATGCTAAAAAACATAATGAAAGAGCAAATGAAAAAACAAACAAAAGAGAGCCTAGACAGAAACAAAATTAGCAAAAACATACAATATTTACATCAATATGCAGAGAAAAAAACAACTTATTGCGACAAAATTCAGTGAAAACAGGTGTTAATTTAAAATAATAATTGAAACTAAAAACTGCGTTAACCTAAGAAACAAGGGAATGAGAAAACAAATGATGCAGATGGAAATGAATAATAGTAGCACATGGTGAGGTTGTGGACCTCATAGTTTACAAATTATTGGTTTAGTAAAAATGACAAAACAGTTTGAAATTGCTGTCAAAATCATCCTAGTAGAAACCCATCACATCAAATTGGTCAGGAGGAGAGCGGGAGCAAACATTTTTGTGAAACCAAGCCTGATATAACCTGCAGGCAAAAAGCCTGTGACAAGGAGAAAAAACACCAATGAAATTTAAGGCTTTAGAAATTGCAGCATTCTCAATATCTTCTCAATCTAGCGGTCCCTTTCTTCATTATTGTTTCAAAATGTTGGCTGGTGTCTTGCCTTATTATAAAGGGGTCGGAAGGGCCGTGTATAAAAATTGAGAAGCTGTGTTAAGTAGAAGACAGATGCATAGTAAACTGTACAACTTAGTTAAAATCCAGGAAATACCTCATAAGGATAAGGTTGTATACGTTCAAAGCTATATTTAAGTAACTATTAAAGAATATGTCTGTGGTAGTAAATTATAATTGAATGTGGTATCAGTTACAAGTGAGAGGCATTTCAAAATTGAACAGAACCAGTGACATGTGACAGCGATGGATGTGATGATCAGACGGTTTCTCCCCCGGGTTGGAGGCCATCCGTGGCTGGGGGGGGATGTCCGTTCATTGTTTCCAATCGGTCGTGTGGAGTTAAATATATTCAATTTTCTGTAATTAATAATCCTGGTTGCATGTGTGTGCAATGATCACGGCGGGCGGACCTTCTCCCCCTCCCCAGTGGGCAGTTCTCCCTGACTTGGGCGGGGGGGGGGGTCTGTTCGCTGTTTTTATAAGGATGTATAATATAATTAAAAGAAATAAGTTTCATAATGATAGATCCGTATTGAACTGTGATTACAATAGAGTAAAATAATATATTATTATTGGTCCACCTTTTCAATACAAAATGAAAATTACATAGGGACTAGTTTCGACCTAGTAATAGGTCATCATCAGCCTGAAGTAAATTAAAGAGTAAATATCAAAGAAAACATAAACAATGTAAACACAAGTACAGTCTTTTTAAAGGTACATACCATGTGGGAAGTTGAGTAGAGATATATTAAAAATAATAACTCTTCCAATTGATGAAGCACTGAGCGGAAGTTATGTAAAAAAAAAAAAAAAAAAAAAAAAAATCCGTTTCTCTCTTCAGCTAATAAAAAAAGAATCAAATTTATGGTCCGCATTGAACTGCGAATTTATATCCACCTTTATTTAACTCCATATATGTTATTCCACCTCGTGAAACATCCATCGTCCTTCAAGATTCCAGAAGCAGAAGAGCTTTCTCCTAGTATCATACTTCGCATCGTCTATTAATTCTAGTTTATAAACATCTTGAGAAGACAATGTAACGATTATTTATTTTCAATTGATCTCTGAATGAACAACATTATCGCTTAAGAACCAAGTTTTTTCGATTTCCATTTCCACAATTTATACGACGCACGGGACTTTTTTAAGGATCTCTATTTTTTAACATAATATAGCGCTTCTCTGGTTTCCTAAGCCTCCTTGCGCAACAATTGCCTTGTTCCAAAAAATGAAGAGCCTTTCCAACATCCATGTATTTTGACGTCTTTCAATACCTTATAAAATACGACGTAATCTTCTTCGAATATACATCAGCTAAGAAGAAGCCAGCATTCAACCTACTCTTCTTCTTTATTACATCATTTAGTGCACAGTGGTCTTTTATAATATACGGCGCACCGAACTTTACATAACTTCCGCTCAGTGCTTCGTCAATTGGAAGAGTTATTATTTTTAATATATCTCTACTCAACTTCCCACATGGTATGTACCTTTAAAAAGACTGTACTTGTGTTTACATTGTTTATGTTTTCTTCGATATTTACGCTTTAATTTACTTCAGGCTGATGATGACCTATTACTAGGTCGAAACTAGTCCCTATGTAATTTTCATTTTGTATTGAAAAGGTGGACCAATAATAATATATTATTTTACTCTATTGATGTATAATATGTATGTGGTTTGCAGTATATACGAACATTATCTAACTGTTAACGAATTTTAATATCTTTGAATTTTTTTGTATCTTGCTTTTGGTTATTGGTTTGTTGGCTTGGAGTACGTTCAAATTTAACTACATGTATTGTTTTAGATTACAATAAATGAATATGCTCTCCATGACTGGGAGAGAAGTGTATTTATTCATTCATTCATTCATTCATTCATTCATTCATTTGCTTTGTCTGTTATGTTGATAACCTGTCAGTTTGCCTGTTTCTTAATTCAATGGCCAGTCTGTCAGGCATTTAATAAATTTGTCTATTACATAATTTGTGAGGTAATATGTCTATTATTCAGTTTGTCTCTCATATAATCATTTAGCCAATATGTCAGTTGCTGTTGTTGAAGAGATGAAGTGAATTTTCATACTGTAGCACACGTGTTAATTAAATTTAAGCAACGATGATTGGCTCTGGTAGCAGACTGTAGGTTGGCTATACACATGACTGGTTATGCTATATGAGAGGGTACAAAAAAAAAAAAAAAAAAAAAAAAACACCAGAATAACATTGCCGTGTGCGAAGATTGTGTAGTACGCATTTCTGCCACTAGGCGTGTATAACGCAACACATTGCCAGTTGAGTGCCGCCTGTATTGGCAACCTGGCTTGTTCTGTTCATCTGCAGTGATTGTTTTTGCTAGCGCTGTTTTGTTCTTGTTTTGTTCATTATGATGCCAAGTTTAAGTGAACAACGTGCAAACCTCTTATTGGGAAGTTTTAAGAAGATCGCGCAACAGTGTTCGTCAAATGAAACTGATTTGTGGCAGACAGGAGACTGGTTCGTCCACCACGACAACGTACCTACACACACAGCCATCTCTGTTAGACAGTTTTTGGCTAAAAATGGCATGGTTCCGCTGCCCTATGCTTCATCTGGCTCCGTGCGACTTTTTCTTATTTCTACGCATGAAAAGGGGCATGAAAGGACACCATTTTGCAACATTAAAGAGGTCAAGATAAAAGCTGTCAGCCATTTCTAAAGGTGGCTACAAAAATTGTTTTGAACAGTGGAAGCACCGGTGGGACAAATGTATTAGTTGTAATGGAGGGTATTTTGAAAAGGATAAGGTTGTTTGTAAATTTGAAAATATATATAGCTTTTTAAAAATTTTTTTGGTACCCCCTCATAATGCATAGAGTCATTAGCCAATGTTACACATAAATGAAACTTTTATTTCAATGATTAATAATGAACACTTTACAGAAACAATATTTACACTTCAAAATGAAATGAAGTACCTTGATGGCTATTGACTGAACTAGTTGGCGGTGTGGCCATGATTGTTGTCGTAAAGACGTCATGTTGTTACGTGTTTAAGATGCCAAAAACCAGTTGCACCCTGGTCTCGCTTAGGCGAGCTGCTGACAAGAGCATGCTCTGAATGCTGCTGCCGTCTAGTGAGACTACTACTCGGAGAAACGTTGTTAATGCTGTGAAATGAAATGGCGTATGGCTTTTAGTGGCCGGAGAGTCTGAGGTCATGTTCAGCTTGCCAGGTGCAGGTCTTTTGATTTGATTCCCGTAGGTGACCTGCACGTCGTGAAGAGGATGAAATAATGAGGAAAACGACACATACACACAGCCCCCGTGCCAGCAAAATTAACCAATGATGATTAAAATTCATGAACTGGACAGAAATTAAACCCGGGTCCCTTGCAACCAAAGGCCAGCATGCTAACCATTTAGCCATGGAGCCGGACAGTTAATGCTAGGTTACAAACCTATTTGGCTATAAACTGTGCATGCAATTTCTGTTAGAGGATGAAATAACTGTATTTATTTGCATAATAGATGCCACCACATAATTAACGAACCCCAGTTTACCCTTTAAAACTTTGGAAAAATATTTCTGCTTAATTGACACATTTCTTTCACAATATAGTAATATTTAGAAACTTAAAATTAGATGTATTGCAGTATGCAGTAAAATAGTAAACAAAGATTAACAGACTTGGTTGTGCTGAACGCATCATACACTTTGCACGAAAGATAACAGTTATTATTTACATAAGTGTAGAGGGGATGATAGTGTGCAGTATTTTTAGAGTGTGTGTAGTGTTTATGTCTGCCTCTGTGGTGTGGTGGTTAGCGTGATTAGCTGCCACCCCTGGAGGCCGGTGTTTGATTGCCGGCTCTGCCACAAAATTTGAAAAGTGGTATGGGGGCTGGAACGGGATCCACTCAGCCTCGAGAGGACATCTGAGTAGAGGGGGGTTTGATTCCCATCTCAGCCATTCTCAAAGTGGTTTCCCACTTCTCTTCCAGGCAAATGCCAGGTCACGGCCGCTTCCTTTCCTCTTCCATGTCTATCCCTTCCAATCTTCCCATCCCCCACAAGGCCCCTGTTCAGTATAGCAGGTGAAGTCGCCTGGGTGATGTACTGGTCCTCCTCCCCAGTTGTATTCCCCGACCGAAATTCTGTCGCTCCAGGTCACTGCCCTTGAGGCGGTAGAGGTAGAATTGCTCACCGAGTCTGAGGAAAAAAAAACAATCCTGGAGGGTGAACGGATTAGGAAAGAAAGAAAAAACAGAAAGTATAGTGTTTATCAACAATGATGAGCAGTGAAAAGGGAAGCCTGCAGTAGTCAGTTGTGTTGACAAACAGTTTTTTCAATTGGAATACCAAAGATATATAGCAAGTCTTATCATCCACAAAAAGCAATAAAATGTTGGTAAAGTTTTGTCAATAATTGCTTCTGTAATTTACTTCTAATTTTAAGTTAGAATACCGTTCCATCAGCTCCGAACATACCGCTTAATCGTGCAGCTTGTCTCCTTACTCCCAAGTCTTCCCAGCCCAAACTTTGCAACATTTTCATAATGCTACTCTTTTATCAGAAATCACACAGAACAAATTGAGCTGCCTTTCCTTTGGATTTTTTCCAATTCGTATGTCAAGTAATCCCATACACTGGAACCATACTGTAATTGGGGTCTTAGCAGAGACTTACACGTCCTCTCCTTTACATCCTTACTGCAACCCTTAAATACCCTCATAATCATGTGCAGAGATTGGTACCCCAAGGGAGATCTTTCCTTATATTAACACCTAGGTACTTAGAGTGATCTTTTTACTCAAGCTGAGCAAAGAATAAACTGTGAGGAAGAGTGATTCACTATGGCATTGAAATTTATCACTGAAGAAAATGTTGCTTGGATGAGTCACTCTTCCATTCTCAGGTCACTTAGCAAAGTAATTCATATTCAAGTTTGTCTGATTTATAGCATGGCCCTCTACTTGTTGTTCATATTGTTTGTAAAGGATGTTTTTATTCCCTTTCTTATAGGCAATGACACCTGGGGATTTTCCCTCTTACTACTGTTGGCTATGATGGGCCGCATAGCCATAGGTACCTCATTGACATTGCTCACGGTGTCATCAGCAGAAGTGATACCAGCTGGTCGCAAAAAGTCTTGGATGTTTTCAGCTGTTACTATTGCAAGAGTGTGTCTACTATCAGCTCCGTTTATTGGGTCTCTTGTAAGTAAATTTTGATATCTTGTAAATATCTGTAGATCCTTGAGAGAAAAGACATTTGTTTACGAGTGTACTGATCTAGTTTCCACAAGACACAGTGTATTAAAATTCAATCAACGCTGATACTCGGTTATGAACACAGTTTGATTTATATTTGATAAAATATGATAAATTATTTTCCAACATTTCTTCACATAAACATGATGGTGGAGGATGGCCATGGGGTCGGTGGTGATGCTCTCTATAATCAACTTGATGTGAAATACCCATTATTACAAGAACTCGGACCACGGACTAATACATAGCTCCTCGCGAGAGGGCCACAAACAACGAACTAACGGCACCTGTAGTGTTCATGATATTTCTCTTTTAGGAAAGGAATGCACCCTTTATAAATGTTCTTCCTCTCTTGATCAATTTGCGCAGTATAATTTGTATCATAATGATTTGTCAGCTTGAGAATACATGGCACGCGAGAATCTTTCTCGAAAGCAATATTATCGAGAAATCTATTGGGGCCATGTTCATCCAGCACAAGGACCTTCTCGAATAGGTCATAACCCTCATTCATCATTCATTCAGCTCATAAGGTGGCAGGAGTGGTATTTGTTGATTTAACAGCAGCGTATGGCACAGTCAAGCTTTTTGTGGATGATGTTATTCTGTATAGAGCAATAAATAAGCTATAAGATTGTACTGCAAAATGACCTCGATAATGTTGTGAGATGGCCAGAGGCAATGGTGTGATGATAAATGTGGTTAAAAGTCAGGTTGTGAGTTTCACTAATAGGAAAAGTCCTCTCAGTTTTAACTACTGCGTTGATGGGGTGAAATTTAATTTTGGGGATTATTGTAAGTATCTGGGTGCTAACACAAACATCCTCATTGGGGTAATCATATAAATAGGAATGTAAATAAAGGGTATAGACCGACCGATTACAAAGATTTTCATTGCCGTAATAACATAAATGCCAGCCCCCGTGGTGTAGGGGTAGCATGCCTGCATCTCGCCCGGAGGCCCCGGGTTCGATTCCCGGTCAGGTCAGAGATTTTTCTCTCAACCTGAGGGCTGGTTCGAGGTCCACTCAGCCTACGTGATTAAAATTGAGGAGCTATCTGATGGTGAGATGGCGGCCCCGGTCTCATAAGCCCAGAATAACAGCCGAGAGGATGCATCGTGCTGACCACACGACCCCTCGTAATCTGCAGGCCTTCGGGCTGAGCAGCGGTTACTGGGCAGGCCAAGGCCCTTTCAAGGGCATTAAAAAAGTGCCGTGGGGTAATAACATAAATAGGAATGTAAATAAAGGGTACAGATCAATCAATCAATCAATCAATCAATCAATCAATCAATCAATCAATCAATCAATCACTACTGATCTACATTTAGTGCAGTCGCCCACATGGCAGATTCCCTATCTGTTGTTTTCCTAGCATTTTCTTAAATGATTGCAAAGAAATTGGAAATTTATCGAGCATCGTCCTTGGTAAGTTATTCCAATAACTAACTCCACTTCCTATAAATGAATATTTGCTCCAATATCTTTATATTGTGATCTTTCCTACTTTGAAAGACACCACTCAAACTTGTCTACTAATGCCATTCCTCGCCATCTCTCCACTGACAGCTCAGAACGTACCACTTATGATATAGATGTTGATTCCCATAGGGAACCTGAAATATTTGTCCTAAATGAGTTAATTTATAATACCAATATAGTTGGTCCTTTATTGGACATTATAAATTTTCCAGCTAACTTATTCCTGCTTGCCAGCTTTTCACCCCAGTGTGCTAAATTGGACTCATCAGTTGGTAAATAGCACACCTACAAAGACTCATGCCTAGTGCATACCGTGGAGGCCACCTTTGATGCATTAATGTGACATGAAAAAAAAAAAAAATGAAAAAAAACACACCCACAATCAACATCATTGCACATCAAACCCTACTGTACTAGCGGATAGTTATGTTTAGATTCTGTCTTCCGTGCCATTCCTTAATTATCAGCCTGTCATAGTCAGCTGACAGTTAACCGTATGACTGTGACTCAATACTCTCAAATGTAACTTAAAAAGCTTTTCAGTCTCTTGAACACACAAGTTCAGTATAAAGAGTACACTATAACATACCTGCAAAAGATACACTATTATACTATGAATAAAAATACACACTACTAAAAAAGACTATTTAATTTTTATTCATTGTGTAACAGTGGTCTTTCTTACAGGTATCTTATAGTGTAATACAGTGAATCCTCCTTAGTGCATTCCTCATTAACATGTTTTCTCGCTTAGCACGTCTTAAATTCAAAGTCCCGATTCTCACCCTATTAAATCTATATAAAAATACCTCGCTTATCGTGCCACGAATTTTTGCTTATTACCGCTTATTACAATCACATTTTTCCTAGCCTTGAAAATGTTATTTGTCATCCCTTGTGAAGCAAACGTGATTTCCAACTTGGATAATATCCATCGCCACAGTTGCGTGATTACGGAAAAAAGGCCTTAAATTCCTGAACTTCACAGAATAATTTGCACGTTTGGGGAGCAAGCCGTTAGCCTCAGGAATGTTCACTTTTGCTTGCCGGTTAGCGGCAGGATTGCTGAATAACACAGTGAGTCTATTTGTCTTGTATTTCACATTCCATTCAGAAATTAGAAATTTTATTTTTTGTTGAGTGGTACGAAGAAGTGTAGCGAATATTTGTCCCTGATACGGTAGCCTATATCTGGATTAGGAACATATAAACATACCTATAGCATCATGAATTTTCACTATTACCACTTACTATGAGCATGATCACATTTTCCCTAGCTCTGAAAATGTTGTTTATCATCCCTTGTGAAAGAAACGTGATTTACAACTCAGGTAAAAGCTGTTGCCACAGTTGCGTGATAACGGAAAAAGTGAGCCTATATATTCGCTTGTATTTCACATTCCATTCAGAAGTTAGAAATGTATTTTGTGTTGAGTGGTACAGTGAAGTTTTTGGTATGGTAGCCTGGGTTAGGAACATAATCGTGTGAAATTGACTAGCATGGTACATTAGTCTTGAGATAGCCTAGTTATGGATACGGGAAAAGTCATGAAATTCCTTACTTAACCCTCAAGCACACGCGCCAGATCTTAGGACGCAGACACACGCGTGGGGGTGCTTTCCACCCCACATATCATTGTACTGAAAAATATGAATTACTGTATTAATTGAGAGATTTTAAGATAGATTATGTAAGAATGACTCCTTTTGCGGGGATCCAGCCAGAAAGGTACAAGAGCGGGGAGAGCACAGAAAAGTTATTTATACATTTCACTAGGAAATAAAATGACATGGGGTGGATTCCACCTCATACGCGTGTGTTTGAGGGTTAATGAAGACAAAATTTTAAAAATCTTTCAGAAACCGGACTGGCATCCGCATCTTTAAGCGCGCAGAGGTCGCGAATGTTGCACTCGCACCTTCGAGTTTCGACTCGATCATTCAACTATAGGTAGAAGTTTTTTAAAATGGTGGTCAAAGTAATTTCTCCTGATTCCTTTCAGTTGCACGTGGATGAGTGTAACCTCCATTTCATTGTCTAAGAATGCGACCAGAAAGTAATGTTTAATAATCCACTGCTCCGAAATAAAAGGCTTCTACTAACATTTGTTTTAGAAACAGTGCGATCTGCAATAATACTCAGATATTTTTATTGGCTCCCATGCATATGGGGTTTTCATATTTGTTGTTTGGTGTTTTTCAAACCTTTCAGTGTACTTGTTATTTTATAAGTCCCAGCAGGAAAGGTGTTCATATTTGTTCTCTCATGTTTTTCACACCTTTTAATATTTTTCTCTCATTTTTAGAAATGGTGGATATAGGTTTCACTGTACTCGGGGATACACGACGTATTTTTTTGTTCTCTGCAGAAATGTCTTCATGAGGTTTTACTGTATTTATAGTGAACTTATGTGTTCGATAGACTGAAAAACTTTTTAAGTTACATTTAAGTTGCCACTGGAAAGTGTGGCTTCATTCTTGACAAATCATTCCCCTCAATCTTACCTTGGTCGCATGCTGCTGCATGGCACATATCGCTGCATATTTTCATAACTGTCGACATCATAAGAAAAGGCATTAAATACACTTGTGAAAAAGGAAATCCCAACTCCAAGAAAACATTAGTTTAGAGGAATGCAATATATTACAGGGTAAAACTGATGGAAGGAGAAGTAGGAAAATAAGGAGGATATCTTTGCTACGGAATCTAAGAGAATAGTATGGGTTCAGTACGGCCACATTTTTCCAAGTTGCTGAGAACAAGAATGAGATCGCCCTGATGATAGCCGACATCTGATGAGGATATGGTACAAGAAGAAGAAGAAGAAGAATATTTGGGCAAAGCAATTGTCTAGGTAACATATTTATTTCATTAAAGTTCCAGGTTACAGTTTCAAGTATGCACGAAATGACAAGTGACAAGGTGGTACGTTAATAACTGCCGTAGTCGACATGATTTTGAATGCAGGCATTGTGTTGTGCAGGTGCCTTACGTCATTTTGTAGGATGGAGTTCCACACCTTTTGTACGTGGTCAGTCAAACCAGCAACGGTTAATGCTGGTGTTAGATGACGCTGGATTTGTCGTTCCATAATGTCCCACACATGTTCAATGGGGGGAAGGTCTGGTGATCTCGCAGGCCAAGGCAGTTGGTCAACACTCTGTAGAGCACATTGGGTGACAGCAGCAGAACAAGGTCAAGCATTATCCTTTTGAAAAACACTCCTTTGAATACTGAGAATGAATGTCAGCACAACCAGTTCAATCACCAGTCTGACGTACAAATCTGTTGCCAAGGTTCTTGGGATAATGACAAGAGTGCTCCTGCTAATAGATAAGTAAAATTAAAAATCCATCTTTTCAATATTAATATTAAACTAAATAAGTTATAACATTTACTTAGAACTAGTTTCGATGCTGGCGAATGTAATCTTCAGCCAAATATGAGAATAGGCAATCGTAAATAAACATATCATCATTATATCAATGCACATACAAACACTCTTAAAATGGGACTTATGATGCCCCTAAAAGTATCTGGGGAAAATTGCAAATAATCACAATTTCAAAATCTTGAAGTCATGATTAGAACAACGGTTAACATAACATAATTCTTTTCACTCAAGTTAGAACTTTGAAAGTATTGAGTTTGACTTATAACCGTAAGATTCTCAAATAAATAAAAAGTCTTATCATAAATGAAATGTTATACAAAGGTTGAACCACATATAGAGTTTCTCTGTAAATATGACAGTCCCAATTAGAATGACACTTCAACATAACCTAATGTTATAAGTTATTTAATTTAATATTAGTATAGAAAAGGTGGATGTTTAATTTTACTTATCTATTAATCTTGGTTCAATATGGACTGAAAAATGAAATTCTTAAATTTAAATGCTCCTGCTGTCAAACAAAATCGCTCCCCAGACTGTAACTCCCACTGTTGGTCCAGTGTGTTGACGCAACAGGCGGCTTGGTTCCAAACGCTCGCCTGATCTCCTTACCAACCTACAGCCATCACTGGCACCAAGACAGAAACAGCTCTTATCTGAGAACACAACAGATTTCCACTCCGCCCTTCAGTGAGCTCTAGCATGACAGCACTGATATCTGAGATGGCAGTGATTCAGGGTTAGTGATATGAATGCTACAGGACATTTGGCTCGAACCTGTCCCTCAGTTAAATGATTTATTACAGTTCGCTGTGTCACTCTGGTGCCAACTGAAGATCTAATGGTTGCTGCAGATGCAGTACGATCCACCTCAGCCGTGCGGCAAATATGGCAGTCATCCCTCTTCGTAGTGGCCCATGTGCAGCCGAACACTGGTCTTCTTGAGACAGTGTGTTCACGTGATTATGGTTGCCAACACTGATGCACTGTGAATACAGCTCTGCCAAGTCTTTCTGCAATATCATGTAAAGAACATCCATCTTCTCATAGCCCTATTACATGGCTTCGTTCAAACCCTGTAAGCTGCTGAAACTGCCTCCTTCATCTCCATAAAGGCATGTTTGACTTGCACCTATCTCACAAAGTCAACACTGGACAATGACTAATGGTCACGAAGTGTAAAGCACGTATTTAAAGAAACTTGCTTTGCTAGGTCATAGTGGTGCTACTTGCAAAACTCTTTGTTGACTAGTGTACAAATATGAATAGGCATCATATTTACATGTGCAAACACACCTCCCGAATTTCATTTATCTAGCATAACTCCATCTTGATGTTGGGATTTCAATTTCCACTAGTGTATTAATCTTTTGAATACCACCAATCATGGAAGGGAAATGTGGACTTGAGTGGATGCAGAACTTTTGACACTGGTTCAGCATCCATGATACAGTAATTGTGATATGGGAAAACATACCAGTGATTATCACTAATGTTCTGTGAGGGGACAGCACAAGAAGAAGTTTACTACCATCATCATCATCATCATCATCAATTGAGGTTTCATGGAGAATTATCCTGAGTGTAGCAGGTGGATAATTTGGTCATTTTGTAAAGCTTCTTTCAGTAATGTCTTGGATTTGAACCTTAAACAGAATCCTTTATTTTTCTCATCCCTTTCACAGTGCGTAATCTCTAAAATGTTTGATAGATGGCTTGTATGTTACATAGGCCATGTTTGGACCATGTGTATCGCTGAGTGTATTTGGCGGACTGACAGTCATTGGAGGAGTGGCTGCATTCTTTCTTGACAGTCCAACGATTCTCGACGGAGAGCTGCCGAAATAAGGGAGGAGATTGTAGGAAGATCTGTTCATAATGGTAAGGCAATATTATCAAACTTATACACTCAACCACACAAAAACTGGCCTAGAAAGAAGATGACTTTCTTTAAAAACCCTCTTGGTTGAAATTGAATGAACAAATTGTGCAGGTGCAGGTGGTAAGATTCCAACTCCCTATGATGTTGTTGCTGACTCACACCGGGCCTCCTCAGATGCCGCCCACCCTCATCGGAGGGTTTGCCTTACAAGGGCTGCACTCGGCTAGAAATAGCCAAACAAAATTTATTACGGGCCTCCTACTGTGCTCAGAGCTGCTTTTCTAGAGACTTGGAGGAGGAGGAGGAGGAGGAGGAGGAGGAGCTCATAAGTGGCCATGGCTGGTCCATGGTCCAGCAGCTCTGCATTCTGACCAGCCAACCAAATAGAGAAGCGGTGGCCACGGCTCTTCGGGAGACAGGACAGGGCTGGACATAACAGCTTGCCCCAACCGTCAGCTGTCCTGAGAATGGTTTTCCATTCTCCTGCACTAAGGTGAATGCCGGGAGAGTTCCTAGTACAGGCCACGGTCGCCAACCCCCTCACCTTCTCCGAGCATTTCCTTTACCGTCACAAATCTCCCCGCTTGAGAAACGGTGTCACCATCTAAGAGGCCCTCCTCCCCCTTCAGGGGAGGCATGGAAACATTTTAGTTGTAGTTCTTCATTGTCACTATTTGACATCTCTTGAAGTAAAAGATGTGTTATTCATACAATACATAAATGAAACAGGGGTATACAACTATGCAAAACTTTTTGTAACATTCAACATTTGATGTGAATGCAAAGGAAGGAATTTTCTTGTCAAATGAAATGGACTGATTGTGTTTAAGATGGAAAGCAGCTCCCTATGATGTTGCTGACTCACACCGGGCCTCCTCAGATGCCGCACACCCTCATCGGAGGGTTTGCCTTACAAGGGCTGCACTCGGCTAGAAATAGCCAAACAAAATTTATTACCGGGCCTCCTACTGTGATCAGAGCTGCTTTTCTAAAGACTTACATTCTGTGAAGTAACTGTAACTGTAGTTTTTATTTATTACTTGTTGAAAAAGAAATTAGTATCCGTAATTGAGTAACTATAATTCCAGCTTGATGACTTTTATTTTATACTTTTCCCATCACTAATAATAATCATTATCATCATCATCATTTTTATTATCTTTAATTCATGTTTCCTTTTCTTCTTTTTCAGCTCTTCTTTCTGGTCCAGTACTTACGGGTGAACTTACTGCTCGTGATTGCCTTATAACTCCGAACGGAAACCTTTTCAGTATTGATGACACTTATCCATCGCTCTGTACACGAGAACGGAGAAGTGACCACTATTACCGTAGACGCATAAGATAGAGTTCAAGTGAATGCATGTAAATAAAATGCTCGTTTACTGTTTTAGACAATAGATCTAGATCTAATTACCAGGGCAGCTTTCTGACAGCTAGGATGGCAAGGTGCTGACCTGCAGACATAAATTCCTTGCATGCCTTTTTGTTTGTGATGTTTATCTCATTATAGGCTATATTACTACAGTAGCAGATAGTGAAATGATGACAAAAAAGAATTAGGCCTAATACTTAAGATTTCTATTAATTACATGCCATCCATATATAGTAATTTGATCGTGTTTCTCCGAAATGAAAGTTAAAAGGAACTAAATAAATAGAAGGGGTGTTCAAAAAGAAACCAATGATGCAAATGATTTTGTATTGAAAAGGTGGAAATATTTTACTCTTAATTTTTAATTTAATTGAAAACACTCAACAGTGCTAACCATACTTGTGCTATAACACCTTTAATGCTTATTGTACAACATTTTAAGCACTGTCCCCCTCAATGTAATCTCCCCTACTGGCAATACACCATTCCCATCGTTTATTCCATTCTTGAAAAGCCTCCTGGAATAGACTTTCTGGGATGGCACTCAAGTTTCTTGTCACATTGTCCTGATTCTCCTCTATGGTTTGGAAAGGGCGTCCTTTCAGGGTGGTTTTAAATTTGGGAAACAAGAGAAAGTCTGCTGGGACTAAGTCCAGAGAATACAGTGGATGGGGCACAATGGTAGTGTGATGTTTTGCTAGATAGCTGCGGACAAGGAGTGACATGTGATTCGGTGTGGCATGAATTTTGCACAGACACACGAATCTCTAGTTTGACACTCAGAATTTGATGGTATGATCCTAATTTGTTAGCAACTTCTTGAACAGTTAAACGATGATTTCCATGAATCACAGTACAAACTTTCTCAACATGGTCATCATCCGTTGTTGTGAAAGGTCGTCCAGGCTTGGGATCGTCATCAACCGATTAGCTGCCGTGTTCAAAATGCTTAAACCACTCATAGCACCGCGTGCAGCTTATATAGTCTTTCCTGTATGCTTGGCTAAGCAAGTGAAATGTCTTCGTGAAAGTTTTGCCAAATTTGTCGCAAAGTTTCACACATACACATTGGTCTTCAAGCTTTTCAAGTTTCTTCAAGTCATTTTGGCATTAATCTGATGAACAGCTTGTGCACATACTCATTTCAGTGGCTGTAGCTCGCGAACTAACGGTTAGAGCGAAATTTGGCAAATGACAGTTTATTGTCTAAACCTGCTGCTATGTGTGCTCTGTTTCAAAAGTTTGGGGTTTTTTTTTTAAATACACTTTGTACGCATAGGAGATGGAGAGCAGCAACTTAATGTGTAGGAATGCATGAATAAGTACACATGAAAGAAAGGCATGGGTCCAAAATTTTCAGCTGTAGCCTTTGTCAGTGGAGAATAGAACAAGAATGGTGGTTTTATTTATTTAGCTACAGGACTAATAAACAGAATAACTAGCAGTATTGTTTTGAATAATACAACCAAAAAACAAACACCCGTGATGCAACAGCCCAAAGGGCCATGGCCTACCAAGCTAGGGCCTGCAGATTATGAGGTGTTGTGTGTTCAGTACGACAAATCCTGTTGGCCGTTATTCTTGGCTTTCTAGAATGGGGCCACTATCTCACCATCAGATAGCTCCTCAAATGTAATCATGCAGGCTGCGTAGACATTGAACCAGCCCTCAGATACAGGTAAAAATTGCTGACCTAGCTAGGAAACGAACCCGGGATCCCCGGGTAAGAGGCAGGCACGATACCCCTATGTTCCAGGGACACTGTCTGTCATATCAATTCTAACTTGATTAAAATAAGGTGCGCGCGCGCGCGCACACACACACACACACTCTCTCTCTCTCTCTCTCTCTCTCTCTCTCTCCAGGCGCGCGGACCTGCCCTAGTGTATATAAATAAACAAGGCTCGACCTGGAGGGAGCAACAGTCAGAGTTCCTATTCCTTGGTTCCACTCCAGATAAAGTCCAGTAATTCACACAGTCAAGCACAGTGAACAACTAAACACTGACATTAAGAGATATGAATTTCATTTTGAATGGTCCATATTGAACTGTGATTACAATAAAATTAAAAATTAGGAGTAAAATATTTCCACCTTTTCAATACAAAATCAAGTGATGTGGGTTACATTATGGAAGAAACATTTATTGGAACTAGTTTCGACTTACTTCTAAGCCAAATCGCAACTTGTACCATGTAGCTGATAGTGCATAGAATCTCCCCATTTCTCTCCAAAATTTCTCCTCCCTTCCTTTATCTTGCTTCCTGTCACATACCAACCCCTTGGCACTACAGCCCTTGAAGGGCCTTGGCCTACCAAGCGACCGCTGATCAGCTCAAAGGCCTGCAGATTACAAGATGTCGTGTGGTCAACACGACGAATCCTCTCGGCCGTTATTCTTGGCTTTCTAGACCGGGGTCGCCATCTCACCATCAGATGGCTCCTCAATTCTAATCACGTAGGCTGAGTGGACCTCGAACCAGCCCTCAGGTCCAGGTAAAAATCCCTCCGGGTAAGAGGCAGCCACGCTACCCCTATCACCACGGGGCCGGCATTTACAACTTTATGCATTTAATTTTTTCCTGTACTGAACTGCGAATCTTCTCCACCTTTAAATTTTTTGACTTTCAAGCGCTACTTTCAGTTTTTTAAGGATTTTAATCTCTTTGAATGACTTCTATTTACCATCTTTTTACATTGTTCACTGCATGTGCATGGATTGTTTTCTCAGCACTACTACTACCATTGATGATTTGCAGCTTTTAGAACTCCGTATCATGTGATACATGATTCTGAAGAATCTTCGTTATCCTTCAATGAAAACTATATGTATTTTTAAACATAATCTGAAACTTTGATCACCAATGAGACCTTACCTGCAATAAGTCCAACAGATCACAATACAACTATCAGAACTTCATAAGGAGTGATATACAGGGTGAAGCGTAATTTGCGCACTCGGGCGTCGCAGTGCGACTCCTCACATGCCAGCAATAAAAAAGTGTCTCTTACAAATTTTCGTCTTGCGAGTATATCTGGTAGAAAACGGACGTTGAAGAGTAGCAATCTGGCAACACTGTAACCATATGTAGGGTAACTACCGCTGTCAGCACGTTCTCGTCGTGCTGTAAAGTTGGTGCAGTGGGTAGAGTTTTTGGTTGGCATGCAGGAGGTCGATGGTTTGATCCTGGGTTGAGGCGCATTTTTATTTGCTAATTTCCATCTGACATTACCTCCTGTAATACAGTAAGGCACCGTTTCTGAGGTCACATGTATCCTACATTTACAACATTTTGTAACGCTGAAACAACTAATACCTGGTTAGACTAATAAGAAATAGACAGCTGAAACAAACAGGTTTTGCATCTAGTAGATGAAGTGGTGCGAATAAATTCACGCCCACGACGTGGAAAGGGCTCAACCCAGGATCGACCACTCGACCTCCTGCATGCTAACCCAAAACTCTATCCACTGCACCAACTGTACAATACGACTAACTTCCGCTGACAGAGGTAGTTACCCTACATGTGGTTACAGTGTTGCCAGATTGCTACTCTTCAACATCGTTTTTCTGCCGGATGTACTCGCAAGACGAAATTTTGTGAGAGACATTTTTTTATTGCTGGTATGTGAGGAGTCGTGCTGCGACGCCCGAGTGTGCGAATTACGCTTCACCCTGTATACAAACCTCAAGAATCTTCAATGCCCAAATTATTTTTCTTGAATTCTTCCTTCAACAGCCAATGCATTTTATGAATTACCCAAAACTTTTACAACAATTTTGACTTTTTCACATGTATAGTGTCAAACCACTGTGTTTTCACAACTTTTTTTACAATTTCTATGAACTATCAGGTACATTGTGCAACTCACGATTTGGCTGATGATGACCTTAAACATAGATGGAAACTAGTTTCAGTAAATGTTTCTACGGTAATGTAACCCACATTACTTGATTTTGTATTGAAAAGGTGGAAATATTTTACTCTTATTTTTTAATTTAATTGAAAACACTGACTACCAAACAGTAACAACTCAACAGTGCTAACCAGCACGACAATACTCCTCACAGCAATGACTATTAACACTTCCACCGGGCGAGTTGGCCGTGCGCGTAGAGGCGCGCGGCTGTGAGCTTGCATCCGGGAGATAGTAGGTTCGAATCCCACTATCGGCAGCCCTGAAAATGGTTTTCCGTGGTTTCCCATTTTCACACCAGGCAAATGCTGGGGCTGTACCTTAATTAAGGCCACGGCCGCTTCCTTCCAACTCCTAGGCCATTCCTATCCCATCGTCGCCATAAGACCTATCTGTGTCGGTGCGACGTAAAGCCCCTAGCAAAAAAAAAAAAAAAATTAACACTTCCAATTCTACTCACGATAGCTGCTGATTCATCAGTCCATGGTAGTACACATACAGTGCTCTGCTCAGGTACTCTGACTCTGGCAGGCTACAGACAAAACAAACAGCACCTCTGCCGCCAAGCTCCAGTTGTTCACTCCACATCAGTATATGTACAGTTCTCCAAGGCAGTACACACACCATACTCTACTCACATACTCTGACACCCACGAGACACTGATGGTAGCTAACACTACTGAATCCTCAGTCCAACTAGTGAACTCCAACACTGACTCACTTTACAATGGCGAAAAATGAAAGTATCCTCCTAATCAATACATCATATATTCCGTCATTAGACGGAGTAAACAAGATCAGACATGTTTCGGCTCGTTTGAGCCATCTTCAGTGAAAAAGAAAAAAAAAAATAATTAGGGGGGTTGGAATAATTTACATAATATGAGTTGAAAAAATGCTAAAAAACATAATGAAAGCGCAAATGAAAAAACAAACAAAAGAGAGCCTATACGGAAACAAACTTAGCACAAACATACAATATTTACATCAATATGCAGAGCAAAAAACAACTTATTGTGACAAAATTCAGTGAAACAGGTGTTAATTTGAAATAATAATAGATACTAAAAACTGCGTTAACCTAAGAAACAAGGGAATGAGAAAACAAATGATGTAGATGGAAATGAATAATAGTAGCACATGGTGAGGTTGTGGACCTCATAGTTTACAAACTATTGGTTTATAAAATTACAAAACAGTTTGAAATCGCTGTCAAAATCATCTTAGTGGAAACCCATCACATCAAATTGGTCAGGAGGAGAGCGGAAGCAAACATTTTGAGAGAAACCAAGCCTGAAATAACCTGCAGGCGAAAATCCTGTGATAAGGAGAAAAAAACACCATGAAATTTAAGGCTTTAGAAATAGCAGCATTCTCAATATCTTCTCAATTTAGCGGTCCCTTTCTTCATTATTGTTTCATAATGTTGGCTGGTGTTTTGCCTTATTATAGAGGGGTCAGAAGAGCCGCATATAAAAATATGAGAAGCTGTGTTAGGTAGAAGACAGATGCATAGTAAATTGTAGTAATCTAGTGGAAACCGTCAATGAAGTTCTAATCTGTAATGGAAAAAATGAGGTTGTATGAGAAACATGGGTTAAGTAAAAAGTGTGGAATGGTTGTGAAGAAAGCTTAAACTTACGGTGTGCAGTAGGTGGTGTCCTCTCTAGTGGCCTGGCTTTCTCAAAGTAACGGTCTCGTTCGCGTGATCGAGTCTATTGTTGGTTCGGCTGTGTTTGCTAGGATGGAAGGAACGGAGGGGGAAGGGGAGGTGCAGGGCTGGTTTGAGGAAGGGAGGGGTGTTGAGTTGTCGCGTCTAGCCTCTAAGGTACTGGAATATCCGGGGCTCGGTATGAGACGGAACATTCTCGCTGCACCTTCCAGATAACGCACAAGGAACCCAGATGGAGAGAACAATACAGGCCACCTGGGAGCTCCCCAGTCTAATTCACTAGTCACCTTCCAGGAAGTACAAACAGGGTTGGCATGTAACAATATACTCTCATGTTCATAAAAACCAGGGCATCTTGAAAAACAAGAGATAGGAAGTTCATATTCACAGGACATGTGCATTAGTAGGTTCTGAAGAAATGATTAGCAGTTGAACCATGTTGGGTCTCAGGTTCAAGTCCCACATCGATATCTCGGCGCACTTTCACAACTTGTCGTTTTTATACGACGCACGGGACCTTTCTTATGGATCTCTATTTTTTAACATAATATAATGCTTCTCTGGACTCCTAAGCCTCCACGTGCAACAATTACCTAGTTCCAAAAAACTGAAAAGTCTTTCCAACATCCATGTGTTTTGACGTCTATGAATACCTTAAAAAATGAAGTAACTTCTTTGAATATACAACAGCAAACTCAAGAAGCCAGCATTCAACTGATAATTCTTCTTTATAACATCTTTTAGTGCATACTGGACTTTTATTGCTATACGGTGCACTGAACTTCATTCATAATTAAACAACATAACTTCCGCTCAGTGCTTTGTCAATTGGAAGAGTTATTACTTTTAATACATTGCCACTCAACATCCCACATGGTATGTACTTTTAAAAAGACTGTACTTGTGCTTACATTGTTTATTTTTTCTTCGATATTTACGCTTTAATTTACTTCAGGCTGATGATGACCTATTACTAGGTCGAAACTAGTCCCTATGTAATTTATACTATTTACATTTTGTATTGAAAAGGTGGACCCAAAATAATATATTATTTCACTCTATTGCACTACAACTGACTGGTAAAATGTGCCTGCGGCTCTCGTTGTCACTGTAAACCAAAGGCAGTGGATAAGTGTGACTTGAGCAGATGTGCAGGATGCCTCGCAGACGTGTGCGAGAACCATACTGTCAAATGAGTGAGTTTGAAAGAGGATGCATTATTGGCATGATAGAACGTGATGCATCCATTGCTGCTCGCGTGGGACGAAGTGTGTCGGCAGTGCAACGGGTGTGTACAGAATGGTTCGCTGAAGGCCGTAAAACACGATGAGATGGGTCTGGTTGCACCACCCAGAAACACCCCCCCACCCCAGAAGATAGACACTTCATCCGAATGGCATTGCAGGGCAGATCTGCATCCTCCTTGGTTGTAGTAGAACAGTACACCACATTGTGCACTATCAGGAGTGACAGTGTCCGGCTCCATGGCTAAATGGTCAGCGTGCTGGCCTTTGGTCACAGGGGTTCCGGGTTCAATTCCCGGCAGGGTCGGGAATTTTAACCTTACTTGGTTAATTTCACTGGCACGGGGGCTGGGTATATGTGTCGTCTTCATCATCATTTCATCCTCATCACGACGCGCAGGTCACCTACGGGAGTCAATTCAAAAGACCTGCACCTGGCGAGCCGAACTTGTCCTCGGACACTCCCGGCACTAAAAGCCATACGCCATTTAATTTCAGGAGTGACAGTCCGTTGCCGTTTATTACAGCCCGGGTTACCGGCACATTGTCCACTTCTCTACCTACGTTTGAGTAATGTGCATAAACATGCTAGACTGCAATGGTGTATAGAACGACATTACTGGGGTCAGGAATGGCAACAGATAATGTTTTCAGACGAATCCAGGTTGTGTTTGTTTGAAAATTATGGCCACATTTTGTTTCGCCGCAGACAGGGGGAGAGGCATCACACTGACTGCATTCACACAAGACATACAGCGCCAACTCAAGGCCTTATGGTGTGGGGTGCTATTGGGTACAACAACAAATCACAATCTTAGACACGCACCGACTGTTTGACCTACGTGCGGCACGTGAATGCCATCCTGCAACCCGTAGCCATACCCCTTCTGCACGACACTCCAGACACCATATTTCAGCAGGACAATGCGCGACCACATGTTGCTGCACGAACACGTGCCTTCTTCTTGTCACAGGATGTCAGACTGTTGCCCTGGCCCACCCGAACACTGGACTTGTCGCCAATCAAAAATGTGTGGGATATGGTGAAACGACGGGTGCAGCGCTGTGACTCAATGCCAACAACTAAAGATGAACTTTGGAACCAGATGAATGCAGCATGGATGGCTATACCCCAGGACGCCATTCACACCTTATACGCATCTATGCCATCACGCATGGAACAAGTTATCAGTGCCCACAGAGGACCCAGTGCCTAGTAGACAAGAGGACATATGCTGAACCTTGGTGACTGAAATGCTAATCATTTCTGCTGAACATACTAATGAATATGAACTTCCTATCTCTAGTCTTTTAAGGTGATCTGTTTTTTATGAATATGAGTGTATATATATTTATTTATTTCAACTTTTTCCAGCTGGAAATTACTCCTGAAAACATGATAAATTATAAAATTGTGAGGATTTGATTACATAATGGTTGATTAGTACATTTGGCATATGTTTTTTCACATACATACAACAGCAAAGTCATCAATCAATCAATCAATCAATCAATCAATCAATCAATCAATCAATCAATCAATCAATCAATCAATCAATCACCACTGATCTGCATTTAGGGCAGTCGCCTAGTTGTCAGATTCCCTATCAGTTCTTTTCTTAAATGATTTTGAAGAACTTGGAAATTTTTTTTAATATTCCCCTTGATAAATGATTCTACTTCCTTACTCCTCTTCCTGTAAATGGATATTGCCTCGATTATTTCTCTTGTATTCCAACTTTATCTTCATGTTATGATCTGTCCTACCTCTAAAGCCACCATTTGGAGCTTATTCGTCCATTACTGTCATTCCACGCCATCTCTAGATCTATGCACTCTTACCTCCTAAAGTCCAGCTCCATTGCTAAATGGTTAGCATGCTGGCCTTTGGTCACAGAGGTCCTGGGTTCGATTCCTGGCAGGGTCGGGAATTTTAACCGTAATATTGATTAATTCCCCTATCACGGGGACTGGGTGTATGTGCCGTCTTCATCATCATTTCAACCTCATCACAATGCGGGTCACCTTCAGGCGTCTGCACCAGGCCTCTCCGGAGACCACACACCATTATTATTATACCTCCTAAAGGGGGAAGACCCCACCCCAGCGTGTTCTTGTGGTGCCGACTTCAACGTGGCCCACATTCTCACAGAGTGCACCGATCTCAACAGATAGGGAATCTGCCACCTGGGCGACTGCCCTAAATGCAGATCATGATTGGTCGGTCGGTCTCTCTGGCCTAAGATGGACCCTCGGCCTGCAAGAGATGCTCGAACTCACACTGGCCGATAATGCTGATCTCATTATTTACTTTATTTGTGAGAGTGGATTAATCAAGGGTACGTCAATTTCAAGTGTTCTGTTACTCAGGGAACTTACATACCCTTTTGATCTCTTTGTGACCTTTTCGGCTTAGTACCATATTTTGAAATTCCTTCGTTGAATAAATGATTTTTTTTCCCCCAATTAATTTGTTCAGAGAGAATGACTACCTAGTTGTACTTCCTCTTAAAACAAAAATCACTACCACTACCATCTCCACTGACAGACTGGAACATAACACTTAGTTGAGCAGCTTGTTTCCTTATTCCCAAGTCTTCCCAGCCCAAACTTTACTTACAATTACTTAAGAAAACAGAGCAATTTGAACTGTTGCTTTAAAAGTACTTAAATTTAAGTTGGAAATATAATTAACGTTTGAAATAGAAATATCAGACCCCATATCCTACATTTTCACAAAAACCATAAAAATGGACTGAGAGGGATTTTGATATCACACTCTTGCATTAAGAATATTTTGCATCAAGTAGAAAATGTACAAAACTGTGAAGTGCTCAATTTTCTTGTACTTGTACTCTAAAGTGAAGAAATAAAAGGCATGTTATTTATTCTTGTACTTGGTCTTGTGTTTATTTCATATCCACCTGGTCTCAAACTCCTACACTCATCCTCATTAGACCATTGAAAGTGCTGATCTCAGTTGTGCAATCAGTCTTTTGTTTAATTTTTAATGTATTTACTTCTGTGAAAAGTTTTTGTATCCCTACCACTCTCGGCATCCTCGAAATTTTCATGGCTTCTGAACTCCTTGAATGCCGGATGAAATCAGATGGTTCTATGCTAAAAGTGCCAAGTTAATTTCCCTAAAAATCTAGTGTGTTGGATAAATGTTCATAAATTTGTGGTTGTTGAAGTTCATCACTTGATTCTTTCTTGGCAAAGTATTCCGAACTCTAAGTATAATTAGTAACAAATAAGTTTAAAACTGGTATTTTTTTAAACTTTTGTTTTCAAATTTATCTCTCTGTAGGCCAAGGCCCATTAGGGTTGTTGCACCACGGGGTTGGTTTGTTCGTTTGTTTGACAGTCCAAACGTAGCACTGAAGGAAGGTTTCGGAACTACACATTACCAAACCTGTAAATAAAGTTTACAGATCTCCTCATCTGGTTATGAGGGTATTTATGAGTAGTAGTAAGGATCTTTCTTTCTTTCTTTCTTTCTTTATTCGAATCAGAAGTACAATAGAATAATACTACATTTAAAAGAAACAAACTATATATACAAGTAAAAGGTCTACAACAATAAATGTCATACAGATTCGGCCCAAAATTTGGCCACTTCAAGGGCATTTGGATTAGCCAGCACCAAGTCTTCCATTGTGCAGTTTGATGGACACAAGGGACAACATAGTAGGAGATCAGTTGTCTGAAGTTCACCTCAGTCACAAAAGGCCGTATCGATGGGGAAGTTCCATTTCTGTAGAGTCGCTCTGGTTCTACCCACTCCAGATCTAAGTCTGTTTAAGGACCTCCATGTCAACCAGTCCTCGGTGTGACCGGGAGGCAACGCTTCCTGTAGTTCCATCCATTTCAAAAGGCCAGGGATCTTTTGTAGTAGTAAGGATTAAGGGTTATAAATTTTATTCTGATTGATCCGTACTGAACTGAGATTACATGTGATTAAAATTTTCCACCTATTCAATACAGTAAGCTTTTTGCAAAGCAGTTGTTACAAAGTTTGGTACTAGTTTCGACCCTACCCGGGGTCATCATCATCATCATCATCATCATCATTTTCCTTTATCCAGCTGTAGCCGGGTAGGGGCAAATATCGTTCCTCTCCACTTTCTTCTGTCTTTCCACCACTCCTCCTCCAACACTGTGTCTCAGTCCAGGTTTCTTTCTATAATGCTGAGTTGGATGGTATCCTTCCATCTCAATCGTGGTCGTCCATGGCCTCTCCTTCCTTGGATTTGCATTTCCATTACCTTTCTTGGCATTCTTTCGTCACTCATTCGCTTTATGTGCCCAAACCATCTTAGTCAGCTCTTCTCTATTCTATCATTCATTTTTTCCACTCCAATTTCTTCCCGGATTTTCTCATTCCTTATTTTGTCTCTTCTACTCTTCTGTATCATACTCCTCAAGAACTTCATTTCGGCTGCCTGTATTCAACTCTCATCCTTCTTTGTCATTGTCCAAGTTTCTGCTCCGTAAGCTGTTATGGGTACGTAATACATCTTGTACATAGTATCCTTTGCTTCTGTTGGCACATCTTTGTCGCATAACATGTTTCTTACACTATGATAGAAACAACTTCCAGCTTGAATCCTTTTACTAATCTCAGCATCCAGTCGAGCATTCTCCATTAATTCACTCCCCAGATATTTAAACGTTTCCACTACTTCCAGGGGCTTGTCTGCAAGTCTAATCTGACCTTTCCTGTCTTTCTCCCCTCTAGTCATAACAAGAGTGTTACTTTTTTCTACACTTATTTTCAATCCACATTCTTCAATCTTCCCATTCACCACATTCAACTGTTCTTGAACCTTCCTGTCATCTTCTCCCCAAATCACAATATCATCTGCAAATAACATCATGTTCATTTCTCTTCCTCCATATGCTGCTTTTGCTGTTCTCATGATGTCATCCATTACTATTGTAAACAGGATTGGTGATAGAACACTTCCCTGTCTCAGCCCACTAGTTATTTTGAACCAACTTGTCCTGCCAATTTGTGTTTGCATGCAACTACAACATTCCTTATACAATGCCATGATCATTTTTATTAATCCCTGTCCAATTCCTTTTTGCACCAGACTGTCCCAAACTTTCGTCCTGGGGACACTGTCATATGCCTTTTCAATATCAATGAATGTCATCACCATATCATTCCCGTACTCCCAATGCTTTTCCATTAGTTGTCTCATAATGAAAATGGGCTCTATTGTTGACCTTCCAGTTCTGAAACCAAACTGATTTTCCTATATCTGATTCTCAATCCTCAACCTTCTTCTACTTTCCAGTATCCTTTCCATTATCTTAGCAACATGGGATATCAGGGTCATCATTAACCATAAATATTCAATTACACAATTTAGTCAAAATATCCTAAAACAATACATTATGTGAAAAGTTTTGTATCCCTACCACTCCCTGCATCCTTGAAATTTTAAAATGTATTGTTTAGGCTATTTTGACCAAGTAGGGTCGAAATTAGTACCGAACTTTATAATGTAATATAACAACTGCATTGCAAAAAGCCTTGGTGTATTGAATAGGTGGAAAATTTTACGTGAATAAATCACAAGTAGTAAGGATGTAAAGGAGAGGGCAAGTCACTGATAAGACCACAATTAGTGCATAACCGTGACCCTCACCAGGCCTACTTGATTCGAGAACTGGAAAATACCTAAAGGAAAGTAGCACGATTTGTTCTGGATGATTTGCAACGCAAGTAGTTATTATACAAATGTTGCAAACTTTGGTCTGGGGAGGCTTGCGACTAAGGAGACCAGCTGCTCGACTAAGAGGTATTTTGGAAACTCTAAATTCCCATGGAGGGAATTAGATATTTTTCCACCAATAGAGCATGTATTGGCTTTTCAGGTGTTTACTCTATTAACCAGCATTTTGCCTTAGGTCTGACACTAGACTCGTCAGAGTGGGATGTGTCAGACCCTACCCACTGATGCTGGGGTGTATGCAGGTGAACTTATCAGAAGCCTATTTATGAGGCACAGTCTGATAACTGCATACGGGAGATAAAACTCCACAATGGAATTAATGCCCTGACACATCCCACTCTGATGAGTCTAGTGTCAGACCTAAGGCGAAATGCTGGTTAATAGAGCAAACGCCTGAAAAGCCATACATCTAATTTTTTATGATTTTCAATATGCTCTATTGGTGGAAAAATATCTAATTCCCTCCATGGGAATTTAGAATTTCCATTTGGAATTGCTAGGCGGGCATTAATTCCATTGTGGCGTTTTATCTCCCGTATGCAGTTATCAGACTGTGCCTCACAAATAGGCTTCTGATAAGTTCACCTGCATACACCCCAGCATCAGTGGGTAGGGTCTGACACATCCCACTCTGACAAGTCTAATGTCAGACCTAAGGCGAAATGCTGGTTAATAGAGCAAATGCCTGAAAAGCCATACATCTAATTTTTTATGATTTTAAGAGGTATTTTCCCAGCTGTCTGTAGAGAGATGGTGTAGAATGACATGACAAATAATGATCAATGGAGTTTTTAAATGTAGGAAAGATCATATATGAAGATAAAGTTGGAATTCGAGAGGACAAAATGGGAGAAATACTCATTTGTATGAAAAAGGATTGTAACAATTTACCAATGCGTGCATGTCTGAGAACACTGACACACACAACAGTAGGTTCTACAACACAGGCTTACTGAAATATTCAATATAAGATTTTCTGATTTAAATTTACTTGTTCTTGTATTTCAAAACTATTTAAAATTGTTTGCAAATATGTATACACTAGCAACGCTACAATTTTAAACTGAAAGTTATTATTCAAAGTTTTACATTTTGAAGTCCACTGTCTGCTGAGCCTGTAAAATACACCCTCAGTTCATACATCAAACGGTTTTGGGGAAATGATTATATATTTTCTGACCTAACACTCATCCGAACCCATATGGAAGAATTTGAATGTCTTAAACCAGGGTCAGCCAACTGCGTGTACGTGTGATGTCAGGTAACACATCACACACTCTGCTCGGGCAGCGAAACGAAGTACTTAGTACTGTAACTGAGAAGTGATGGCTAGAGGGGCGAGGGGAAACACACCGTCATTCGTAGGGGAGGCCCAAGGTCTGCAGGTACAATGCGGTATGTGTAGTACATATTTCTCTCTACATATTTTATTGTAACGTAACTTTGTTATGAAGTAGCATAAGAGTTATAAAGCAACTTTATTTCTACACATACAAACTAAACATTTAGCTGTAGCATTCCTATCATTTTCAACAAATAAATATAGATCTTCCCATAAAGATAAAATGATCGGAGGGGTAGGTAGCTTGTCGCACCGTGATGTGCCCGGTTCATCCATACGTACTGTACGTGTGGCACTGCCCGTGTTTACTACAAAGCGAGGTTGTCTCTTCGTATCACTCTTCGACAACGTCTCCCCACCTTCTGCGCTCATACGTCACATGTGCTCTCCGACGTCACACGGGCCCTCTTACACCACACGCCAGCCAGTTGACTGACCCTGGTCTTAAACCCTATCTTATTTAACATCTAGGATGTAAAAGCAACCAACCTTTGAAATTTTCATTTTGTACATTGAACAGTAATGGAGGAATGAATACTTTTTTTAAGGAGTGAATGTTTTAAAATATTTATTAACATCTAGGATATAACAGACCACCTTCCATTTTAAAAAAAATTAAGTTTATGCCTGAAACCATTTTGGAAGAATGGATATTGTGTTTTTGAGAGTCAATCACCATCTAAACCCCGTAGGGGAAAAATATTTTACACCTAGGGCATAAAAGGAAACCCTTCCCGTAAAATTACAACTTTGTACATCAAACGGTTTTGGAGGAATGAATAATTTTGTTTACAGAGTTAACCTCATTTAACACTTTAGGGGTGGAATGTTAAAAAATATTTCATATTTCACACCTAGAATTTAAAATATATACCACTATTTGGAATTTTGTCTTTGTATGTAAAACTGTTTTGGAGGAAGGAGGGAATATATTTCTTTTTGGATATTATATACCATTTAACACCCTGAGGGGTTAAATTTGTTTCAAACATTCTGTTATTTAACACCTAGGATATCATTTGAAATGTTACTTCGTAATTCAAATTATTTCATATAATGCATATTTGTGTCATCATTCCTTACCCCCCCCCCCCCCCCCCCAATCAAAATCTTTTAGGGGTGTAAGTCCACTTCTTATTTGTATCCTCATTAAAAGAATTTTACATCCCCTTAAGTTAATTCCCCATCAACCCCACAAAATAGGTGTTTATTTATTTTTAAAGCAGATTCCAAATACCAGTTTTCACATTGTAACATCCTTATTTCTGAGATATAAGTATCCTCATACAAAAATTCAACTCATTTTTCAATTAATTTATGCCCCTTCACCAACCCCTTAATTGGATTTTCCAAAAAAATAAATGTGTTTCTTTATTTTTAAAGAAGATTCCAATTACAAATTTTCAAGACTTAACATCTTCAGTTTTTGAGGTACAAGTATACTCATAAAAAGGACTCAACCAGTTTTTGTTTTGCTATTTGCCTTACATCGCAATGACACAGAAAGGTCTTATGGTGACGATGGGATAGGAAAGGCCTAGGAACGGGAAGGAAGCAGCTGCGGCCTTTATTAATATACAGCCTGGTGTGAAAATGGGAAACCACGGAAAACCATCTTCAGGGCTGTCATCAATGGGGTTCAAACCCACTATCTCCTGGATACAAGTTCACAGCTGCACATCCCTAACCGCATGGCCAATTCACTTGATCAACCAATTTTTTAGTCCTTTTTTAATAACCCCCTTAAGTGAATTTTCTGAAAAAAATATGTGTTACATTAATTTTAAAGTATCCAGTAATCGGGAGATAGTGGGTTCGAACCCCAAGCCCTGAAGATGGTTTCTCGTGGTTTCCCATTTTCACACCAGGCAAATGCTGGGGCTGTACCTTAATTAAGGCCACAGCTGCTTCCTTCCCATTCCCAGACCTTTCCTATCCCATCGTCGCCATAAGACATATCTGTGTCGGTGCGACGTAAAGCAAATAGCAAAAAAGGAATTAATTTTAAAGAAGATTTCAAATACCAATTTTCACGTCTGAAATATCTTTAGTTGCTCATAAAAATAATTCAACTACTTTTTCAGTCCCTTTCTATCACAGCACCCCCTCCCCCCATTTGTGTTTTTTCAGAAAACAAAATAAATACATGTTATTTTATTTTTAAAAGAGATTAAAAATACCAATTTTCACATCTGTAATATGTTAAGTTTTTGAGATATACTGTAGATATGTTTGCTGTGAAAATTCACCCCCATTTAACTCTTCCCCTTAAGTGGACTTTCAGAAAATTAATTATGCATGTTCCTTTATTTTTACAGGAGATTCTAAATACCAATTTTTCATGACTGTAGCATCTTCAATTTTTGAGATACAAGTATCCTTTTCACTTTTTTTTTTTTCAATCGCTTAAGAGGATTTTCTGAAAACAAAAAAATATGTATTTCCTTATTTTTAAAGTAGATTCCAAATACCAATTTCCACGTCTCTAACTGGTTAAGATTTGAAATATAGATACACTCATTTTAAAAATTCACCCCCCTTAGTAATGGAATATTCAAAAATCCTCCCTTAGTAAGCGCCTACATATTAATACAAAAGTATCCCCAAAATTTCATTCCTTTATGTCCACTAGTTTTGGCTCAGCGATGATGAATCAGTCAGTCAGTCAGTATTTTATATATACCATTGAAATCAGCACTCTTTTCTGAAGCTAGTAATAACATTTTCTTTCATAATAATTTTGTTGATAACATCAGGAGGCCAAGATAGAACATACTACCTCGTGCTCTGAGCGGTATGTTCAAACACCAGTCCCTCTTAGCGAGGCAAATTCTTTCTGCTGAAGTAGTATGCAGAACGAGTGTGATGAGGAAGTGTCCAGCTACCTGCTGGTATCTGTACCCAGCAAGAGAACTTCCAAGCAGTAGTTCCTTGTGTGGCCAACTGCAATCATGTGAGAGATGTAATGTTGAACCGGGACATCACAGAGAACTGTAAGAAAATTCTGTACTCAGTGTATTACGCACCAACTTTGATAATCGCAGCAGTACATGGACAACAACAAAACATAATGAAAGCAGAATCCAAGCATCCAAGATGACATTCCTTACAGGAACAATCGGGAAGACACAAAGGGACAAAATCAGAAGCATCGGAATCAGAAAGAGAATTGGATTCCCTAGACTGCAAGACAAGATAGAGACCAGTAAGCTGAAATGGTATGGACACATGGTGAGAACAGAAGAGGAAAGAGTTCCAAAGCGGGCATTTATGGAGAAAACAATAGGAGGAAGACAACAGGGAAGGCCCAGAAAGAGATGGATGGATACGGTGAAGGAGAGTATAGAGAAGAGAGGAGTAAAAGTAGAAGAAATATTGGAGGAATGAAGAGAATGGTGGGGAGATAGAAAACTGTGGAGGTTCTTAATTCATAACCCAACCCAGAAGATGGGAAACAGGAAATGCAGAAGAGTAATGGCAGAACTTTAAAAGGTTGCAAATAAAATTGGTCTCAGAATATAATTCGAAAAGATAGAGACTATGCCCCAAAAACCAACATCATTAAAAGAAATAATCATAAATGGTAATAAAGTCAAAATGCTGTCACTCAGTTAAAATATTTCAATAAAGTAATAACAACGCAAACTAGAAAACCTCAACCAAATGAGAATGACAAGCTAATTAAAACACAAAAGTTAACCTGGAACATCTAAAAAAAAAATGCGTCTCCATAAATGCAAAACTAAAATAATAATAATAATAATAATAATAATAACCCAAGTTACAAAGGTGGGCCTCTAGATCTCCTTTGAGGGAACAAAATTTATTACAAATATCAAACTGGCACCAAGTGAACTAGAAGGAACTCACAGAAAAGTCAAGTGGGCTGAAAAATTTAAGTACCGGTATCTTGTTGAATGATAGAACCTAACATGTCCAAAAAAGAAGTCTTTACATCACACATGAATAAAATTAAAAAGGGTTATTATCTTACTAAAAATGTCTATAACAAAAGATCTATACCTCTGAATGCAAAATAATCGAACATTATTGCACTGTCATCTGGGCAGAGGCTCTATATGCAGCAGAATGTCTTGCCATGAATAAAAAAAGCAGGATGGAGAAAGTGGAGGCTAAGGAAAGGAAGATTTTGAGGAAAATCTTAAGTCCAGTCAAAGGCAAGTTTAGGAGATGGCACAACCAGGAGTTGTACTCGCATGTGGAGAAAATAACCGATGTGATGCGGAAAAGGAGGATTATTTTTTATGGACACATGGCCAGAATGAAATCAACACTCTTAACCAACTGCATTTTCACTTTCCTCCAAGAGAAAAAGGCAAAGGTGGCATGGTTCAGTGGGGTACAGAAAGATCTGCAGGTGACTGAGATCTCATTTGAAGATATCCAGGAGTGTGACCCACTTAAGAAAAAAACTCCAAGAACATCAGAGTTTTCAATCAAAGCCGAAGCTGAAAACTGAAAAGGCAAGGATGAAAGAGCAAAAGAAGCTTCACAGTCTATGAATGAAGGAATACTGGACCAACATTAAAGCCCCAAGGAAACAGCTGAAATGATGTGGTTCTTAGTTGGCCAAAACAAAACAAGAGAATAATAATAATAATAATAATAATAATAATAATAATAATAATAATAATAATAATAATAATAATAATAATAATAATAATAATAATAATAATAATAATATAAATAATAATAATAATAATAACTTTTTTTTTTTAACAAGGGACTGTGGAAAATCTTTAAAAGACACTTGTGAGGGGTCCACATTTAACATAGTGTGTGGGATTCTTACCCACTAAAAACCACACACCCTTTCCCCACGATGTGTATCATCACCCCACATTATTTCAGGGTGATATCATGCTAACTTCGTCTTTCAGACTTCTTCTTTCTTCATTTCTCTTTTATGAATGTTCGTACGCTTCCAAATCCTTCTTCTTCTTCTGAAGGACATCCTCCACATACACTGCCACGCGATCCCAGGATTCCTGGTTTCGTAGCATCGCAGAAATAATATTATCTGCTGCCAATTCTCCCAGTTCAGTTTCTACACATCTTCTCTTTATCATCCAATGGCCGCACACAAAGAAGGTGTGAAACACATCATCGATGTCATCACAGTATATGCATGCTGCATCACTCTGCCAACTCTATGCAGGAATTTCTGAAAATATCTGTCCTATTAGAAGCTGTGTGAGGTAATAGTTGACTTCACCATGAACCCTTTCAACCCAGATATCCAGATATCAATTCCTTGGTCCATTTACCCCGAGGGTCACTTCCCCATCTGAGTTGCCATCACCTCATCTGTTGACTGAAGCCACGCTTCTTAGTGCATTTCTTTCCCAGCTCTCCTTGGGTACGCCAAATTTCTTGTCGCTCCAATGCAAGTAGATCTATTGGGGCTACTGCTGCCACCATGAGGATTGCAGGTTCGGAAACCATGCGGTATGCACATGCAATATGTAAAGCTGCTCTCCGTTGTACGGCAGCTATCCTTCTCCGATACCAAGCAAATCTCAACGATTCAGCCCAGATTTCAGAGCCATACAGGAGCACTGACTGAGCCGTCGACATGAGAAGGCGTCGTTTACTGGATTTTGGATCTTTAATATTTCCCATCAGTTTTTAAGTGCAGTCATGTATTTTACTGCCTTATCTGTCGCTCTCTGAATATGATTCCAGAATGTGAGCTTGGAGTCAAGTGTCACTCCTAGATATTTTGTGCTCGTAGATGTTTCAATCACTAACTCTCCAACAGTCATTGGCATAAGAGCCACGATCCTTTTCCTAATCATAATAATAATAATAATAATAATAATAATAATAATAATAATAATATTTTTTTTTTGCTAGTTGTTTTACGTCGCACCGACACAGATAGGTCTTACGGCGACGATGGGACAGGAAAGGGCTGGGAGTGGGAAGAAAGCGGCCGTGGCCTTAATTAAGGTACAGCCCCAGCATTTGCCTGGTGTGAAAATGGGAAACCACGGAAAACCATTTTCAAGGCTGCCGACAGTGGGGTTCGAACCTACTATCTCCCGAATACTGGATACTGGCCGCACTTAAGCGACTGCAGCTATCGAGCTCGGTAATAATAATAATAATAATAATAATAATAATAATAATAATAATAATAATAATAATAATAATAATAATAATAATAATAATAATAATAATAATGATTATGATGGCATATAGCTACTGTAGAGGCTGGTGCAGATATTTTGAGTTGATGCCTTATAGGCAACTTGCACTTCTGTGAGGATGATTATGATGATGCTTGTTGTTTAAAGGGGTCTACCATCTAAGGTCATTGGCCCCCCATGTGAGGATAGGACCCTATCTATGACAAATTCAAATGGTGAAGGCGTCACAAACGTCCAGCCCCCGAGCCATCGGAATTAACCTATGAAGACTTCAGAAGATCGAAAGAAGAATAGGAAGAACCTGCATCAATGGTTTCTGGGGGGGGAGGGGCGTGACTGGCCCAGTGGCTTAGAGGCTGGCTGAAATTCGAATCTCGGTCGAGTCTCGGTTGATATTTTCATCTCAATATTCACGTGGTGTCAAGGAGGGTATCTGGCCTCCAACCCCTGGCCAAAAACAAAATGAGCAAGCTTGGGTGGCTCCAGCGACCTCTGAAATTACTGGGATAAGCTGAAGAAAGAAAGGAAACGGTAGGATTTCCGAGGTCAGTTTCTTCCCTCCACATTGAATCCTGCATCAGTTTGCATCCCAAGTACTCAAAGCTTTCCACAGTTTAAAGGACTTGTCCCCCAATTTTTACATGACCTTTCCCTCCTTTTTCTTTTAAATTTTTTAACCTTTCAAGCGGTAATGACGGAATAAATCGTCATAGACGCATGGCTTCCTAAGTGGCAACGACAGAATATTTTGTGATCACACTGTAAATGTCTTTTGGCAATGGGTATGATGATTTATTCCATCGTAGGATCCAAGATTGCTTTCCTTTGTGCGTGTATGTTAGTTTTGAGCTTTGCCTACAGCAGCACTCTCCTAAAACCATGTGACCGGGCAAAATTCTTTCATTCCGCATCCAACTGGCAGTCAGCCAGTACCGGCCGCCAGGCTGCTGAGAGTGGTAGATAGTGCATTACGGCAGGTGCGAGCACAGTTTGGAAATGTCTGCAAGAAGAAGAACTGCTTGATTTATTACACTGTGACAATTCGGAGAGTGATGTGTCATCTGATAGTGAGACTAATCTTGAAATGTCAGGAGATAGCGAGTGCAAGCGACTCAAGTGAACGTGACAGTAGCAATAGCATTGATATTCAGTTCGGTGTATGGACAAAGGTAGGATCTGAATGGCCGAGATTTACATTTACAGTGCACCTAGACTAAATGCACAAACTGAAGATGTAAATAATCTGTTAGAATATTTACAATTGTTTATCACTCCTGAATTAGTGGAACTAATAAGTAGGGAAACCAATCGGTATGCTCAACAGCTTTTAGAAAGCACTCCAACCTTGAAACTATATTCGAGAGTGAATCAGTGGACTGACACGAATAAAGATGAAATTAACTTATGACTTTACTTGTATTCTTTCGCTTGCAAGGCATTCATCAGCTACCTGACAACAAGAGCTACTTTTCTCATAGACAGGAATTAGAGACCCCTATATTTTTGGAGCTGTTCTCTGAAAGATTTCATCTCCTCAAATTCTTATACTTTGTTGATAACGAAGCATACGATGAAGCCACATGTGGTCCGAAGAAACTCTACGAATTGAAATCTATTCTGGATCACTTGAATAACAGATTCCAAAGTGTGTACACACCTGAAAACGATATGTCTGTAGATGAGTCTCTTATGTTATTGGAGGTTTCCTGTTGCTTTCCTCACTGAGCCAGATTCTCTTTCCTTGCCCTTGGCACTGTAATCATTTTAATAGCTTAAAAGTGGGACTTTGTTTTATTAAACCTGATGAAAATACCTGACCAACTAAAAGTATATCACCGTAAGTTCACGTTGCTTTTCTCAGCGATCCAGACGCCTTGCCCTTTGTACTATGATCATTTTTGACAACTTGCTACATATTCTGTAATTTTTGAACCTGATAAAAGTACTATGCTACACAAGAGTATCTCACTGTAATATATAAGTAATAATAATAACAACGTAAACGTTTCCACCTTTTCAATACTAAAATATATTCACAAAATTATAAATTACACGGTACTAGTTTCGACCCAAAGGTGGAAACGTTTACGTTGTTATTATTATTACTTATATATTATTCTCAGTTCAATACGGACCAAAAACATGAAATTCATAACCATTAATTATCTCACTGTAGTTACTTCCCAGTACCTTATGGAAAATGTGCCACTGTGTTAGTAGCTACTCAAACGAAATGTACCACTTGAAAGGTTAAAAAGTATGATAGGAAGGACTTCCTTTGTAGCCTAGGGTTAACAAGCTTGCCTCTTACTTAGATACCTGGGGTCTGGGTCATTGAATTTTACCTGGATCTGAAGCTGCTACAAGGTCTGCTCAGCCCATTGAGGAGCTATCTGATGATGAGATAGCAACTCCAGGCTAGAAATCCAAGAATACTGGCTGAGAGTGTTTGTCGCGAATAGTGCCATGGGGTTTGATTGTTTGTTTTACAATAGGAACGACAAGAAGGAACAGACTAAGAAATGAGAATGTCACAAGGAAATCAGAGTGGAAAAGCTTCATGGCAGAATGGAGGGAAATAAAATAAGATGGTTTGGAGGTGTTTACAGGATGGAAGTGAGAGGGATACTGAAGCAGATGATAGAGGCTGAGACTGAAGGAAGGAAAACAAGTGGTAGACCAAAACTAAGGTGGTGAGAAAAATGAAATGGCGTGCGGCTTTTAGTGCCGGGAGTGTCCGAGGGCAAGTTCGTTTCACCAGGTACAAGTCTTTTGATTTGACACCCGTAGGCAACTTGCATCGTGGTGAGGATGAAATGATGATGAAGAAGGCACACACACCCAGCCCCTGTGCCAGTAGAATTAACCAATTATGGTTAAAATTCCCGACCCTGCCGGGAATCGAACCCCATGACCCAAAGGCGAGCACGCAAACCATTTAGCCATGGAGCCGGGCACTTAAGTGGTTATGCAAGACTAAGAGCACCATAATACAAATATCATCATCATCATCATCATCATTTCTCCTTGTCCAGTTCCTGCCGGGTCGGGGTATTTGTGGCACTTCTCCATCTTCCTCTTTCCTTCCACCATACCTCTTCCACGATCTTGTCCCAGTCTAAATTTCTTCTACTTATGCCTCTCTTCACTGATTCAGTCCACCTTGTTCTAGATCTTCCTCTTGCTCTCTTGCCCTCGCACTTTGCCTCCAGCATCTGTCTTGGAATTCTATTCTCCTCCATCCTCTTTACATGTCCTAACCACCTTAGTTTATTCTTTTCAATTCTCTCATTCAGCTTTCCTATGCCAACTTCCTTCCTAACATCTTTGTTTCTCACTCTGTCTTTCCTTGTCTTTCCTATCATACTTCTTAGTAATTTCATCTCACTGGCTTCAATTCTACTCTCTTTCCTGCTAGTCAAAGTCTCAGTAGGACTACTTTTTATTACGCATTAGCCTATATTATTTTTTACAGTTTTGCGTTGCGGAAAAATGCCATGGGTAGTTGTTAGGTCCGCCCTCTCAATATTTATTTTAAAATCATTAGTTTACAGAATTATTATTATTAGTACATGTTTTGTTAGTTTATACAGTACAAATAATAAAAATAATAATAATTGTGTAACGAGTTTAAAATAAATATTGACAGGGTGGACCTAACAGCTACTCGTGGTATTTTTCCACAAGCATAGTCAATACAAACGAATCAAATACCAATAATGGCCAAATTTGTTGATTTTGCTTTATGTTGCACCAACACAGACAGGTCTTTGGCGACAATGAGATAGAAAAGGGTGAGGAGTGGGAAGGAAGCGAACATGGCCTTAATTAATGTACAGCCCCAGCATTTGCCTGGTGTGAACATGGGAAACCATGGAAAACCACCTTGAGGGCTGCCGACAGTGGAGTTTGAACCCACTATCTCCCAAATGTAAGCTCACAGCTGCGCAACCCTAACTGTACAACCAACTTGCTCGGTTTTTCATTATGCATCATGTTGTCAAAATATTCAAGCTTCTGTCTTTTGACACAAAGCAATAGTTCTGTCTTCTATTATGATGCTTATTCATTGTTTTAGTATTGCTTACTTTTCCGCCCATGTGAACACAACACGCACTGGAAACCCACATTTCAAAGATTTCCGATTTCTTGCACGAGACCTAGGTTAAAGTTCACTTTTTCATGTCATGTAACAGCATGAGGGTAAAGTATTATCAGACCATTTACATCCTAAGATTCTGATTTAAGTTACTTGAGCAGGCAAGGTTCTTAAACACTAGGTTCTTAATTTTCTTTTTTTTTTTTCTCGAATGTTCAGTCCTCCTCTCAATCTCTTGGCAATATTGTGTGCTGTCGAACACATTGTATTTCTTCATTCCTAGTTTTAGCTTGGCCTGAATAGGCTATGTTTTGCTTGTTGACTATCATGAACTTGGTCTTTGAATTACAATCAATGTGGACTTGAGGTTTGAACTTTGTTTCGATTCCGGTTCAGTATGATGGTATTGGAACTTACTCAAATACGTCAGGCTTAATATCGGTAGATTTACTGGCGCATGAAAGAACTCTTGTGGGAGAAAATTCTGGCACTTTGGCGTCGCCGAAAATCGAAAGATTAGGTAGTGGGACGTAAAATCAATACCTAACATTATTATTTAACTTTTTATAGCATGATTTTGAGATGATGTGACTTATCAGCTAACAGCACCTATCATCTGCGTAGCGAAAGTTACAAATGTCAAGCGCTGAGGTCAGAGGTTAGGAAGTTCTCACGTTTGGCTTCGAAGAGATACTAAGATTTAGTGCTTACTGTATTTGGAATGTCCGTGACTTAGGAAAAACTGAAGTTATGAATTCTAAAGCTTACAATAGCTACATTCGGTTTCTGTTTTAAATACCCGCCGAAATTGCCTATCGATGTTCATGTGAACTTCTTTAACGTATTCGAAGCTCGATAAAAAATTATCACGTGACGACAAGGTCATCAGTAATTTGTAAATAGAGAAACTGTGATTCACCAGATTTTATAGCAGAAATTGCTATTCCTGATCAAAGTCATTCGTCATCGTAGTTAATGCGCATTGTTATGTGTCAGTGTGTCTGCCATGTAGCTTGATGACAACACATCTGCTTCTGTAGAACGTTCATTACGTTTATCCCGTCCTAATTTAATTTTTGAGTTGTTTCAAACACACAGGTGTTTATTTTGTGCTTTAACAATCATTTAAAAGGATTTACGACGCATATCCAAGATTTATATACGTCTGGTTGTGTCTTCGTTCATGTATGTTAACCTTCAGTCGTATAAATGTCATTTTAAGTCGTAGAATATATTTGTTTATTTTCTCAAGTGAAAATCAAACTTTGAATATCGTCTGAGTGCTATTATTTATTCATGATTTAAGTAGCTATTCATGAATAAACGGACGTGTCATTACCGTAGGCACCCGTGGATTATTACGGGCAAAGAGAATGATTACGGGAACGTCGAGAAACTGAAATATGGACACGAAATCAAAGGGCTTGTTTTTTCTCGAAGTTAACTTAATCTTAGTCTATTGATGTTATTTGTACATTCGTAGACAAGATAAATAATTTCACTATTTCAGAGTAACTGGGTGTGTGGTGTACCTGGACAGTAATCTTCAGGGTCTCTTAACCTTGAATTTTGTTTTGACAGCTGTAATGTCGGTTCTGTTTTTGTATAAACAGCTGATACCTGAATTTGTAACACCATGCTGAATTACTAGAATAATATTATAAGTCTGAAAATAAGAAAAACGAATTTAGGATTTGTTTTTCTGAAATATTGGTGTAAATATTTGAACTGCTGCCTTTAATGTTTTGTTAGTTTATACAGTACGAATAATATTAACTTATATGGTGCGTACAATAATAATAATAATAATAATAATAATAATAATAATAATAATAATAATAATAATAATTGTATATTGAGTTTAAAATAAATAACAGCTCTTAAATCCTCCAAGTTTATGCTCCTTTTTCTGAGGAATTATGGAATGTATTTTTGAACTTTGCTAGGTTAGGAATTAAATAGTCTCTGTACAGCCCACTGATCCTCATTTAGAAAACTGGCTCTTACACTCAGAAGCCACGATGATTCTTCCCCCTACACCATGTTCTAATAGCTGGAACAAAAAAGAAAAGGAAAAATAAAAGAGTACCAATTGTTATAACATAGGATCTATCACTGTTTAATCTCCATGCCTGAGATTACATAGCTATATTTTATAGATTATCAGCAGTACTACTGGTTTAACTACTGGTAGGCCTATCTGTGAGAATTTGTTTCAGTTTGGGGAAAATGAATGTCCCAGTTTTCAGTGTTGCAAAAATTAGGCTTAAAGTTTTAAATCATGCTTGCATAATTTTTTTTCTTTTAAGCAGGTGATTAGTAATTGCATGCACCATAATAAAGGTCCTCTGCTTTCTCCTTTTTTTTTTTTTGCCTCTTTAGTTATTTGGAAAGCGAGTTAATCTAAATTGGCAACATGTAAACTGTGAAGTTCTGCTATAGTATCAAGTATTCTGTCAAAGTGACATACCATACTTAACCAGTTTAGCTATTTTCATCTGTATTGTTCCATATTTATTTTTATTTTTTACCAGCAAACACATTTTTAGTTATTCAGGTCCTCACAGTATATTGTTGAAGGCCTCATTTACATTTTACGTCTTGTCTCGAATGATCAGGATGGGCTAGAAATCCATAAACTGATAGTTTGTATATCATACATTACACACATCTTCATTATAGACTGTTGTATCTTTCAGCGTTCAGTCTGCATGCCTCTGTGGGTGGGGATAGTAGAATAACATTCATGCATGGGGCAATTTCATATTAACCCATATTATCTCACCTATTTATAACAAATGCTACGGAGCTGCACAGGTCCTCTAGTAAATACTAAATAAAAATTAATATACCACAACAAGGAAGGCAAGACTGCACTGGAATGGTGATGATGGTGGTGATTATTATTTTAAGATTTTTAAGAGGAAGAACAACTGGATAACCATCCTCTGCACTGGTATGGACTTATAGCCAGAGCTGATGGAGAACCAATTGCAAAATAGCCGCTTGAACTTAGCCTTGATGGACAGCGACCCCAAGGATAACCGAGAAAGCGGTGGATAGATTGTCTGCAGGAAGATATGCAAAATGCAAGCATCCGCTATCAAACACAGTAGACTGGATGAAGTGGAGCACAAGATGTACAGGCAGGAAGACAGACCCCACAGCCTGATAGGAGTAATGCCAATGAAGAATAAAATTCCATTTAATCATGCAATAAACCAAAAAATCTATTTATTATTTAAAAATTCAACTTACCATCATAACAAATTTCCTTTCCAAATATTTGGAAGTCATGAAATCAGGACACATTGTTTAGTATCTGGGCACTGACTGGTGTAAATTAACTTACATGCTGCATTCTGACTGTTGCTGGTATTTTTCTGTTGATTTAATTCTTCCTAGGACATGGAATTTTGCCTTATCAATTTAGATATGCTGTATCACTTGTTTGTAAGATATATCTGCTCACTGAGTGAGTTGTCACACGGATCAGGTAATGTGACTGTTAGCTTGCATACAGGAGATTGTGGATTCGAATCCCGGTATTGGCAGCCCTGAAGATGGTTTTACATAGTTTCTCATTTTTACACCAGGTAAATGCTGATTAATTTAAGATCGAAGATTGGTGTGGTTTGGCGACATGCGCTATATGTCCAAGCGGCTTCTACCATATCTAATACTTTGAAGATGAAGACCTGCACATTGGAAGGCTCTATGGAAAACCTATGCGAAACAGACCTCAAAAATCAAAGGCTTAGCTTCCTTGATGGCAAATGTGAAGCTGTTAGTCATCCGCCATGGAAAATCATTTTGTATTATGTTTGTGATCCAGCTGCAGTGCATCAGCTTCAAGGTGAATGCCTCCAACCATTAGATAAAGACGACGAGGAGGAGGAGGAGAAATGCTGTATCTTAATTAATGCTACAAGCTCTACTGGCCCAACTATAGCCCTTTCTCATCCTTGCGTCTGCAGAAGCCCTTCTATGTGTTTCGCGATATTAAATTGCTAGCAAAGAACATATATATCCATTTGGAGGTTCACAGTTTTGTGAAATGTGTGTGGGACTACATAGATTACAGCTGAGTATAATTTAACTATTGTAAGTTTTGTCATTTCTCTGTTTCCTGATTTTATAACCTTGGATGTCATCATCCTTTTTTGTTTTACTGAGCAAGTTGGTTATGCGGTTAGGAGCATGCAGCTGTGAACTTGCATTTGTGAGATAGTGGGTTCGATCTCCACTGTCGGCAGCCCTGAATTTGGTTTTCCGTGGTTTCGCATTTTCACACGCAAATGCCGGGGGTATATCTTAATTAAGGCCACGGTCACTTCCTAACCACTTTTAGCCCTTTACTATCCCGTCTTTGCCATAAGACCTGTCTGTGTCGGTACGATGTAAAGCAACTTGTAATTATTTTTTTTCTTTTCAGAAGATTGAAGAATCATGTTGTACACGCAGAATATTCCAGTGAGTGGTACAGTGCACTCCATGGATGATTCGAACTTTGTGGGATTATCTGAGGTACAAGAAGTTCAGATTTTCGCCAAACAAATGCTCTTGCATCGACTTTTCATTGGTCACTACCAGGAGAGGCGATATGTGGATGCTCTCAAGTCTTACAGGTGAGATTTTTCATAATGATCTGTTTGGAATATTAGTCTCTCCAATGTTTCCTGTCATTCCACCAACTCTTGACAGTATGTTCTAGTCTTTTTTCTCTCTCTCTCTCTCTCTCTCTCTCTCCCTGTGCAATCGTGATCTCCCAGGAGGATGTTGGTCAGTTATCTCCATCTCTTGCGGTTCTCGGCCAGACGTCCTGTTCCAAAGGGGTTCAAACCCAGTTATATTCTTGATAATGTTCGACCATCGAGTGGGGACTACTCCACGATCTCTCTTGCCGGGAACATTTCCAAGAATAAGTTTCTCTAAGCTGTCATTCTCATGTCGCGTAGTATGTCCTAAGAATTGTAAAACTCTTTGTTTACTTGTGATATTCTGGATAAGCTGGTTTAGAATAGAATCATGGCTGCGAAAAGCTCTCGAAGGTATGCTCAACATTCTTCGCCAGCACTACATTTCAAAATAACCCACTTTATTCAGTTCTGTAGCACGGAGAGTCCATTGCCCATACCAGAATATTGTTAACTAAAAAGAAAACCTAAGGTGTCATATTTGAACGAATATCTCTCAGTATCCACTTTTATCTCCTGCCTTCTTCCGAGTATCCTTCAGTCTTCCCTGCCATAGTCTAGTCTTGAAGACTAGACTTTTCACACTGATCCTCTTGATTTGGGAAACTCGAGAAGTACCTGACGACTTGAAGAATGCTACCATCATCACTATCTTCAAGAAAGGCGATCGTATGTGGGAACTACCGTGGTATATTGCTTTTGTCAATTACAGGTAAAATTCTCACAAGAATCCTATTAAACTGGCTCCGAGTTATCTCAGACAGGATTTTGCCTGTGTCTCAATGTGGTTTCCGAACCTCCAGAGGCACAATAGATATGATCTTCTGTGCTAGACAACTCCAGGAAAAATGCAGAGAATCTCGTGCTCTAACACCTGCAAAACTACAACAGTCAGTCAACTGCTTTAAAACTGCATGTGATTGCTTTGGTCTTGCCATAATGCCCAAAAAGAACAAAGGCCCAGGATTAACACTTTCTGAGTTCAGTATTTCCAGCTTAGACACAACACTGGAACAGGTTGATCACCTTTCATATCTTGGAAGCATCTTGTCTAAACGGTGTACCTGTGAACAAGACATTGATAAAAGAATAGGGGCTGCTCATGCAGCATTCGAACGGTTAATACACAGAGTCTTCATGAATAACGACCTAAAACTGCATACCAAACTCGTGGTGTACAAAGCTGTTGTCATTTCCATGCTGCTGTATGGCTATGAAATTTGGAAACTCTATCGCTGTGATATCAAAAACTTGAGTGCTTCCACCAGCAGAAAATGAGATTCATCTGAATATTAAGTGGGAGGACTATGACCAGCACGGCAGTTCTCGACAAAGCGCAGCTAAATAGCATTGAGGCAACAATCATCGCTCATCAACTGAGATGGTTAGGCCATGTTCACCGCATGGGTGATACCAGGCTTCCCAATCAAATTCTTTATGGTGAACTTTGCTCCGGCAGTAGACCTCATGGAGCCCCTCTTAAGCGTTTTAAGGACCAGCTGAAACAAATCATGAAAACAACTGTTATATATATATATATATATACAGACATGGGAAAAATGTGCTGTGGACCGCTCACTGTGGTGGAATGTCCACCGCTGTCAACTTGTTTGAAAGAGAATGCTGCAGACATCATGAGGCCAAGCGACAAGCAAGCAAACTCCGTCCATTACAGCCCCTCCCTCCTCCATCCATTCAGCGTGATTTGTGTAGGCGTATGTTTTATACCAGGATTGATCTGTTTAGTCATCGTAAACACATCCATAAACTGAGTTGAACTGGTCAATGTATGCAGGAAGAAGTTTTATATACTCGGATCGAGTTACAGCCGACGACGACTATGCCATACCATCTTGTCATGGAAGCTTTCAGATCTCCCGATGATAATCGTCACAAAACTTTCGGAGTGAACAAGGAAGAAACCAAACTAACTGGTTAGAAGAGCGGCATTTCTTAATCACCTGCAACCCATAAAATATGGCTCATGAAAGGAGGGACTATAATGTATGCAGTAATAAGAAGTCAAACACCCTGTACAGTACTCGGCACGGTAAGTTATACACCAAAAAGGAGATATCGCCATCCTATTATCCTTTTTTTTTTCAGGTCATCACTGCTGCCAACTTGACTAGTTACATATTAAAATTACCAGACATAATCATTACTAACTAACCTCAGAGTAAGCATCAATAATGGAGGTTCCCTTACCCCAGTAATTGATAAAAAGTTAAGATGAAATAAATCAAGATATTCCTAATAAATTTGGTTTTAAAGCTCAGTGAGGAATTAAGGAAGTAACACACTCTATCACCCTCACTCAATTTAATGTTACATATTTCTGCTTGTATTTTGATATATGCATACAAGGTTAGTTTATACGAGGGCCATCCGGAAAGTAGTACCCGTTAGCGCCGCATGAAGCCGCGGGCAAGGTCAGACCGCGTCAGTGGCTTGTCTGCCTGCTCTGTGCGAGGTTGCGTGATGCTAGCATTGCCTGTGTTGTCTCTTTGATCGTTTAAAATGTTTAAACAAATTGAGAACCCCACCAGTTGTGAAGTGAGGGCCGTGATTAAATTTCTTAATGCATGAAACGTTCGACCTTGTGATATTCATCGCCAATTAACGGAGGGGCATGGAGGCAATGTGATGGACGAGTCGTCTGTTCGGCGCTGGTGTCGCAACTTCAAGCTGGGGAGGGGGAATACACACGACGAGGAGTGTTCAGGGAGACCATCTGCCATTACAGACCAACTGTTGAGCACAGTAGACGAATGCGTGAGAAACGATCGGCGCGTCACAATTAATGAACTCTGTGAACATTTTCCTAATGTATCTCGAACAATTGTTCATGAAATTGTCAAAGACCATCTACATTATTCAAAAATCTGTGCAAAGTGGGTCCCTCGCATGCTTACAGAGGAGCACAAATCCAAGCGTACGGCTGCAGCACGGACGTTTCTGGGACGTTATTCCGATGAAGGAGACTCTTTCCTGACTCGCATCATTACTGGGGACGAAACATGGGTTTGTTATGCATCACCTGAGAGTAAACGACAGTCAATGGAGTGGCATCATGCTCATTCACCAACCAAACCAAAAAAATTCAAGACAGTTCTGTCCACCAGGAAACTCATGGCAACCGTTTTCTGGGATCACCGAGGTGTACTGCTCATTGATTTTATGGCCTGTGGAGACACAATTAATGCTAATGCTTATTGTGAAACATTAAAGAAATTACGGCGGGCAATACAAAATCGACGGCGAGGTCTATTGTCTACAGGCGTCATTCTCCTTCATGACAATGCCAGGCCTCATGCAGCTGCGTTAACACCACAACTTTTGCAGCAATTCAAGTAGGAAACCTTCGACCATCCCCTGTATATCTCGGACTTGGCCCCTTCGGATTGTCATCCTTTTACGAAGCTTAAAGACTTTCTGGCGGGAAAAAAATTTGACAGCGATGAAGAACTTAAACGAGCCGTGACTACGTATCTCAATACGCTGGCGGCAGAGGACTATGACGCTGGAATACAAAAACTCGTCCCACGTTATGACAAATGCCTAAATTTGCTTGGAGATTGTGTGGAGAAGTAGTGTAAAGTATGCTATTTCCAATAAAAATGTGTATATTTGTTAATATTTACTCCTGTGTCTTTATTGCGCAAACGGGTACCACTTTCCGGATGACCTTCGTATTAGGTTATGTTAGGTTGATAAAAAAAAATTCTTCCATTTCAACTGATTCAATTAAGCCAGAAACTTGTCGTAGAAACAAGATTAAAATATATTCTTAACCCCGCTAATATTACAACTTTTGTTATCATTGCTGTGTCACTGCGGTATATGTTTGCCAAGTTTTCCTTTTTCAGTTCCTCGTAGATATTTATGATAGCCTTCTGAAGAAGAGAGCTTTGTAAATGAGATGACGAAGGTTCCCTTTTCGGAGAAGAACTTGTAGATTTTTCCGTGCTTTTTAGACATCATCATTAAATTCTATGTAGAAACTGGGCGAAATAAGATCGTTATTAATACTTAAGTGCGTTCATTATTTCACACCAACTGTGTTATTAAATGCATTATTCAAACATGCCACACTTCTACTTACCTAATATTATCCAAATTGCTTTGCAGTCCTAGAGAAAAATGAAATATGCATTACTTATTCTTACAGTTGTAATAGTAGTGACTTTTCGCAACACGGCAGTGGGAGTACGTATAATCTTGCATGTCATAACTAAATAGTGCCAACATGCAAGATGAACGTAACTATAAGATGATGTTATTCATGAAGTATATTTTGGGCTTGCCCGTATAAAGCAATATCGCCCAAGAATTATCAGGGAGGTGGTTGAAATACGTAAACACCCAGATAACTTTAACCACAATGCAGGCTACAACCTCAGTGAATCATGGCTACTTATTATCAGAACCATTAGAGAATGATGCTTTAGTGTTGCCATTCGTTGTCTCTAGCATGGGGCTGATATGGCATTCCTTTTACATCTTAGGGCACCATTTTAAGTTCCTTGTCGCTTTCTCTTAGCAACCTTTAATGCATAGTTTCATTTCTCTGTTGTCTCCTGATGAAGAAAGACAAGGTTCCTTTTGAAACGTGTAGAGTGTGTTTCTTACGCAAATAATCCCCGCACCCTAACTTTAGGAAGGCTGATTTTGAAAGAAATGCCAACACTGACTCAAATAAAACCTGCACCCCAAATTCGTGCCTCAATTTTTTTTAAATATGCGGGTATTATTTACGTAAATACGGCGTATTTATCCGAATAATCCCTGCAACCTAACTTTAGGTAGGCTGATTTTGAAAGAAATGCCAACATTGACTCAAATAGACCCGCACCCCAATTTCGTGCCTCAATTTTTTTCAAAAATATGCGGGTATTATTCGCGTAAATACAGCGTATTTACGCAAATAATAACAGTACCCTAACTTTAGGAAGACTGATTTTGAAAAAAAAAAATTCCAACATTGACTCAAATAAAACCCGCACCCCAATTTTGTGTTTCAATTTTTTTTAAATATGCGGGTATTATTCGCGTAAATACGGTAATTACACGGCATAAGCCCAAAGTATACTTCATGAATAGTTACACGGGCCATGAAAGTCGTAATGATAATATAAGATGTTGTGTCGGCAAGTAGGGTCCCTGAACTGTATGGTTAGCTACGCTGAATCAAACCCAGTAGTTAGAAAATACTGTAACTATAAATCACTACCTTCAGTATTGGCAGGGGAGAGAGAGTAAGGTTGTACCGTTAGTGACCACGCTTACATGGCGGGCCTTCATGTCATTATGTGATGCTGCAGATGCCTAACAGGTATCCTGCTTGGTGTTCTTCAGCAATCTGATTCAGGGCATGGGCCTGTTCGTGTGCTAACAAATACTGTATGTGAAATACATGAATACATAGAGATACATTACAGAGGGCAATGATGGAATGGGAGTGCACACTCCAGGACAGGGGGATGGAAGTTAATGTTAGTAAAAGTAAAGTTATGCACCTAACTAGGAAAGAACAGAAAGACCTTAACATCGAGTGGCAGAATGAGATTTCAGAACAGGTTCGGCAGTTTGAATATTTAGGCAGCATCATAACAGCAGATGGGAAAGTGGATTCTGAAATAAATCACAGAATCCATAAAGCTAACAATCTATATTATAATATTAATAATGCCATCATAGGAAAGAGAGAAGTTACCAGGAAAGCAAAAATGAGAATATACAAATCAGTATATCTTCCAGTGCTGACGTATGGATCTGAAAGCTGGACACTGCAGATTAATTTGGAGAGCAGAATCACTGTCACAGAAATGAAATATTTGTGTAAAACAGTTGGAAGGACAAGGAGGAATATGGTTAGAAATACTAGGACAAGGGAAGAGTGTCTTAACTAAGAACCACTGATTAGTTTAATTGAAAAGAAGGAACTTGGATGGTTGGGGCACCTGGTGAGGATGGAAGAGGAAAGGAAGCCTTAACAAATATTCCAAGCAAGACCAGAGGGAAAAAGAGGGAGGGGACAACCAAGGCTGGAATGGGACACGTACATCTTTGACCTGGCATGAAAGAGGGGAAAGACTCCAGTAGAATTGAGAAGATTAGCACTGGACCGGACTTCGTATGGGAAGTGGCTGAAGGACATGACGCCTGCGAGGGCATAAAGGGAAAGGAGAAAGTAGAAGAAGAAGAAATACATGAATACTATTGTGTATTTAGCAAAATTTATGGCCCTGAGGTTCACTCAGCCTACACCAAAAATGAGTACCAGGTTAATTCCTGGGGGCAAAGGCGGCCGGGCGTAGAGCTAACCACTCTACCCCATCAAGTGCCGAGGTTACGGATAGTGGAAGCCTTTACCTTCCACCGCTCCAAGGGCCTTCATGGCCTGTACGGAGATGACTTTGCTTTGCTTTGCTTTATTTAGCAAAATTACTTGTCGAGTGCGATTACAACAGCAGCTGAATGTGCTGAATAGAAGGATTGAACAATGGGAATTGAGGATTAGCGTGGAGAAGAGCAAGACAATGGTGATGATTAGAGGAGGTAAAGAAGGAAAAGAAACTATCAAAATTGGAGACAAAGAACTGGAAATTGTAGAACACTTCAATCAGTCAATCAGTTAATCATCAATAATCTACAATTAGGGCTATCACCCAGGTGGCAGATTCCCTATCAGTTGTGTACCTAACTTTTTCTTAAATGTTTTCAAAGAATTTGGAAATGTATTGAATATTTTCCTTTTATAATATATTCCATTCTCTTACTCCTTGTCTTATAAATGAAGATTTGTCCTCCTGAATTCCAACTTTATCTTCATATTATGATCTTTCCTACTTTTCAAAGCTCTACTCAAGCTTATTCGTCTTCTAATGTCATTCCACGCCATCTCTGTACTGACAGCTAGAAACATACCATGTATATAAATACACTATGGGTGATGGTTTGGTCCACCCTGTCAATATATTATCAAGTTCATGTTTTGAAAGTCCCAATTCCCTTCCTGATGATCGTGTATGAGTGAAGTAATTGTACAAAATTAGGAACTTGATAATATATAGACAGGGTGGACCAAACCATCAGATGTAGCATATTTATATGAACTTAGTCATTACGGACCAACTAAGGACCGAAAATGGTCAAATTTGTTGAACATACCACTTAGTCGAGCTTCTCGTCTCCTTATTCCCAAGTCTTCCCAGCCCAAAGTTTTCAGCATTTTCATAACATTGCTCCTTTGTCGGAAATTACCCAGAACAACAAGTCATGCTGCTTTCTTTTGGATCTTTTGCAGTCTTTGTATCAAGTGGTCCTGGTGACGGTTCCATACTCCGGAACCATACTCTAATTGGGGTCTTACCAGTGACTTACACACCTTCTCCTATACTTGGAAAGTGAACTGGCAGAAAATGGAAGACTTGAAATGGAAATTAGTAGAATGATACAGGCAAGTGCCTTTTACCAACCAGGTATGAAGGTTAATATGGAATAAAGGTGTACCATTGAAGATTAAATTAATAATGTTCAAGGGGTATTACAAGGCAGCTAAAATGAAATTCCTGAGGAGTATGGTACAGAAAATGATAATGGCGTATGGCCTCCGGAGAGGCCTGGTGCAGGTCTTTTTCTAGTAGACGGCCTATTAGGCGACCTGCATGTCTGTGGAGATGAGGGCCCTACCTAGGATGATTTCTAATGTTGAATACACCACACACACCCAGCCCCCAAGCCATTGGAACTAAGGTTAAAAGCCCCAACCCAGCCGGGAATCAAACCCAGGACCCTCTGAACCGAAGGCCAGTATGCTGACCATTCAGCCAACAAGTCGGACATGGTACAGCAGACAGGGAAAGATAGAGTAAGAAGTAAATACATATGAAAAGAGCTAAATGTGCAAAAACTAAATTATAAACTGGAACAAAACCGATTGAAGTGGTCTAGAGATGTCAAGTGGATGAAAGAAGAAAGACTGACAAGACAAACAATAGAAAGACAGACGACAGAGAAGAGAGGACATGGAAGATCAAGAATATGATGGATGAACTCTGTGAAGAAGAGCCTAGGACAACGGAACGTGGACTGGAACACAGGGTTGTTTGAGGAATGGGAGAGAGACAGGACAAAGTGGAGAAGAACTATATTATCCCCACCCAATGTCAGCTGGGAAAGGGGAATTTTAGATGATAATGATGATGAGTAGGATTACTATCTGATGGCACAAACCCTCGTCCAGCTCCCACCGGGTTGGGATGTTTATTGCATCTTCCTCTATCCGAGCACCATTGTTCCTCGTTAACTCTGTTCCATTCCAGGTTTCTTCTAATTATACTATTCTTGATCATTTTCAGCCATCTTAATCTTGATCTCACTCTTGTCCTCCCTCCTTATAGCTAGGTTTCCATAATTCACTTTGGCATCCTTCCCTCTTCCATTCTCTTAACCTTTCCAAACCATCTAAGTTCATCCCTCTCCACTTTGTTGAAAGCTTTTCCACTCTGATTTCCTTTCTGACGTTCTCATTTCTTACTCTGTCCTTTCTTGTCTTATCTATCATTCTTCTTAAAAATTTAATTTCACTGGCCTGGAATTTATTCTCCTGTCTGTTGTCAGTGTCCAGGTCTCCGCTGCATATGTCACATCTTATACATCACCTCTTTACAGTTTGTTGGTACTTCCTTCCTCCACACCAGGTTTCTCACACTCTGATGATGATATCACGGAATATCTCGACAATTATTCAAGTGATGATGTTTCTTTTTCCGAATCAGAAAGTGAAGTTGGTAATATTCCAGCACCTTCAGTATGAAATGTGTATTTTATTAAAAATAAGCTGACTTTCTTACTTTACACAATTTAATCCATCCTTGTATCTAATGTACATAGAATCTTGATATTTACCATGCTAGTAAACAACAATGTTGTATTTGTCCAGTATCATAAACTATCTATAAACCTCACCGTAAGCTAGCCCGTTATCTACCACCAGTAAAAGACACAATAGAATTACAGACCCCTGGAGTGTATCACATTGAATGTAGCTGCAGAGCTTGTTATGTAGATGAGACAAAACGTCTGATCTCCACCCGCCTAAAAGAACATATCCGTCACACCAAGAACCAAAACACAGATATTTCGGCAGTAGCCAAGCATTCCTACGAAACTAGGCACAGAATATCATTGGACAAGACCAAAATCCTAGCAGCTATCCCTTGGAATCTGGAAAGGAAAATCCGCGAGGCTATCGAAATCAAGAAACATCCGAACAACATAAATTTAGAAGGAGGATATAAAATCAGTAATTCTTGGATGCCTATCATTCATAGTTTAAGACATACAGACCACAACATAAACACACGGGCCGCAACCCCATTACATAACAGCGCGGGCAAGTCCCCACTACCTGGCTGTGACGAATACTTTCCAGAATTCTCACGAGACAGCCAGGGCTTACGTCAGCCAGAAAGGCTAGGATATAAAAGGCCAAGATCAAGGCCACTCTAGTAGTGCAATTTCTGCCTGGGAGACTGATTACCTCGGATCGAGTAGGGGTATTTCAGTCGCCTTGACAAAGAATACTGCAATGTATTCAAAACGTCGGCAAACTGTACGTGATGTGCGTACAAGTACAACACGGTTCAACCCGGAAATTAAATTAAATAATTCTTCACACCGTGGAAGCTTCACTTCTAAGAATAATACAACCTTTCTACTGCCAACATCAGTCACAAACTTGTGCAGTGAACACCATTTCTCAAAATTACTTCAAAACTTTCAAAATCTGAAATTTGTAACTTCGTTTCCACATTTAAAAAAAAAAAAGCAACAACTGAATCCTTCTGCACTTCCGCACTTCCTTCATCCACACCCGTGAATGGTTATCCGCATCCACAAATTGGTTATCCGTGGATAATTTAAATATTTAACTACAGTATATTACACCCAAGGTATTGAAACAAATAGATCTGTTAACATAATACAATAGGCCTTACACCTGGTACCAGAACCCCCGCAGTCACAAGTTTATGAGGGATTTTCTCTTGCAACAACTACCGACATATTGACCTTTGTTCCTTCCTTCCAGTAATTGCTGGCAGGAACCAGTTAGGCTTATGTCAGATTTACAGATTTATGGTTTAAAGGCTCTTTATATATCACTATTCTCCCATATCAGTGTCAAGGGTTGCCTAACCACAAGCAAAAACAAGAGTATCCTTGAGTGAAAATCAATAAACATCATTATTTAGAAATTATTAGCAAAATTATCCGCACTGCCATACAGTTTGTATCCACCGATACATTAACTTCGCAGATATCCCCGGATATCCGCATCCGTGCAGGGCTCTAACAATGTTGCAGGAACAATTATAACAATAATTACATATAATAACAAAATTTATGGTTATGTTGTTCCTGTAATGATATGATGTCTTATAATTCACTTAGGACCTCAGGCAAAGAAGTAAATCTCTAATGTCTGACGGAGAACAAGCACTGACTTGCTGGAGGAAGCAGGCAGGTCATGTAATAATGTAATTTAATGTTATAATTGTTCCTGCAACATTGTCTTTGTATGTTATACATTGTACCAAATTTATAATGTAATTGTTACCACCCACGCATTTGTAATAATTTTCTTCATAGTAATACCTATTATAACTGGAGGATTTGGAAATTGATTAGTCCCTCTAATACTTGGAGCTCCTGATATGGTATCACATAGTCTGCTTAGTTTTGTTTGGCTGAAAATGACCACTACCTGGCTGAAACTAGTCCCAAGACTGATGTAATATCATTTACTTGATATATTGTATTGAAAACATGGACCCTCTTGTCACTTTCTCCTCTAGTCACTATCATTGTCTTACTCCTTTCTACGATTGTTTTCATTCCATAATTTTCAGTAATATCAACATGTTGGGGTGTCCTTGTATTTCATCTCCATTTGCTCCCAGACAACATTACCTTCAGAGCCCTATTCCCATATTTTATCTTTGTATCCTTCACAATTTCATCCATTACTATTATGAATAACAGCAGTTACACCACATTTCCTTGTCATAGTCAAGTTTTATTCCAAAACCACTCTGTCCTCTCAACGTGTGTCTGGACAATGCTGTAAAAAATGTTGTACATTAGTTGCACATATTTTGTCGTTTGTTTTCCAAATCCTTCCTGTTGCATTACTTTCTATAACTTTGTACTCGGTACACTATCGTAAGCCTTTTCTAAATCAAGGAATGTCATAACCATATCTCTTCTATATTCCCAATGTTTTTTCATTAACTGCCTCATACTGAAGATGGGGTTTAGTGTTGATCTTGTAATTGCCCTCATGACTTGTATAAAGTTTTAAAAAATGCTTTTTTTTTTTCAGGTGTAATTTTGTTGTTTTCCTAAGTTGTATGTTAATATTTGTTTATGGACTGTTTTAGGTATATTGTTGTCAATTTAATTTCTCTTTTACATTCCAGGGATGTAATAGTGGTCCATGAGACTGAAGACAAGTTAGCAAAAGACTTGGAAATTGTAAGAAAAAGATTTCAGTCTTTGTACCGTGGTGAAAACGTGTGGATTGGAATTACAGGTAGGCTATATTTTTTATTTTTAGTTTTTCAACTGAAAACTTTTTAAATCTTCTTTTATAGCCACATTCTGACCATTTTCTCAATTTTGGTATTCAAATGAGCTCAAATATTTTGTTTTATTTCTGGCGTAAAATTAGTTAGGCCTATGTATCACTTAAATATCATTTTATGGTACACACTTAGTGTAGGCACTCCAGCATATAACACACAACTTCGCAAAGAAATATATATGAATTTTACCTTAATGTTTTCAAGGTAACAATCTATCAGTACCCATGGTTCCTGCGAAAACTGTCATGGTAACAGTCCATCGTTACAGGCCTTCATTGTTATTATTTTGTTACTAGCTGATGTACCCGTGCTTCGCTATGGGATTCTCAGAAAGACTGACTTAGTGGTTTTCCTAACTGAATTCAACATAGGTAATTACAAAAACGTCAGTAGGAATGTAGCGATTGAAAGCAACGTTATAAAATACTCGATCAAATGAAAAAAACGCACACTTTCTCACTTTCAACGAACAGTACTACGGTGCCGATCTAACAGTCTAAAGTTCCAGAGCAGGAATGACCAGGTCGCAGACTGCCGTGAACACTCCTCTGCCATTATTCCATTAAATATGCACACTGCCCATTCCAGTCAGTGCCTCAGAGTAGGGACTGAATAGCTTGAATGCTATGATGAACCAGTGTGTTACGTACCGGTAGTATCAGAAAATTTATGAACCAGAGGAATGGCCTGCTAAAGAAGAAAGTTATCTAACTCCCCAGCTACTTCCCGCCAATATTCAGGCAGGCTGTTATACTCGGTACGACCGGGCGAGTTGGCCATGTGGTTAGAGCCATGCAGCTGTGAGCTTGCATCCGGGAGAGAGTGGATTCGAACCCCACTGCCGGCAGCCCTGATGTTGGTATTCGGTGGTTTCCCATTTTCACACAAGGTAAGTACATTAATTAAGGCAAAGGTCCCTTCCTACACACCCCTAGACCTTTCCCATCCCATCGTCACCATAAGACCTACCTGTGTCGGTGCAACGTAAAGCAAATTTTAAAAAATACTCGGTACGCAGCAGTAATCCTATCTATCGGAGATGAGTGGAAACAGAAGACACAAAGCACATCACAACAAACATTGGTCAATGTAATGTTATTGTTGATTAATTTTATGAGCTTTCTATACTGTAGGCCTTCACATTCGTTTTCTTTCGGTTTTGTAATATTAGGGCGTCTTATAAAATTATTTATATCGTAGACTGTATTTCCTTATTCTCAGACTTTACACGCCGATTTTCATTAAATTCTGTTTACCCATTTTCTCGTGACTCAGCGCTGATATGGACTTAGTAAAAAAAATCCAAATTCATGAATATCTCTGTGATTATAGGCGGTGCGCTAACAATGTATAAGACATAATTGATCGGAAATTTAATAACTTACTACGTTACTACTACTAACTTACTACATAACTAAAGTTATGTTAGTTATCTAGTATTTATCGATATGACCACTAATAACAAATATTTGAGAATTACATTTTAAGCCTTCTCCTAAACTACCATTTCACTCAGTGTGAATAAAATTATTGATAGCCTAGATTATAGCGACTTATTCTCTGTCTTTGTATACCGATTTCCATTAAGATACAACCACTAATAACATAAATATTTGAGAATTAAATTTTAGGCTTTCCCTAAACTACCATTTTTCTCCCCGTGAATAAAATTATTTATAGCCTAGATTGTAGCGACTTATTCCCCGTCTTTGTATACCGATTTCCATTAAGATACGACCACTAATAACATAAATATTTGAGAATTAAATTTTAGGCATTCCCCTAAACTACCATTTCACTCTACGTGAATACAGTTATTGATAGCTTAGATTATATCGACTTATTACCGCGACTTTGCATACCGATTTTCGTTAAGACATGACCACTAATAACATAAATATTTGAGAATTAAATTTCAGGCATTCCCCTAAACTACCATTTCACTCAGCGTGAATAAAATAATTTATAGCCTAGATTGTAGCTTATAAATCTCATATTTATTCCGTATTGGCTCAGCACAACTAAGGTTAAGTTATGAGTAGTTTCCCACCTTCCAATACTTATCAATTTCTATATAATAGGCTTATAATTACATAATATAAACCATATAATCTCTAGTACATGTTTCGTTCCGATTATGGAACATCTTCAGCTAAAATTTGATAAAATGGCAAGACAATTAAAATACATTGATGTTATGATGATACAAAAGCTAAAAGATATGATAAAATGGCTCGAAGATTAAAACATATAATAATGATGATGAAATAAAGTTCATTCATGTTGGTTAAAAATTCAACAAGTCAGTGTTCAAATGACGAATTAAAAATGGCGATAAGGTTCTTCTTCATGTTGGAGACGTGTACATTTTGTTAATCTTGAAGATAAATTGAAGAAATACAAATAAGAAATACATATAAGAAAATCTTGTATTTCTTCAATTTATCTTCAAGATTAACAAAATGTACACGTCTCCAACATGAAGAAGAACCTTATCGCCGTTTTTAATTCGTCATTTGAACACTGACTTGTTGAATTTTTAACCAACATGAATGAACTTTATTTCATAATCATTATTATATGTTTTAATCTTCGAGTCATTTTATCATATCTTTTAGCTTTTGTATCATCATAACATCAATGTATTTTAATTGTCTTGCCATTTTATCAAATTTTAGCTGAAGATGTTCCATAATCGGAACGAAACATGTACTAGAGATTATATGGTTTATATTATGTAATTAATAAGCCTATTATATAGAAACTGATAAGTATTGGAAGGTGGGAACCTACTCATAACTTAACCTTAGCCTAGATTGTAGCGGTTCATCACCCGACTTCACATACCAGTTTTCATTAAATTCACTTCAGTCATTTTCTTGTGATGCGTGTACATACATACAGACAGACAGACAGACAGACAGACAGACAGACAGACAGACATTATGGAAAAGTAAAAGGTGCATTTCCTTGTTACTGTGGACATGACCAATACAGAAATACCATTCTTTTCAAATTCTGAGCAATGTACAGACAAAACTCTTATTTTATATATATATTTATTTATTTCATTTCGTTATTTACATGCCAGATAGCAGCATTTTGCACAGAATAAGAAGAGCACAGTTTTAACTTGCGTTATAACCAGCAGGAACTGCCAAGTATCCGTATTTATCGATATTTTTAGAGTTTGAAGCGTGTACTCACTGGGGTTCGGTGTCTTGTTTATATCATGGGTGGCGGCAAACATGCGAGCATTTCTCCCAGTTTTGGTTGGTGATACTGATTATGTGGTTCAAATGTAAGCAGTATCATAGCACAGCAGTTTACTTGCTAGTTCATTATTTAAATAGTTTTATCATGTAATTAGGTTCATATTGTTAGTGAAGTGTTAAGATATACAGTAGTCGGATGTAGTTCATTTAGGTTAGGCCTAGTTATTTATCGCATTTAGCTGATGATGATATCACGGAATATCTTGACAATTATTCAAGTTATGATGTTTCTTTGTCCGAATCAGAAAGTGTAGTTTGTAATAATCCAGCACCTTCAGTAAGAAATGTGGTTTTTATTTCTTCAGCGATACATCACTTTACAAAATTGAATCTATCCTTGGATGTAATGCGCATAGAATCTTGATATATACCATGCTAGTAAACAATAATATAACCTTTCTACTCACATCAGATACAAACTTGTGCAGTGAACAGCATTTCTCAAAATTACTTCAAAACTTTCAAAATCTAAAACTTGTAACTTTGTTTCCACATTTTTTTTTTTTTTTAACCTGAATCCTTCTGGTTTAGTGACATGACTCACTTGCAGTGGTAATAAGTGATATATGCTCTATAAATTTACAAACTTCGATGTTGATGTCTCTATTGGTGTGCCTTTCATGTAATTTTAAAACAAGTATGTGCATAGTGGGGTTAATATGGCTGACAGATTTAACACATCCTTCAGCTGAGAGCTTGAAAGTGAAAGGGTTAAAATCCTTATAGAAGAGAGGTGTGTTCATTACAAATGCCAGGGACCCACCCAATCCGCCCAGAAACGTACATTTACTTTTATAATCTAATGAAAGATTTCATGCGCCATTGTCCATTAGCCGGCCAGCTACAAGCACAGCCATTGGCCGACATAACGTCACTCCCAAAATTCCTAACTCACTACTTTCGTTACCAACCTACGCAAAGGGACCATAGTCCCTTCAAGAGGCTTTTAACTAATGCCGCAGTGCATACTGCCTGCACGGCAAGAAACAAAAGTAATTTAGTGGTTGTAATCTTATTCCGAATCCCGAGATGGAATAGCTCCCATGTTTTTCGTTGAACATTTCCGTAAATAATAACAATAATCGTATGGCCTCAGCTACCGTGTGCAGACATTTCAATTTGACGCCATCTGGCTGTCTGCTCGTCAATTTCGACGTTCCGTTTTACTCTAGGCCCCCACTAGGTGGCAGACCGAGTAAACCGAAACTCTCTTGGGCGTCTATGGCTGAGATTTAATGAATTTTGTCGGGTAAACACCAAATGTGTCACCAGAGATCTTTTACATGCCGACATCGTACGGCATGGAGTGTCGAATGGACTTTTTTCCGCCCTTCAAAAATCCGACTACCTCTGCCGGGTTTGAACCCGCTATGTTGGGATCCGGAGGCCGACACTCTACCGCTGATCCACAGAGGCAGCATTTCCGTAACAGGCGGTAACAGTTCACAGCTCGTAAAGATGCTCCTGTCGGCAATCGGGTTAACTGAGCATGGAACAGAAATAAGAGAGCATCACCTGCTGCTGAGCCTCCGTGTGCAATGAGTGGAGTGCCTACACTAGGCTTATGCCCATTTTATTTGAATACATTATACATACTATCATTATATCATAATCAGGATCATTGGATTGAGTACAACCAAGCGAGTTGGCCGTGTGGTTAGGGACACGCAGCTGTGAGCTTGCATTCGGGAGATAGTGGGTTCGAACCCTACTGTCGGCAGCTCTGAAGATGGTTTTCTGTGCTTTACGATGCTAAAAAGAGAAGAATGTTCCACCTTTTCAATACAATAACACTGTTGCACGAATCAATTGTAGCAACATATTTAATTTATTGAGGGACCGGTTTCGACATCTGTCCATGTCATCATCAGCCTACACAAAAATGGCAAGAAGTCAACACAAGAACCTCTACAGGAACTATTTTTAATTCAAGAAAAGTGTTACAATTGTGTTGACTTCTTGCCATTTTTGTGTAGGCTGATGATGACATGGACAGATGTCGAAACCGGTGCCTTAATAAATTAAATATGTTGCTACATTGATTTGTGCAACAGTGTTATTGTATTGAAAAGGTGGAAGATTTTTTCTCTTTTTAGCATTGTAACTATTAGTTCAATACGGACCAGTGATGAAGTTTTTAACTTTAAATTTCTGTGGTTTCCCATTATCACACCATGCAAATCCTGGGGCTGTACCGTAATTAAGGCTGCTTTCTTGCCACTCCTAGCCCTTTCCTATCCCATCGCCACAATAAGACCTATCTGTGTTGCAGCGATGTAAAAGCTACGGTACTTGGATTGCATACAGCTACAAGATATCTCAACTGTGTCTTGTCCCTTACTTTCTCATTCCTAGTGTCGATCTGTCTCAGGTCCTTATTAGTCCATCACTCTCTCAGGTGTTCACATAATCCATCACTCCACGTTTCGCTCTTCAGCTTGATGGTCTCTTCTAGCATGAACAGAATCCATCAGCTTCACAGGCCATCTGTGTGTACCCATTTGTATGACATACCCTGCCAACAGGAGACTGATTTCTCGTGTGGTTATGATAGTTGGAACTATATATATATTTGACCCAGCGAGTTGGCCATGCGTTTAAGGGCGTGCAGCTGTGAGCTTGCATTCGGGACAGTGGATTCGAACCCCACTGTTGGCATCCCTGAAGATGGTTTTCCGTGGTTTCCCATTTTCCCAAAAGGAGAATGCTAGGGCTGTACCTTAATTAAGGCCACGGCCGCTTCCTTTCAACTCAACCCTTTCCTATCCCATCGTCGCCATAAAACCTATCTGTGTTGGTGCAACGTAAAGCCAATTGTAAAATAAAAAAGTTATATATTTGATCCATATTGCGAATGTTCTGTACCTGCTATGCACCTGTTGTCACGATCATGGCCACCGGGCAGGTTCATATCCATTATTTAGTATTCAGTCCACAGGTGTAACTTCAAAGTACCCTATGCGTGTTCTCTGGGTGGTGCTAATAGAGCAATAACAACAATAAGATGCTGCCGTACTGCCCTACAGGACCTCACGGTTATGACAATCGAGAAGTCAAGTTATTCCACTTGAGCAAGCTGGTTTCCAGCATGGTTGAGACTTCGGTGATCGGGTTCTCGCTTTGACTTCCTTCCTTGAAGCAGGATTCAAGAGGAAAATGATAAATCTATCTGTGTTCCTTGATCTCACAACTGCTTATGACACCGTTTGGAAAGAAGGCCTTCTCCTGAAACTCATCAGGAATATACCATGCCTTAAAATGTTCACCCTGATAAAAAAAATATGTTCAGTAACAGATTTTTCCAAATTCATACAGAACATGTCCATAGCAGATTCCATAAACTTAATAATGGCTTGCCACAGGGATCAGTCTTGTCTCCCATTCTCTTCAACTTATAAATCCATGATCTCCCAGAAACTGTATCTCGCAAGTTCAACTATGCAGATGATATCAACCCGTTCCACCTGAATAACAGGGTGGCAAACTATCAACCTACGATCAGGTTCTGAAACCACACCCTGCAGTGTAATACCAACCCAAAATATCTTGGTGTAACTTTAGACAGGTCCTTAACCTATCGATGCCATCTTGAGAAACTGGCTGCTAAGCTAAGACTAGCTGGTACTTCATGGGGTGCAGATGCATGCACACTACGAACAACTGTTCTAGCAATAGTATATTCATCAGCTGAATATTACTCTTCTATATGGCTCAATAGTTCCCACACTAGTCTGGTTGACACCACACAATGAGAATTATATCTGGTACACTGTGCTCTACTCCTATTCAATGGTTACCATTACTGAGCAACATTCAGCCTCCTCACATCAGATGGCAGAGCGCCCTTGTTAGACTGTGGACCAGGATAGCGAAGAACAGTTACCTCCCAATACATCAGGATACAGATGAAAATGCCGTAATGAGACTCAAGTCACGGAAACCTGCCTGGAAAATGGCAAAGGAATTAGTTAATTCACATTTCAAGCCTGATGAAATATGGAAACACGAATGGTCTCACACCATCAGGGATCCAACTACAAAGTTGCCTGGGTTCAACCTTCCTCGCTCCACCTGGACTACACTCATCGGGATACGCTGCGGAGTAGGAAGACGTGCTTCTGCTCTGCATCAGTGGGGCTGGAAAGACTCTCCAGCTTGTGACTGTGGTGCTGAAGTGCGATCCATCCTGCACATTCTGAAGGACTGCCCTCTGCAAGCTTTTGCTGGTACCATCGAGGACATTCACCGAGTGATCCCTGAGGCACTCTCTTGGCTGGAAGAGCTGGACATTCATCTCTAAGATACTGAAAGACCCCAACATTAACCTTTCTAACGTGGAGTTTGTATATATATATATATATATATATTTCATGTATATAGTGTCTTTTTTTTTTTGTGCCTGTTAAGAACTTGTACATAGTCATTTGTCAACTGTAACATCATACGCTAAATAATAATAATAATAATAATAATAATAATAATAATAATAAAAATAATAATTGTTACGGAGATTTCCGTGGTAGTTAGAGGTGAAAGAAGGTGCGGGGGTGAACAGGTCTCAGGCTACGAAATTAAAGTTAATTTAAAATTTAACAAGGTTATATTTTCTTTGTAAAATCAAGAAATAACAAGCATGGCAGGTACAGAGTAGCAAAGCCACTATTCGAGAATATACAATTACAGAGTTACAGGATGAGCTCCGAGAGCCAAGCCCACAATACTTGAACAATTAGCCCAATCTTACGATATACAGAAATTCAACAAAGGGGCAGAAGACCCCAATCATGCCCAGGAGCACTTGCTCCCAATTACACAGAAAAGCCTCCTCGAGGCATACAACACTCAATTTTCGAGAAAGAGCCAGTCGCTCTCAACCTTAAGCCTATCAAAGGCCACACCAAACTCCACCTTCAAGTTGTCCTCTAAGGACATAGACACAGGGGTAAAATACCCAACCTACTGAGGCCTATTAAGTGAGAAAAAGGTTAATTACATGACCTCTAAAATAACGATTTGAGAGGAGGCGATCTGCACTCCTAATACATTTTGTTTAAAACCTAATCTGGCTCTAGGCCGCTAATGCAAGGGCTAATCCCATACTACAGAGGTGACTTTAGAAAAGAACAATTTACATTACATTAAGGAAGAATCGGTTGTGAGAAATAAGTTCACCTCAAAGCAATATGAGTGGGAGCTCGAGAGGGTTAAGCACTCTCTATCCCAATATGTAGCTTTAAAAGAGAATAGATGCTAAGAGTAGTTACATTTTAGGAAAAGGTTACATGGTGGAAACGCTTCGGACCCGCCCCGAGAGTTAAACTGCTGAGCTAGCAAGAAAAGAAGTTATTAAATGGCCATTACCTGGTTGTTGAACTGCTGCCCGAAGAAAGAGGCGCTTCCCGCCCCCTGCTACGTACTTTACACACCAAAAGCTGTTACTGGAGTGGCCCGGCGACCCGAAAATCAGCAGTTTATATACTCTCGCGGAAAGTTCGAGGCGTTTTTGGAATGAGAACACCCGCCCACAAAAACTTTATTGGCTAGGGTAAAGCAAGATATTCAAGTTGGGGGAAGATACATCAGATTGGTCAGAACTTAATTAAAGAAATTCGGGATTGGCTAAATACAAAACAAGGGGAAAGAAAGGGGTATACAGCCAACTTAAACAATAACAGAAAGAAATTTAACAAGAAACAAACTTTTGAAATAAACATTTCTCCAAAAAACAGTTCTTTCACTTCGCACTAGGGTGCACCATTGTAGTTTTTCAGTAGTGTCCTCTAGAAGAGAAAGTTCACACTTCTTACTACAGGTAAAACAAAAATACATCAAAAATGACCCAGTTCAAAAACTCCAAAATTTCGAAGTAGTGACATCTTCTGAGAAACTTGAAAATTAATACCGTAGATAAAGTTCAGATTTCCTCCAGCAGAGGAGTTTCAACTGGCGCAAATTTTAAATAAGCGGCGTGGAAGTGTACCGCCCGGTACAATAATAATAATAATAATAATAATAATAATAATAATAATAATAATAATAATAATAATAATAATAATAATAATAATAATAATAAAAAAATATATATGTATAGGCCAAATAGAGTTGTTTGAATTACAATGAATTAGTACAGGTTCTGCCATCAGTGATGGGTCGTAATATGTCGTGATTCGCTGCCAAATTTATCTTGATTTTTTACTATTGAAAGTTGGCATGTCTGTATCGAGATCGGTAACCACTAGAAATCATGCCAAAAGAAAAATCAGCTAAAAGTACTCTGCTTCAGCAGTTGATATTTGGAGAACCAACCATAAAAATAGAGGAAAAACAAGTATTTTGCAAAGTATGCAATAGTACATATATTGCAGGGTCTTTTTAGTGCACACAAATCCGCTCTCTCACTTTTTATTGTAGTTCAATATTGTGATAATTGAATCATGAGTTAAGAGACACTATCAGTAGTAGTTAAGCTCCCTCTGTGGATCAGCGGTAGAGTGTCGGCCTCCGGATCCCAAGATAGCGGGTTCAAACCCGGCAGAGGTAGTCGGATTTTTGAAGGTCGGAAAAAAGTCCAATCGACACTCCATATCATACGATGTCGGCATGTAAAAGATCTCTGGTGACACATTTGGTGTTTACCCAACAAAATTAATTAAATCTCAGCCATAGACGCCCAAGAGAGTTTCGGTTTACTCGGACTGCCATCTAGTGGGGGCCTAGAGTAAAACGGAACGTCGAAATTGACGAGCAGACAGCCAGATGGCGTCAAATTGAAATGTCTGCACACGGTAGCTGAGGCCATACGATTATTATTATTATTATTATTATTATTATTATTATTATTATTATTTTATCAGTAGTAGTTTAAAAAAAAACAAGTTAAACTGCATAAAATATAAAAGTGTGACTTAAAAAGAAATTAGCCTGAGAAAGGGCGACTGACAGTACTTTCTCTTATCAAGGAGAGCTCAGAGCTAAAATGTTTAGGAGCCACTTTTCTGCATCTATTTTTTATTTCTTTTCAAGCTCCGATGAGCTTGTTTCACCGAGCAAGTTAGCTCTGCAGTTAAGGGTGCTCAGCTGTGTGCTTGTATTCGTGAGATAGTGGGTTCAAACCCCACTGCCGGCAGCCCTGAAGATGGTTTTCAATAGTTTCCCATTTTCACATCAGGTAAATGCTGGGGCTGTACCTTTATTATGGCCATGCCCACTTCCTTCCCATTTCCAACCCTTTCCTCTCCCATCGTTGCCATAAGACCTATCTGTGTCGGTGCAGCGTAAAACCAATTGTAAAAAAAAAGAAAACTGCTCATTTCTGCTTCCCCACTTCATCATAAGGACAGGCTTCAACATTCCTGTCTTTCTGCCTGATACAGTGTGTACCAAAACAAACTTCTGATGCAAGTGTAATGGTCTAGTATAACTTGGAAACAATTCTCTAACCCATGGGTAATTAATGGAAATATAGAGCTCAATGATGATGATGATGATTATTATTATTATTATTTTTTTTTTTTTGCTAGGGGCTTTACGTCGCACCGACACAGATAGGTCTTATGGCGACGACGATGGGATAGGAAAGGCTTAGGAGTTGGAAGGAAGTGGCCGTGGCCTTAATTAAGGTACAGCCCCAGCATTTGCCTGGAGTGAAAGTGGGAAACCATGGAAAACCAGATCATTATTATGACGACTTGTGAGGTGTGACTATGAAGTTGTTTGCATCTATTAGTAGTATTATTATTCACGTAGCTGTATACAGACTTTATTTGGTATAAATTGTGATCGTATTATCTGTGAGGTTATTTTATGAAACATCTGCTGTATGTATATTAATATGAGTTTATTTAATGTAAGAACAAGTAATTAATAGTATATAATTTATTATTACCTGTATATATGATGTATATAAATCCAATGCAGTGTTGTGCAACACCTGGTAATAGTCCAGAAGAACGTATCTTTGGCACTAGAGAGTTACAGAAAAATCCATTCATTGTAAATAGATTATTGGAGACTCTCGAAATTATTAGAAAACATGTTGTCTCATATTCTTCTAGAAGTCTGGCCAGGCAACGTATATGAAGAAGCAGTCTTGGGAGTTGAGTGGAGTTGTTTAACGAGACTTGTTAGTGAAGTCGTTAGCTGAGTGTTTGAACTTTGTTGGGTTGATAGTTGGTTGACATGCAAGTGTTGCAGTAGTCTTCTTCTTCTTCATCTTCATAGCAGTGTTTTGTTCAAGAGGGCAGTTATTAGTGTGTGTATAAATTGTAAATAAAACTGTACACAATTGACAGCATTACGTGTGTGCGTCTTTGTAGTTACAACACTTTAGAAGGTGATACCCAGGATCAAAACAAGAAAAAAAATCTCTACAGACTTCAGTGCGTTGGTACAGGCGTTGCACATCCACTAGCATACTGACTTTTTTGTCATCAGTTTTGTTTACTGACAAGGCCACCTTTGGAAGAGATGGCAGTATATGAGGTCTGTTCGAAAAGAAACTGAACTTTTGAAATAGCACGCCAACCAGCAGAGGGAGTGTGCTGTGGGTACTGAGCGCACGTTAATCAACATAAGATTTACATGAAAGAAAACAACTGACCTCTGACTGCAATTCACTGGTGTTCTGCAAAGATGTGACTTACCACTCACACTGGAGTACAGGTAGCATCACACTGTGTTTACCAAGTAGTTTTCCTTGTTGCCTGTGGTAATCAATTATCAGATGCATAATTTAATGTTCCTGCCCTGTTACCAATGATTGCTAAGTTGTTCAAGGAGGGGACTTTTACCTTCTTCCCTCAGTTTTGTGAGGCAAATCTGTCTCAAAACCAGGAATATAACTTCAGCCAACTGGGTGGGAATGTCCTTTGCAGACTGCTTGATCTGGTGGTGCCTGGGATATACCTGACATTCATGTCATGTAGTTGCCTTTTTGTATCCTTCTCTGGCACTAACACTGTCAAAAATTTCAGCTATTTAGGAGTAATTCTACAGATGTTGGGAATCACTTTCACAAATCATGTGAGAAACTGAGTGACTGCTGCACTAATAGCTATTAACAGTATACAGCATGTACGTAGGCTATCCTTAGTCACTGCCACAAAGTTTTGTGTCTCAAAATTGATTCCTGTTTTAATGTATGGTATGGAAAACATTTCACTAAAAATAATCTGAAGGAAATAGAACAGGTTAAATTTACCTTATTAAAGAGAGTGCTCTTTGTCTCAAAATTCATTGGTAATGAACAGTTTCTTATCGAGCATCTAAAACTACATTTGGTACTACCGTATACTGGTCCCTGTCAGGAACGGAGCTTCAGTTAAAGAAGAAGGAAATATGGACTGACTTTCTTGTAACAGAAGCAATGCTCTCACCTAACCGGAAGAGAGCCGATTACAATCTACATCACACTGTGACGTGCTTTTTGTAATCCATGGTTTCCATTTTCGTGTATGCGGAAGGAAAGAGTTTCACGTCCCTAATGAAGCATTATGTGTGTGTGAATTGTGTGACAAGCCCTATAGTCACTGTCATGTATCTTATTATAAGAAAAGACAAATATTTCTCACACAGT